>NC_089581.1:109623070-109928245 GCF_019320115.1 Miscanthus floridulus | reverse complement strand
TATATCTCGCAGGTGACAGGACATCACCCGACTTTTACTAGTCTAAGCATGGCTAAGCATATATTCGATCCTGGACCTATACCGGTTAAAGGTTTAATATCTGGACAAGGGATTCATATGCATCAAGTGGTTCTATTCAACTCTTATAATCTAATGCATCAATCATAAGTATTTAAGTAATTATTTGTAAAATATTGGGAGACTTAGAATGCTCCGGGGCTTGCCTCGCAGAAAGGAAGTGGGGCGGTGATCAGGACACTCCAGAAGCTCTTTGGGGTTCTGCTCCTCGCCTTGGGGAGCTATGGCTTGAGGATTCTCCTGCTGGTCCCCTTCCTCTACTTCATCGAATTCTAGCAACGTTATTTCTTCCTCCGATCCTAGATGCATGAATATGGCATAAGATATTGTGAATGCATATATGTTAACAAGTGTGGTATGATGATACATGAAGAATGCATTCTTGCAAAAATTCTTAACAGCATGTGGTTTAAGTAACAACAAGTGCATCGCGTTTACTGAGTAGGTGCATATCTCTTCTTGATTATGTAATTAATTACTTCAACAATGCATCTACTATTTCACAAACAGCAGCTACTTGTTTTACTCATAACTGGAGTTCTAATTATCCAAATGCAGTGATCCTAGACTTTCTGGAAAGCTTATAAAATTACCTACAACTCTTATTTAATTCACAAAAGCTAATTCACAACTTATCTTAGCCAAAACAGACAATCATATCAGTGCTGTCCAGACATTCCAGAGAGCAAGTAAATTCGGAAAAGCTAACTTTAAACAGCTGTAACTCCTAAACCGTTTGACCTATGGTCCTGAAATTTTAACACAAGACATATGATGAAGATTTCTACAACTTTGTTATTAACCATTTTTACAGCAAACATCATTTTTATCAGGCAACTTATCAAACTACAGAATCTGTTCGGAAACTATTTCAATTCGCATTATGAAGCAACAATACATCTACTTCATATAAGTATTCAAATTTTTACAACACAAAGCCTACCAACAGTTCAAGCATACCAAAAACATTCAAGAACACTTAATGGTAAAGCCAAAACTATTTATTTAGATGCCTTTATTATTTTACTTAGATACATAGGTTAAATAATAAACATATACCAAATGTGCATCATAAATTCTTAAAAATTTACAGTGCATTTCTAATGCTACCAAAATACTACTGTAAAAGTTTCATGCCATTTTATATAGTAAAACATTCTATACAAAAATGACAAGACAGAAAGGCTTACAATAGCAAAAATAGAAAACCCTAGTGAAAAGTGTCAAGCAACAAATTTCCTATTTTTCTTAGCATCCTTTTGGTACTAGGATAACCTCCAACAAATTTCATGCATATTGGATTCCTAAATAATTTATAAAAATTCATACAAGGATTACCTATTTATAAAAGAAAAATCTATAACTACAAATCTATACATGCACTGATCCTCAAATTTTTACCAGAGCTCATACATGTCAAGAATAGCTTACCACAAAAATTTCATAATGTTTGGAGCACAGGAACTCTAGATATAAAATAAACAAGTTTGCATGCATTCAAAAACGCATTTCAAATCTCTATTTAAATCTTCCAAAATTTCTATTGTAAGTGTCAAGACTATATTTTCCTAAATACTACACTTCCTAAGGAATACTACCAAATTTATTTCACAATTTTTGAAGCTATACAACTGGAGATCTAAATATTACAAAACACATGAAATCTGGAATCAAAATGAACTATCTTAATCCCTACTGTCACTGACCGGTGGGACCCGTGAGTCAGACGACCCCACATGTCAGTGACTCGAAATAGGGCAGCGGCGCTGCACGCTGCTGGCGTAGCCAGTGCTCATCGACGGTGAGTTCGCTGGCGGTGATGTCTACATGGTATGACCCCTACGACTTCCTGGACCCCTTGACCTACTTGGCTGGGACTCTCGACGAAGCTACGTGTGGTGGCGGCACTCATGGTGGCACGGCGAGGTGGGACGATGGCGGTACACCGGTGACGACCTCGGTGGCCCAACCTAAAGCTCGGACAAGCATCACTGAACTACAAGGAACCTAGCGCACACGATAGCATCAAGAATGGTGGACTATGATGGCGTGGCCACGACAACGGACTTGGCGGTGGGGCTCCGGCGAGCTTGTGCACGGCGCTGGAGCTTACCAGTGTGGCTAAGGAAGCAATTGCGGGCGTGGCGTGACGGCGGGATCACGGAGAAGCTATTGCGGTGGTAGTTGGGCGACCAGACGCGAGCTTGTGCTGGCTATGGCGACGGCGGAGGTGAGGAAGAACTTGACTACCGCTACGGTGCTTTGGCCGGCAAGGGAGGAGGCAGAAAAACAAAAATGGGTGCACGGCTGAGTGCGGGCGATAGCTGGGAGTGTTAAAGCCGGCTTGGGCCTAGCTCTACCGCATGGGGTAGGACGCCGACGACGCGTGGCCGCTGCAGACCTCCACGTGGCGCGCGATGCTTGAAGCCGGTCGGCCATCGAGCTATTCGATTCAGTCGATTCAGTGAAGCCATGCATTGCCTGACAGCGAGTTTTGCAATCGAATTAACTGAAAATCCGTGGCTCCAAAGCGTAAATGATCTTCATGACTTTTGTAGCCCGAAGTACCAGCTCCAATTCTTGTTAAGGAATCATGCTCTAATTCGCAACCAAAACCAAGTTATATCTTCCCAAAGTAGGGCTGTCAGTGCTACCAGTTAATAGGACTTAGCAAAATTTCGGTAAGTGTTGAAAAGGTGAGTTTGCTGATTTTTGTGATCCAAATTCAAGTATGTTAGGAGCTAAACCAGTCAAGGACCCAAACATAAAAGTTGTTCACTATAACAAATACTACAACTTTGCTTTAGTGACCACCTCCATGCAAGGTCTCTAACACATAGTTAAAACTTGGTCAAACATGTCACATTTAAATGGTGGTACACTTCAAACTAGGGCTTAGTGATCTATTTACCCCTAACCATGAATATCAAAGTTGTTCATAATGATACTCTAAACATGTTCAAGCTAATTGCAAGGTCATACAATCATTTCATGTATTAGTTACTCATAGTGCTATCTAGGTTAACACATGAAATCTTAAGTGTTTGGTCATGAAAGGTGACCTTCATGAACAATGTCCTATTTGCTAACCTATGTGTTGTTAAATGTTTTTGTGACTCACATCCACCAAGTACATGTTTACACTCATGATCATTTGCATATGTACAAGGAAACATGCAATAACAAGCAAATGTTGCATATGTTTCAATCCAATGTTTCAATTGTAAATGCTTGTTTATGAATGCTTGATGATCATGCTCATGCTATGCAAGTCAAGTTATGCAAGGCTAACACCTAGGGTGTTACACCAGCTGGGACTGCTTGCCCATGCGATCAGCTACGGCGACCAACGTGGAGTTGGCCATTCGGTGTCGATCCTTCTTGTTCTTCTTGCCCCTTTGCATGGAGGGGCCTTTGTCTTGGTTCTCGTGCTTGGCCTTGCCATTGTCCTAGCCTCCATTGAATACTGCTCTGACCACCTCTTCACCAGAGGCGTGGTTCATGGTGATGTTGAGCAGGTCGCGAGTGGTACAGGGCTTCAGGTAGCCAAGCTTGTGGATCAGAGACTCGTAGGTTGTCCCAGAGAGGAAAGTGCTGATGACGTCTGCGTCAATGACATCAGGAAGGGAGTTGCACCACTTTGTGAACCTGTGGATGTAATCTCACAGGGACTCGCTGGGCTCCTACTGGTAGCTCTTGAGGTCCTAGAAGTTCATAGGGCAGACATACGTCCCCTAGAAATTCCCGACGAAGACCCTCTTGAGGTCCGCCTAGTCGCGGATGCTGTCATGCAGGAGGAATTTGAGCCATGCTCAAACATGTTCCCTCATGCAGATAGGGAGGTACTGAATGATGAAGTGATCATCATCCACTCCATCGGCTCGACAGGCAAGCCAAAATTCTTCGAGCCATATACCGGGATTCGTCTCCCTGGTATATTTGGCGATATTGGTCGGTGGTTGAAAGCGTTGTGGGAATGATGCTCTATGGATGCGCCGGCCAAAGGCCCATGGTCTTGGGCCATCTGGGCTGGGACTTTGGTCGTTGGGTCGGTGACCACACCTTAGGTGTGTTTCACTGGTCCCCTCAATGGTCCGGCTAGAGCCTATGTTGTCTGCTCTCACCACCGCCTGATGGGCATCATCATCATGCCAGACCCGACACCGGTTGCTAATGACGCTACGAGCGTCTTGGTTCGGCCCAAGGCATTCACGCATAGGTGGTCGGTGTGGAGCGAGTGTCAGGTCTAGCTATGGCGCAGCTACACCCTCCTATTCCACGCCTAGTGGCTACAGTGGCGAGTGTATGGAGCGATGCGTTTGGTGCATCCTCACCCCTTGGTGAGGAGAGAGGCCATGAGTCGGTGTTGCGATGCGGAGCTCTCCGCCTATTGAATGGCGGCGGTTTCCACTAGTGCCCGAAGGTTCTGGTGGATCGCCTACTCGTGTGGGTCAACCAGCTCGAGAAGGCCGCGCAGAAGCATCGCCACCATGGCGATGTTCTAACCAGCCCGAGTGAACTGTGGGGGATTGTTCCCCCCCATTGATGATGTTGCACTAGACCCCATAGGCACGACCTCGGGCACTGCTCACTGGGTTACACACATGGGGCACATCATGGTGTGCCGAGCGCACCAACGCAGTTGGTGGCTGGTTCTGCCGCCTTTGTCATAGCTCCTCACCGTGCTCCAAGGATCATGTGAGGGCCTCTACGCGAGTGTCTGGAGGGGTGTGGATCTATAGAGACTCCACTACCATCGGTAGCTGTCCCGGGGTGTCCGCCATAGCGCACTCTCAAGATAGAGGGTGGCTAGGTGCCACCGCATCGCTGATGCTGGAGCCATCGCTCTCAACATCTTCATCCATGAGGTTGTGAAAAGATGCAGGAGCGTAGCTCGCCATCCCCACGAATTCGGATGCGAGAGGGGGCATTGCTAGCATCCTTTGAAGCCCCCGAGCATATGCATCCATGTAGTATGTGAGGCTATAGGGGAACCGGTCCAATGGCGATCGCGGTAGGGACAATGGGGTCCCTCTAGAGAATCGGTGGAGAATAGTAAATAGTGAGTAAATAATAGTATGTACATTACTCACAGCGGGGTTTGAGCCTAGCGTAGGCTTGGAGCAAAGCATAGCTGCCTCATCATTGAAGTCATCATGAGTCCTAGAGCTGACGGAGGACGCGCCTCCTTCGATGGGCGTCGGAACAAGTGCCTCCTCGCAGAGGTGTAGTATGCCGAGCGGGTCGGCGACGAAGTCTAGGCTTCTAAAGAGGAAGGTCTAGCATAGCTCGAAGGTGGGTGGAACCCACATCCCAATAGGTGGGAGTGCAGAAAACTCTAGTGAGCCAAAGCAAGTCATATCGCTTGAGTCCGCCATGGCGAAGATGGTGGAAAGGTGGGCCATCCGATGACAAAAAGCGTGAACGTACGGCGTCTTCCCCATGGACGGCACCAACTGTCAGTGCAGAAAGTGACCAATATGTAAATATTTGTAGTTTTGCCATATGTTGTGATTGGATGTGGCCTAACACTCAATGACACAAGGTTTATATCAGTTTAGGTAGTGTGCCCTATCTCTAGTTTGAGTCGGTCAGTGACTTTATTCCTAAGTCTAGGTGCTCGAAGTTTGCTGTGGGGTTACAAATGGAAGGGAGTAAGATGGGGGTGCAAGAGGTTCGGTCAGACTTAGGACCGAAGGGCTGAGAGTGACGGGAGCTCCTGCATGCGCTAAGTATTCGAGCATGTGCTATGTGTAGCTTTAGAGTGTCTAAAGCTAATAGAGGGTGAATCGATCATTGGTTGTTCGAGTCATTGGAGAGTCCTTGGCATCCTCTCAAATCGATCCTCCTTGTTGGGAGAGAGCGTGCCCCTTTTATAGATGAAGGGAATGACCTTACAAGCGAGAGAGAGAGAGTACGTATGCTACTAAGTCTTGTTGCTCACGCCATCGGGTACAAGATGATGGTAGGCACCCACAAGACTGTTTATGTTAGACGTATGTGGGAGGTTTTTACCGTATTCACCATGTATGGCAAATGGCGGCGCCTACAACACTGTTGATGCCCAGAGGCATGTGGGGGGTTTTACCGTGTTTGCCTAGTATGGGAATTGATGGCACCCATAACACTGTAGGGCAAAATGTCGGCGCCCACAACACTGCTCGGGTTCTAACGTGCCTAGAATGTTGTAGGGCACCCTTCTGACATGTCATGTCGGTATTGTCCTACTGGTGTACAAGGTACGGTCCTTGGTATAGTGGTTGACTGGAGTGCCCTGCCTTACTTGCTCTGCCCATTTCCTGGGTCCTTACCGAGCGGGCGTCCCCGGTTGGTTGGTCCTAATCGGCTCTGACTGCGCCAGTCGAAGAAGAGCCATAAGCAGAGGTTCGGCATAGCCCCAGTCGAAGATGCGGGTTAGAGTCAGAAGCAAGCAATGTTCCTCCTTGGCCAGGCCTTCTGGTCAAAGAGGTGGGCCAGAGTCAGAAGCGAGCGCTATTCCTCCTCGGCTAGGCCTTCCTGTCGGAGAGGCGGGCCAGAGTCGGAAGAGAGGCCTTCTAGTCGGAGATTGGATCGTCCTTCTGGCCTATCGTTAGGTTTTTGGGCTGGCCCAGGAGTTGTGCGTCATTCGCAATCATCATCTATTGGGATGAGCTTTTGCTTGGAAGTAGGTCCATGAGGGACCCCAGGTTTATGAACCCGACACACTTAGTTATTTATTGCTCTATAATTCACTTGCATCTAGTTTTTTTGACTTGATTGCTTTGTGTGAGCTTGATGTTTTTTAGCTGCTTAGGCTAATTAAGACAAGTTGTTAGCTGTAGGTTTTAGGCCTCTTACTAATGATGAATAACTTTACCTTAGGTTGCTAGAAAGTGGTGAGTGTATGTTTCTTGTACTAGAGAAGTGATATGCACCTACTCAGTAAAATTAAGTTAATCATATTATCACCTTGTCATCATGTTGTTAAGAATGTATATATATATACATATATAATATATGTATTGCACCATATCATTCATATCATCCCTAGTGCATTCTATATATTTATCTATGTGCTCATGCATATAGGATCGACAGAGGAAGTGACCCTGATGGAGTTCGAGCTTGAAGGAGAGGAGACCCTAGAGGAACTCTCACAGCAGGAGGTTCCCAAAGGAGAAGGAGAAGGATAGGATCAGGAGGAGTTGCCCAAATGCCCTGACCACCGACCCTCAGCCGACTTGAAAGGCAAGCCTAGAACATTCTAAGTCTCCTATGTTTTATAAATATCCACTTGAGTTCTTTATGTTTGATGCATTAAGTTATAGAAGTTGTTTGGAAACACTTGATGCATATAATCTCCTTGTCTAGAAATATATACCTTGAACCCTGTGTAGGACCAGGATCGAATATATGCTTAGCTCGGTAGAAGTCGGGTGATTTCCTGTTACCTGCGAGATATAGGTGGATACCATATCACAGTTGGCTATATTTGCTATCATGGAAAAGAACCATGTGATGATGTAAATAGAGGCCGTACGGAGTCTATGTGGTAGGTTGATTCATGTGATTCCATCTGTGCTGATTAAGGACCACATCGTTGGATGCCCTCTTGTCATTTTGAACGCAACCTCTCACTTAGTTGGCCAGATAACTCGTTCCGACTGTGAAGCCGACTAGCTCAACTTAGGACGGGAGTCGTTCTGTCCAAGTGTGCACACTGGAGGTAGTAAAGATGTACGGGGAGCCGGATGTGAGCCCAAGGGCAGGCTGGGTCTGAGCATCCTGGCAGCTGGTCAGTCCCTGAGGGTGCAGCGCTGATCGAACCAGCGAAGTTGAGTCCTGAGTTGTACCAAATGTGACCCGACACGACCCCGATGGGGAAAGTGTGGGTTTGTGTTAGGATTTTTGCCTAGCTGGTTGCAATCTATTCGAATTGTCGTCTCTCCCGGATAGTGAGAAACTTGACTGAGCTTCTTCATCATAGTAACTTGATGAAATGTGATGGTTATGATGAATGTGAAGAGATTACATTGGATATGGTTACTATTGTTTGCTTCATCTTAAATCAAATGATTGCTCTAGTACAGGTGCCCAACCTAGACATGCTTAATTTTAATAGGTATAACTTGTTGCTATAATAACTGAACAGGTCAAGATGTGTATTACTTCTGTTTTTATGCAAAATGTTGTCAAACCAGCTCTACCTTTCACGGCCTTGCATAATCCTTGGTGTCTCTTTATTTTTTGTTTATGACGGGTAAGTCTAGTTGAGTACATTCCAATACTCAGGGTTTATTCCCACCTGTTGTAGATGGTACCATGTATCATGGTTATTGCAAGAATTGTTTCTCTCTCGCCGTGGACGAGGAATGAGGCCGACGGGCATGGGCTTTTCTAGTAGCTTCTCTATGTGCTTTTGTTGAAAATGATCATGAAACTGGCATGTATCTGAACCGTGTGTGTGATGGTTTCAAAATTATGTTGCTTCCACTAATAAATTTGAACTTTGGGTTGTAATAACTTTATTCGTACTCCGATTTATGTTGAACTACTTATGAACTTTATGTAACATGTGACATGTATGTTGAATCATGTACGATCTTGGTTGTATGTTGGTTATGTTTCAAGGTCCTTTGCGACACTCGACGGACTACCGAGTTTATATGGGTATGACAGCGCGACCGCACCGGTGGTTGACATTGTACTTGTGTTCTTATAAATTGGTCGGTTCTGCCACATCTAATCCACTATCCCAACGTCCTCGTCGGCCCAATACACCACATCGGCCCAACACACCCACAATTGGGCCAGGAACGTTCCCTCTTAGCACACGGTACCCACAACTAGACAAACGATGACCAGAAATATTCCCTCTTAGCACACGTGACCGTGCATCTAGTGCCACACATGTCATGTCATGCACCCCGCATGGCAGGATTAATCCGGTGATGGTGAGATGGACTCTATAAGCCTTATATGTTAGTCTAACGACTCTCCCGATGTCCTTGCTGGTCAACGTAGCCACAACTGGACAAACAATGATCAGGAACATTCCACCTGTGCCACGCCATGCACCTCGCAGGGCAGGATTAATCTGGTGATGATGGGATGGACTCTATAAGCCTTATATATTGGTCTAACCCACTCTCCCGACGTTCTCGTTCTTCGCAATGAGCCCACGTCCGCAAATGATAACCGGGAACTTCCCTCTTAGCACACGCGAGGTTGGTTCAATATTATTTGTAACGCCCCAAAGTCCAAACGGCTCAGATCCCTCTTAGCACACACGAGGTCGGTTCTCATACCATTTGTAACGCCCCAGATCCACTCTGCACGCTGAGTGAACCACACACCTATTACTATCCCACTTACGCTTCCGTCACAATATCTCATTAACATACACATGGGCTACTATAGGCTAAATTCTAAACTGACCCGGATGTCACCAAGGTCGACACTGGCAATCCTGGTGGTAGTGTCTCCGCCATGTCACCACCGGCGATGTCAACTGATGGCATCCGATATAAGTGATCGTCATCAATAGGTGACAGCACCTGCTGCTTCCCATGGAGGAAACCAAGGACGCAAAGGGTTTGGATATCATGTGCATGTCGCTGTAGTCCAAGACGGTGCTCACAAATGTATTCCTTCGAAAGAAACGGAAGGCCTGAGGTGCTTATATAGGGTCATACCTGTCATCAGACGCATGTTTTTTTTTTAAAAAAAATCAGACGCATGTTGGCATAACCATAGCACATTAATGGGAATCGTGTGATAACATGTTGGATCGAAAGCCGTAGGGTCGAATTGATATGTTCAATTTACTCGCACTGAAAGATTGTACTACAAATTAGTTGCTCATCCACATAGTCTCCGTCCATGCGACTTGAACACCTACCCGTACCTGAGAACAATCCACATTCAATTCTTGTCATGTATGATATGATTGCACAGAAAAAAAATGGAAAGATTTAAGCCAACATCGAAGAAGGACGACTCCTGGGGGAAACAGCCAGGATGAACGCCATCGTCTCGACATACCACCGCCAGACCTTGATGTCGACTTAAAAAACCCATAGAATTTGATGTTGGCTTAAAAAATATATAATAAATTATCCTTAACCTCTTTATAGCTTAGAAAAAATACTAATGTCAAAATTGAAGATAAGAAGGGGCATTGCTCATAGATCAGTGTCACACCATATATTTATTTTATATAGTCACTTAAGATTAGACAACTAAGAGATGCATTTGAAAGAAAAACAATCTAGAATTAGTTAATAAAGCTTGTTTACTTATAATCTCTAGTGACTACTGAGAAATAATTGTTAGTTTGTTCTCCACCAATTGGCCCAACGACCAATTGGACCCTTGGATCCGTGTCCTGATCGGGGGCGTCCAACCACTCCATGATTGGTGGGCCCCCGTCGCACAGCACCATAAAAGAGAGGTGGGGGCCAGGGCACAAGGTACGAGGTTCCCCAGAGCTACCAGGAGCCACCACCGACCATTCCCTAACCCTAACCGATCTAGAGAGGAGGTGCTGCCAGCGACGGGAAGCCGCCACCGACTTCACCATCGTCTCTGCATTGCCACCAATGCGCTGGACTTCACCGCCCGCACTGCGTACCCGCTGCCATATTGGCTACTTTCTCCTCTACCTCCTCTGCCAAGCCCGAAGGTATGGCCCCTCTACTCTCTCTGCCTCCTTGTCCCAAGTTCACTATTACTCGATTTGAATCAACCAGTAAGCAATTCACCCTCAGTACTACACCTAGATGAATCCTAACCGTCTAACATTGCTATAAGAGACAGGTTACTAGGGTGTAGATCTAGGTCTTGGGGTAGAAAAGAAGAACGATTTTAGAAAGAAGATGGACAAATCGAAAGAATGCAAATTGGGTTTAACCCTAACCCTAACCCTAACTCCAAGAAACTGGACGAACGGCATAGGGGCCTACCTGGGGCTCACCTGTTGTAGTCACCACCGCCGGTGTTGCTAAGATGTCGCGCAGGAAGAACCACCCAAGCCGCCACCCGGGAGGTCACGCCACCGCGCAGCCTACGCCTCGGGCTTCGGGGTCAAGGGCATCGCCACAAGGCCGCTCGACGATGGTGAGCTCAGCTCGCACGCCAGCGAGGGGCCCCACGGCGGGGCCAACACTTTTCCTCTAGCGGTCACAGGCAGCCACCGCTGCTCCTCCGTCGCTCGGCTATGACGCTGAGAGAAGAAAGGGGATAGGGAAGAGAAAGGAATGAGGAAGGAGAGCCGATCGGGACAAGCTCCTATGGCGCCATCTCCTCACCGGCGCCGACGGTCAGGGGTGGGGAAAATGAAATGAGCTAGGGTTTTGGAATCGGCTATCTACCTATTTTTATTCAGCCGAAAATGAAGGGCAGCCGTCCGATGCTGATCGACGGCCTGGATCGTCTCGCCAATTAGCTGGGCCTACAGGAAGAAATGGCCCGTAGCGGCTTGTGCGACCAGGCCCAGGTTGCGGCCTGGGCGCGAAGACTAGAGGCGCGCGTGAATCCCTGATGGGCTACGGGTCAGAGCATGGATGTGCGCGCGAGTGGGCCAGCAGGCCGTTCTCGTAGATGGGCCGGTCTGCACACCTGGGCATGCGGGAGCTCGCACATCGTGCATGGGCTGTGAGCAAATTTGGGCTGCAATGCACTACCTTTTTGAGTTTTTTCAATTTTCAAAAGCAATTTATTTAATGAATTTCACTCAAAGGTTGAAGATTAAATCTCTGTCAAAATTTGAACCAACGAGATAATTTTTCAGAGAGTAGATAAGGACCAAGACATGCTTCTAAAAAGTAGTGTCAGTGCAAAAAGTGACCAACAAGTGAATATTTGTAGTTTTGCCATACGTTGTGATCGGAGGTGGCCTAGCACTCAATGACACAGGGTTTATACTAGTTCAGGCAATGTGCCCTACATCCAGTTTGAGTCGGTCGGTGACTTTATTCCTGAGCCCAGGTGCTCGAAGTTTGCAGTGGGGTTACAAATGAGAAGGGGAATGATGGGGGTGTACAAGAGGTCCAGTTGGCTCCGGTCGGAAGGGCCGTGAGTGACAGGAGCTCCGATATGAGCTAAGTGTTCAAATGTGTGCTTGAGGTCTGAACCTAGCGGTTCTATGGTTGTGAGCTAGTGAACTTGATCGGTCTAATGAATCTGGAATCACTTGAATCCTTGGGAGAGGGCGCATCCCCTTTTATAGATGAAGGGGATGGCCTTACAAGTGAGAGGGAGAGAGTATGTATGCTTCTAAACCTTGTTGCCCACGCCGACAGGTACATGATGATGGTAGGCGCCCACAACACTGTTGGATGTTGGATGCATGTAGGAGGTTACGTCATCTTGTTTCGAGTATGGCAGATGTCGGTACCTGCATATACTGTTGATGCTTAGAGGCATGTGAGGAGTTTCACCATGTTCACTCGGTACGGTAAATTTCGGCATCCACAATACTGTCGATGCCTAAAAGCATGTGGGGGGCCTTATCGTATGGGAGTTAATTGTGCCCACAATACTGTAGGTAAAATGTCGGCGCCTACAACACTATTTGTGCTAAGGCGGTTGTAGAGTACTGTTCCTGCAGGTGTACAGGGTATGGTCCCTGGTATCGTAGTTTGACTTGAGCGCCTTGCCTTGCTTTCTCCATTCATTCCCTGGTCCTTTACGAGCGGGCATCCCTTGTCGGTTGGTCCTAGTCGGCTCTGGTTGCGCCAGTTGAAGAAGAGCGGTGAGCAAGGCTTCTATGTACCCTGGTCAGAGATGTAGGGTTGGAGTTGAAAGTAGTGCTTCTGGCCAGGCCTTTCGGTCAGAGAAGCTATCTGAAGGCGGCTAGAGTTAGAGCTAGCGCTCCGGTCAGAGAGATGGCCCAGAGTCGAAAAATGGGTGTCGCTTCTCCTCTGCCAGACCTTCCGGTTGGTGATTGGATCATCCTTCCGGCCTGTCGTTTAGATACTTGGGTCGGCCCATGAGTTGCTCGCTGTCTGCTTGGGTCGAGCCTTTTGTTGAGAAGCCGGTCTATGAGGGACTCTGGTTTTATGAACCCGACAGGAGCCCCTAAGCCCCCGGGCGATTCAGGCAGAATCGTCTAGGGGATTTTTATCTTGACGGCAGGTGCATGTGAGCACACCCGCTGGTGTAGCCTCCGAGCCCCCAAGCAGTTCGAGCAGAGCCATTTGGGGGTTTTCCGTGTTGCCAGCGGGGGAGGTTTTTGTTTTGTCGGTGGGTGCGTGCGAGCGCACCTACAAGTGTAGCCCCTGGGCGGTTTAGGCAGAATCGTCTAGGGGTGTTTATTTAGCAGGCGTGCGTGCATGTTTTTCAGTCAAGACAGAGTTGTCAACCAAGGCGTCATTGTGCAGCCAAGGCGGTTAGTTGTTTTTAGGATCGGGTGAGACGGAGCTCGTGAATCCTGGCGTCGATGTGCGCCATTGGATCGAGCGAGGCTGTTAGTCTTTTAGGGATCGGACAAGATAAAGCTCATGGATCCTGGCGTCAGTGCGCGCCGTGGGATCGGGTGAGTCAGAGTCATGGATCCTAGCCTTGGTGTGGCCCGCACAACTGAGGCAGTTAGTTTAGTTAGTTTGGGATCGAGCAAGCCGAAGCTTGTAGATCCTGATGGGGCGAGTTCAGTGTTGCAGACCTGGGTGTTTTGGAGCACGGTGGAAGCATAGCCAAATGGGGCAAGTTCGAGGTCATAGACCCAGGTATTTTTGGAGTGCAGTCGAAGCATAGCCGGATGGGGCGAGTTTGGGTTCGCAGACCTAGGCATTTTGTGTCTTGAGCCCCTGAGCCCTATTAGGCCTTTTAGTAGGGGTCGATGTGAGTTGTGTGCGTTACCCCATCCTTGATTCCTCACAACCAGAGGGGCTGAGTTTTGTCGCTTGTCTCGATCGTTCGGACTCGAGTGACGCGCTTAGTGAGTTCGTTAACGGGTATGATTGAGTGGAATCCGGGTCCGTTGTTCATGACGGGGTTGACATAGCCCTCTTGTGACATTCCACTGCTCCTTTACCTGTAGCCCAACAGATGCCTGGGTCATTCTGGAGACCGACCCGGGTGGCCTTATGGCCTCCCCTTGATGGAGATTCTATGCGCTTGGCAGAGGCTTAGGATCAAACGAGAAGGTTGAGATGACCCTATCTGCTAGACTGGGTGAGGGCCGCACAGGGCTCATCTGTGTTTTTCTCCCTAGCTCTATTGTTGCTCATGTCAAATGAGGCAACTATGCTTCGTGATGCAACACGAAGCATTGTGATGCATTTCGCTGCACATGCGATGCTTAGTTCCCGAGCCCCCAAGCGGTTCAGGGCTCGAATCGTCCGGGGGGCATGGGCATATGGAATGAATGTGTGTATGGATGTATGAAATGATTTATAAAGAAATAGAGGGGGTCGGTAGTGTTACCTTGATGACTCGAGTGATGGGGTTCGGAGAGCTCTAGTCGAAAATGTCCAACCAGGATCTATGCTCGTCGTTTGTGATGGAGTCGGCATGGCCTATATGGGGCATCCCTTCACTTCCTACTTGTGTCTTGGTGTGTTTTCTAAGTCGTTTGATCAACTTTAGGAAGTCTGATGGTCTCTCCTGGCAGAGATCCCACTTTAGGTTTTTCTAAGTCCCGCCTAGGGATGCAGAGAGCTGCCTGCATGTGGTGATGCTTCGGTTTTCATGCCTGGTCATGCGATAGTGGTGGGCCATACCTAGGCCACATCATGTCTCACCAGGCAGTGTTCCGCCTGACCAAGCGTTGTTCCATTGGTCAGCATGCATCCCATTGGTCAGTGGGAGGGAGAGGGCTCTCTATCGTAGTCATTTGCCTGTTCTCCAACTATTGTCTCTCTTACTTCTTCCTCCTCATCGAGAGTGCCTATATGCCATGATGGTTCCTAAGTGAGAGAGGGGATGAGCGAGGGGGAGGACTTATAGATCTTTTCATGAATCCAGAGTGCGATGTCAGGCTAGAGGCTGCCCGGGGCGGTGCTGGCCGTCTCTGCCTGAGAAGGGGCAACTTTCGCCAAAGAGGGTGGCATGCTAGATTTGTCTGTGAGGCATTCTTTGGGATGGAGCTGTGTGTGGACTTTCTCTAGTGGATCTTCATTGGGCGAGCCTTGTCAGAGGGGAAGTTGCTCAGGATCATGCCGGTGGAGGGTTCCACGCCTGTAGCTGCTCGGGTTGGCTAGTTAATAAAGTTTGATGAGATCTCTTCCAGCCATGGTGGCCATACCCCCAGTGGCCGCATCCCCACCTAGAAGCTACCTCGACTGCATGAGAAGGTCAAGAGCTCCATGCTCTTCTGCTGAGCATCTATGGGTGTGACACCCTTGAGGTACCCGTTGTGCTCACTGAAGTTGAGGGAGTGGAACCGGGCAGGTCCCTTGAGGTACCCGATGTGCTCGCTGAAGTCGAGGGAGCGAAACCGGGCAGGTCCCTTGAGCTATCCACTGCGTTCACTAAAGTAGAGGGAGTGGAACCGGGTGGGGGCCCAGCAGCGGTGGTTACGTCCGATGGTGTTCAAGCGATGTCGTCGAGCGACAATAATAGTATTTGGAGTAGTAGTAGAGAATGTAATAGTTGTGTTTGTGGGTGAGTTCCCGTGTGAACAGTTTTTTGTATCGATGAATACATTAGTACTACTCTTATGATAGAATCACTATCTATTCCTTGTTTTATCCTAGCATAGCTAATGTTTTTGTCCTTTCTTTTTCGCACCTGCCCGTTAGTTCCGTAGGCTACGGCTTTTTAAGAACCTGGGCATGGCCCACGGGGTTCAGCTACTCATAACCGTAGGTCATGGCGGGTGCATTCGGTTAGGAGTAAAAACAAAGTTATATAGGATAATCAAAGGAAAAGGAATGTGCTTCCATTCGGGGACGAAGTTGTTTACCATGTGATAGTAAAAAAGAGAGTAAAAGAGAGAGGTAGTATTTAGTATTGTACCCTCATGGAGCCCCCGAGTGACCCGGGCTGAAAGTGTTCGGACTGGGGTGCTTTACAGGGGCAAGTTTGACTAAAAAGCGGTAAGACCAAATTTTAGGGGGAAAATGACGTAGCTATTCATGTTCCAAGTGTTGGTGAGAACGTTGCTATTGTTGTCCTCTAGTCGGTAGGTGCCCGGTCGGATTACTTCGGTCACCGTATAGGGCCCTTCCCATGGTGGACAGAGTTTGTGTTTTTCCTTCATTGATTGGGTCCTCTGGAGTACGAGATTGCCGACTTCAAGTATCCTCCCCCTAATCTTCCCATGGCGTAGGGATTGTTGGTAGCAAGCGAAATGAATGATGGTCGTCTCATGGGCCTCTTCGAGCAGGTCGACTGTGTCTTGCTGAGCCTCCATGGCTCTGTCATGGTCAAAAGCCTTCACTCTTGGGGCAGCATGGTTGAGGTCGGAGGGCAGTACAACCTCAGTTACGTAGTCCAAAAAGAAGGGTGCGAACCCTATGGATCAGTTTGGGTCATTCTCAGGCTCTAGAGGATCACTAGGACCTTTGCAACCCATTGTCTAGCGTATTTGTTGAGTCGGTCGAAGATGCATGACTTAAGTCCTTGGGGGACCATGCCATTGGCACGCTCAACCTGACCATTAGGTCATGGATGTTCGACCGAGGCCCAGTCGATCCTAATGCCGTATCCATCACTAAAGTCTAGGAACTTCCTTCTAGTGAAGTTAGTCCCATGGTCAGTGATGAAATAGTTAGGAACGTTGAATCGATAGATGATGTCGAGGAAGAATTTGACTGCCTCTTCCGAATGGATGTTGGTGATGGGCTTGGCCTCTATCCATTTGGTGAACTTTTCAACTGCTATGAGTAGGTGAGTGAAGCCACCTAGGCCCTTTTTGCGGGGTCCCACCATGTCGAGGCCCCAGACCGTGAATGGCCAGGTGATAGGGATGGTTTGGAGCTCCTGTGCCGGCAAATGGGTTTGTCGAGCATAGAATTGGCATCCTTCACACCTACGGATGACCTCCTCTGCATCTCGTAGCACGGTGGGCCAGTAAAAACCTTAGCGAAAGGCTTTTCTGACCAGCGACCTTGGAGCCATATGATGTCCGCAAATCCTAGCATGGACCTCGAGGAGGAGCTGTGTCAGGGACCTAATACTAGGGTACCCCAGAAGGTGGAACCAAAAACCACCGAATGTTAAAAACTTCTAGATGCACAAGAGCACCATTTCGTCCCTTGTTCGAATGATAGGGGTTTGGTTCCGCCTCGCCCGATGCCTTTTTGAGATAGCTCTGCCTTGCCTGAGGGCTTAGGGTTAGTCTCTGTCTCGCCCAACACCTTTAAGGTGGCTCTGCCTCGCCCGAGGGCTAAGGGCTAGACTCCGTCTCGCCCGATGCCTTTGAGGTGGCTCTGCCTCGCTCGAGGGCTCAGGCCTAGTCTCTGTCTCACCTGACGCCTTTAGGGCGGGCTCGGTCTCGCCCAAGGGCTGAGGGATAGATTCTGCCTTGCCTGACCCCGGAGGGGCAAGGACGGTCTCGCCCTAGAGATAGGGATTGGTCTCCGTTTTGCCCGATGGCAAGGAACGAGCCTCACCCTGCTCCATATCTGAAGACCGGATTCATCTTACCTGACAACTTCTCCCTGTTCCCTCAAGATGATAGGTACAGGGCAGGACAAGACATTTGGGTCAACCGTGGCTCCAAGGATCATACCCTGTGCCCTAGCAGGAAAAGTACTACCAGGGGATGATGGGACAGGTGCTTTAGACCCTTCCGGGCATCGTAGAGCCCAAAAGGTTGTACAGGTGCATGCTCCTCGCCCTGTAGAGTTGTAGGCACCGCCTTCAGCCCTGGGACACGGAACCCGACGAAGATATACGACAACCGCTATGCTCTAGAAAAGGATTTACTATCTCCACGCACGATGAACATTCCGTCACCATGCTATGGACCTAAGGGAGCAGCACCCGCTTCCCGACCCCTCAGGTCCGCCAAGTCAGAAGGCCTTGACTACGGCGTCGCTCTGGACCCTGACCCCTCGTCCCTCCGACGAAGACTCATAGGAACCAGAAGGCATGCGGAGCAAGGCTGGGAGAGGCCAATAAGTCAAAACCACTGTACTACAGCCCACACCCTGCGCAGGGCAGCATTCTGTAATCAACCTGACATTCTATAGAGACATCAACAGTATTATAGGCGCTTATCTTCCTTCGTACTCATCAGAACAAAGAATGAAGCCAGGTAGACGTGAGCCACAAGACTAAGTAGAGTATACATCCTAAACCCTTGCCCTTGTAAAAGTCAGCCCCTTCCTCTATAAAAGGGAATGCGCTTCCTCCATCAAAGGGGACGGACTTTGAACCGAACAGGAAGACACACATACACACAATCAAGTTGCTATGAAGCTCTTGACCTCCTTTCAACCCTTCCATCAGAGACTTGGGACTAGTCCCTCTCTCGATCATTTGTACCCATTACTACAGACCGTTCTCGGTGCTAATAACATGAGCAGCAACAAACTGGACGTAGGGACATTCAGCCCGAACCAGTATAAATTTTGTGTCCTTTAGCGCACCATCCGAGCCTAACGCTCATTACTATAAATTTACTTGCCGGTGCTCGTATGAAACACCGACAGTTGGCGTGCCAGGTAAGGGAGCTTGTGCGTTCCAAATCAGGCCTCGGATGGCCACCCACGCAATCACCTGGGCCCCGAGCGCACACATGCGTTTCGGTGACCTAGATTTCATCGTCACACTAGGAGGAGAGCTAGCGCTGACTCACTCAGCCACCCCATCTCTCCCTTCCATCAACCTCAGCTGTCTTAGGCTTGAGGGCATGTCGGGCAACTCCCTTGGAGTCCAGTCATCAAGGGAGGCCTCTCACAATGCCACCCTGTGTCCGGGAGGGTCCATACGGAGCGCCTCGATAGCGTTTCCGTTCGGTCTCTGCAACGTTGCAGCGACCGCTGGCCGCCTTTAGGTGCTACGTATGGTTCAGTCACCCATGGACATTGAGTTCGTGGGGGCGATTGAGCATGATACGGAGACCCTCTGCGGGCTCCTCAACGAGGAGCCAAGATCGTTCTCTAGCTCAGATTCCAGTAGGGGGAGCCACCACCCTTCCTAGGAATGCTTCATGACGTAGACCCCCGAGGGTCACATCAAAAGTGTCTCCAGGGAAGAGGTCACCCCTACGAACAACCCTGACAGCAGATCCGGGGAAGAGACAATGGCCCCATCTCACCTAAGGATGGAGCAGCTGAGGGCCTGTCAGCAAGAGATCAATGAGGCTAGGCAAGGGCTCATCCGGGAGTACGCGGACATCAATCACGAGATTGAACGCCACAAAGACGGGGGGCGCGCGTGTGCCACGGCCTGCACCGTACACTAGAGGATCCTCACTGATGATGGGACCCTTCCTCACTTTGCCTGAGCCAGCCAGAACATCGTCGTAGCAACTGCCTTGCTGCATGGCCTTCCAGAGGCCGCGACAGCCGAAGATTGCCGGGCCCACAGGGAGATTCACACGTTGCTTGAGCGTGCGGTGGCGCAGCAGGCGGAAAGTTCATTGTCTCGACGACGCGAACCTGACACCAGCTAGCGCTCGCCCTCAGTATGTCCCACTAGGGACGCGTCCATTCACCAAACACCTCTAGTCGGCAGGTAGCCCTCCACCATCCTAGTACATCAATGCCTTGGCCATGGCCATGACGTACGCAACATCATCGATGCTCGGAAACGCACCCATGGCAACGATGGAGAAGCAGCATGCTACGGCTACCATTCCCAACGTGGCGGACGCTACGACAGCAATGAAGACCGAAGCCCAAGCCCCGGCCTGCGAGGTCCTCAGGCCTTTGGTCAGCACATCCTCAATGCCGTGTTCCCCCTAAGGTATCGACCGCCTACCAACATCCCTAAATATTCTGGTGAAACAAATCCCAGGCTTTGGCTAGAAGACTATCGGCTTGCATGTCAGGCTGGTGGGGTGAGTGATGACAATTTCATTATTCACAATCTCCCGCTGTTCTTGGCCGATTAAGCGCGAGCATGGCTAGAGAACCTACCGTCCAATACTATTTAGAGTTGGGCAGATCTGATGGACATCTTCGTGGGCAACTTCCAGGGCACGTACAAACACCCTGGAAACCCATGGGACCTTAAGAACTACCGCTAGAAGGCCAATGAAACCCTTCGCGGGTACATTCAGTGCTTCTCTCGGTAGTGCAACAAGCTCCCTAATGTCACCAATGCCGATATGATAGGAGCCTTTCTGTCTGGAACAACCTGTGAATCCCTAGTCCACAAGCTAGGACACAGGGGCCCGCAGACTACCATGGAACTCCTAGACATCGCCACCAGTCATGCCTCTAGAGAGGAGGCGGTCGGAGCCATCTTTGATCGCTCCGACGAAAAGATGAGGTGGGACAAGGACGCTGGCGAAGGGGCTTCCAACCGTCTCGCCAAAAAGAAAAATAAGAAGCAATGGCGCGACAACTCGCTCGTGGCCGCTGCCGACCGCAAAGGTGGCCGGAAGCCCGTGGAGGGCACTCTGAACCACTTCGAGAAAATGCTTGAGGGGCCATGCCCAAACCACGCCTTCCCGGACAAGCATCTATACAAGGATTGTGGCCTCATGCGCAAATACTTGGCCGGGGGCCTCAACAAAGGGGAGTAGGGGAAGGAACCTATTCCTGCCATAGATGATGCAGAGGAAAAGGACGACACCTTCCCAACACCGACCGACGCCCTCATGATCTTTGGAGGATCAACGGTCTATGACTCCAAGCATCGCCAGAAGCTCACGCGCCATGAGGTTTATACAGCCAGACCGGCCACGCCAGCCTTCCTCCATTGGTCGGAATCTGCCATAACCTTCGATCGGACTGACCATCCGGATGCCGTCCCACATTCGGGAAGGTACCCGCTTGTTGATCCGATCATCGGACCTAAGCGGCTCACGAAAGTACTGATGGACAGAGGCAGTGGCCTCAACATCATGTACGCCAAGACGCTTGATGAGATGGGCATTGATCGAACGAACCTCCGCCCCATCCGAGTGCCTTTCCATGGCATCGTGCCTGGTAGGCAGGCCATGCCACTGGGGTAGATCAATCTGCCTATCACTTTTGGGGATCGGTCCAATTACCGGATCAAGACCCTCACCTTCGACGTAGTAGGGTTCTCGGGGACTTTCCACGCCATCTTGGGATGACCATGCTACGCGAAGTTCATGGCCATCCCCAATTATACGTACCTTAAGCTAAAGATGCTGGGTCCCCACGGGGTCATCACCATCGACACCTCCTTCCAGCGTGCTTACGAGTGCGAAGTCGAATGCTGCGGACACGCATCCACAGTCATCGCCTCCAAAGAGCTCGCCACCCTTAGGGAAGAGGTCGTTGAAGAGGCACCCGACGTGAAGAAATCAACCAGGTCATTCTTATTGGCAGAAGGCTCCAGGGAGGTCCTCTTGGACCCTAGCAGCTCTGAGGGCAAAAAAGTTCGTATCAGGACCGTACTCTCCTCCAAATAGGAAAGCGCGCTCGTTGACTTCCTCCGCGACAACAAAGACATCTTTGCGTGGAAACCCTCGAATATGCTAGGCATCCCGAGGGAGGTCGCCAAGCATACTCTCTAGATCCTCTTGGGCTCCAAGCCAGTAAAGCAACGCCTATGCCGCTTTGATGAGGAGAAACGCAGGGCCATCGGCGAGGAGATAGCCAAACTATTGGCCGCAGGATTCATTAAGGAAGTATACCACCCAGAGTGGTTAGCGAATCCCATCCTTGTGTAGAAAAAGAGCGGGAAATGGAGAATGTGTATCGATTATACCGGCCTCAACAAAGCATGTCCAAAGGATCTGTTTCCTTTGCCACGAATAGACCAAATAGTCAATTCCACCTCAGGGTGCGAAACCCTCTGCTTCCTTGACGCATACTCCGGTTACCACCAAATCACGATGAAAGAGTCCGACCAGCTTGCGACATCTTTTATCACCCCCTTCGGATCATTTTGCTACATTTTGATGCCTTTCGGTCTGAAGAATGCTAGGGCAACGTACCAGCGCTGTATGCTCAGTTGCTTCAGAGACCTCATCGGGCGAACCGTTGAGGCCTATGTCAACGACATCGTAGTCAAATCCAAATGAGCTGACCACCTTGTCGCCGACCTTGAGCAAACCTTTGTGAAACTCCGGGCAAACGGCGTCAAACTCAATCCTGAAAAATGTGTTTTTGGGGTCCCGAGGGGCATGCTGCTCAGTTTTATCGTCTCCGAGCGTGGCATCGAAGCCAACCCAAAGAAAATATCAGCCATCACAAGGATGGGCTCGATTCAAAACATAAAGGGGGTTCAGTGGATCATAGGGTGCCTTGCCACTCTCAGCCGATTCATTTCATGCCTCAACGAATGAGGACTCCCCCTTTATCGACTCCTAAAGAAATCTGACCGCTTTGAGTGGACAGCCGAGGCTCAGGAAGCGCTTGACATGGTTAAATGATTTTTTACTAAACCTTCGGTCCTAGTTCCTCCATGCAACGGAGAATCCCTCCTACTATATATATTGGCCACCACCCAAGTGGTCAGCTCTGCCTTAGTGGTAGAACGAGAGGAGGAGGGGCATGCCTTCAAGGTGCAGTGCCCTGTATATTTCATCAATGAGGTGTTATCTAACTCCAAAGCTCGCTACTCCCAAATCTAGAAACTCCTCTACACCATCCTCATCACCAAGAGAAAGCTACGCCACTACTTTGAGTCACACCCCGTGATTGTAGTGACGTCATTCCCCCCCCCTGGTGAGGTTGTCCATAGCCATGACGCTACTGGAAGAACCACAAAGTGGGCACTCAAGCTGATGGATCAGGGCATTTCTTATGCCCCCTGAACAGCGACAAATCTCAGGTACTAGCTGACTTCATCATGGAGTGGACTAAGATCTAGATGCCACCAGCACCCATCGATCAAGAGTACTGGACAATGTACTTTGATGGATCGCTGATGAAGAAGGGCACCGGAGCAGGACTAGTCTTTATATCTCCCCTTGGGGTCCACATGAGGTACATGGTTCGGTTCCATTTCCCCTCATCAAACAATACTGCAGAATATGAAGCACTCGTCAACGGCCTACGAATCGCCATCGAGCTGGGCATCTGACGCCTTGACGTCAGAGGCGACTCCTAGTTGGTCGTCAACCAGGTCATGAAGGAGTCAAGCTGCCACGACGCCAAGATGGAGGCATACTATCAAGAGGTCCGATGGCTGGAGGACAAATTCGACGGCCTCGAACTCAATCACATCCCAAGGCGCCTCAACGAAGCAGCCAACACGCTTGTGAAAGCAGCATCTAGCCGAGAGCCAGTCCCGGTAGGCATCTTTGCCAACGACCAACACAAACCCTCGGTATGCTACACGGGGTCGGAACAAGCCGACGATGGACCATCTAGTCCGACCCTAGGGGCCGATCCTCCAACCGCTCTGCCCGACCTTGAGGTCATGGAGCTCGAAGAGGACCCAGTAGTGGAGTCCGACCCTCCCGATGACTGGAGAACGCCGTACCTCAACTACCTCCTCCACGACATACTATTGGTAGACAAGACGGTAGCCTGATGGCTCGCATGACGTGCCAAGTCCTTCGTTCTTGTAGAGGGCAAACTCTACAAACAGAGTCACATCAAGATTCTGCAACTCTGTATCCCTGGCAAACAGGGAAAACTCCTGCTGGGCAACATCCATGGTGGAGTCTGTGGTCATCATGCCGCACCAAGAACTTTGGTTGGGAATGCATTCCGACAAGGTTTCTACTAGCCCACCGCAGTAGCCGATGCCGAGCAAATTGTATGCACTTGCGAGGGGTGCTAGTACTATGCTCGGCAAACACACCTCCTGGCCCAAGCTCTCTAGATGATCCCCATCACATGGCCCTTCGTGGTCTGGGGGCTCGACCTAGTTGGGCCACTCAAAAAGGCGCCTGGGGGCTTCCCCCACCTGCTTGTCACCATAGATAAGTTTACAAAATGGATTGAAGCTCGACCAATATCCACAATCAAATCCGAGCAAGTGGTGCTGTTCTTCCTCAACATCACCCATCACTTTGGAGTACCAAACTCCATCATCACAGACAATGGCATGCAGTTCATTGGCAAGAAATTCGTTCGATTCAGTGATGAACACATCCGAATCGATTGGGCAGCCGTCGCACACCCCCGAACGAATGGGCAGGTCGAACGTGCAAACGGCATGCTCCTTCAGGGCCTCAAACCCAGAATTTTCAACCAGTTGAACAAGTTTGGCGTGCGCTGGCTCGCTGAGCTCCCGGCCGTGCTCTGGAGCCTTAGGACAACTCCTAGCCGGGACACCGGCTACACACCCTTCTTCATGGTCTATGGTTCCGAGGCCGTTCTTCCAACGGACCTTGACTATGGAGCGCCAAGAATCAGAGCATACGACGAACAAGGAGCCAAGGCATCCCACCAAGACGCCATGGACCAGCTAGAAGAAGCCCACGACGTCGCCCTCCTCCATTTGGCTAAGTACCAGCAGGCGTTGCGACGGTACCACAACCAACGGGTGTGGGGTCGAGCCTTCAACATCGGAGACCTCATCCTCCATCTTGTGTAGAGCAATAAGGACCGCCACAAACTCTCCCCGCCCTAGGAAGGGCCCTACGTCATCGCAGAAGTACTTCACCTAGGCGCCTACCGGTTGAAAACCATCAATGGCGAGGTCTTCACCAACGCCTAGAACATCGAGCAGCTACGTTGTTTCTATCCTTAAAATAAGCTTACACTCTTCCTTATCAGATTTTGTCATAACAAAACCCCAATCCTTAGTGACT
The DNA here is from genome assembly GCF_019320115.1 of Miscanthus floridulus. Taxonomy (NCBI): domain Eukaryota; kingdom Viridiplantae; phylum Streptophyta; class Magnoliopsida; order Poales; family Poaceae; genus Miscanthus; species Miscanthus floridulus. Next base: position 109,903,386 of record NC_089581.1, on the reverse strand, counting down.
TCCGACCCCTACAAATCGCGAGGGGTCAGACCTCACTCGGGGGCTGGCATGTCATCATAACATATGACATATGTAATACAAGTATTATGCTTGCAAAAACCTCCTGTGTTATGGTTATAAACATTCTCTAAGTTTTCCATTCCTCTCATAAACGAGTCCTAAGGGCTAAGATTTTGGGAACCAATTCTGAATACGACTGGTAGGACTATGGGACACCCACACCCTAGCGGCTGCAACCTCTTTGCTCACCAGCTCAATCAGAATTAGTTCGCCCATGTTCCTAGTTTCTTATGACTTAGATCGTGAGTAGGGTCGGAAAGCACTAGAATCTTTTCTACCAAAAGGAGAAAGATAAAAAATTGCTTGCCATAAGCAAAAGATGTAAATTTGTTCATTTTTTGCACAAATTCGTCACTTACAAAGCGATTTCATTACAAAAAGGAACAATATACTTATAAATTCAAAGGACTGTTTACTCAGGGGCTTCCCCACAAAGTTATTCAATTATAGTCTCTGCTTAGCTCTACTACAAGTACTACTACGGTCGCCATGCCACGCTCTCCATCGGTGACGCCCGGGGCATGTACATGGGCCAGCTCGTCTACTGCGGTCGCCGCGCCACGCTCTCCATCGGCGACGCCCGGGGCGTGTACACGGGCCAGCTCATTTACTATGGTCGCCGTGCCATGCTCTCCATTGGCGACATCCTGATATCCCACCACTTTGCAGGATCCTCAAAGGCGCCGCCATCTGCAACGCCTCCACCAGGGCATCCGGGGACTACGCCATCGTCGTCAGCCGCAACCCCAACAGCGATGCCTCCACTGGGGCATCCGGGGACTACGCCATCGTCGTCAGCCGCAACCTCGACAACGATGCCTCCGCTAGGGCATCCGGGGACTACGCCATCATCCCTAGCCATAATCCTAACAACGGCGTATGGGTAGGAAATGCCTCCCGCCAAAGGAGGAGCACAGTGGACGACGACGCAGTCGATGACATACGACGCCCATCGGCGCCTCTTCTCCTTCGGCAGCAGCGACTCCTCAGCAAGGGCGGCACACACCATCTCATCTATGTTGGATAACCTCCGGCTCAACATCACGCTCTAGATTCACGAGCGAATCTATAAGTTTTCTCTCTCTCTAGCATTACTCTTCCTCACTCACGAACCACCGCGACGCACGGACGCATTCGGCAGAAAGGAAGAAGAAGGAGAGATAGCGACTCGGAGGTAGAAGAGGAGGTGGGATGAGAACTCCCCTTCCCCTCCCTATTTAAAGAGGAGGCATTGTTGCTAAGGAAAGGCGAAAGGTTGGACGAAAAACCCTCTCTATTCCCCTCTTTAAATACGGAATCAATACTGATTGATACCTGAGGGGACCGTCGAAACTGACGGGATGCGCCCCGGTCGACGAGGCATCCCCCTTGGTCAAACTGAACACTACCTGGGTATGGTCTGCCACTGACCCACTCCGAACACGACAATTAAGGCGCCCACATAGGTAGACAACCCTTTGCCTCCTCATGCAGGACCACGGGACGATCTGACGATAGGACCTTTCAGATCTCCTAGGCCAGCCATCTGGCCCAGAAGAGACGACGAACGAGCACCCAAAGAAAGATAAGCATCTCTGCCTTCTTACTTTACGCGTTAAAAATTCATTCTTGGGCTTCCGACCCCGTCAAACGGTAGGAATACGAACATCAATCGGGGGCTGCCGAGGATGTCTACCAATCTAGACTTCCTCCTCACCCGACCCCCTCCATACACTTGAAACTAAGGATGCAAAATATGGGCATAAAACTTTGAGTAAAAACTGGACGAACTAGCAGACCCTACGCCTCGGTAGCTATGGTGTTTCTGTTCACCAGAAAAATCATGCTCAACGCCCCTTGTGTCTCCAGCTTCAATGTCTGCCTTCTCAAAAAAGGGTTCGGAGGGGTCCACCTTAGAGTCTCTCCCAAAGGAGAAGCTGTCAGGTTGCCCAAGTTAATTAAATGGCTCAAATCACCACCGAGATACGAAAAACAAAGAATAGCGATTCTTATGTAGGTTACTCCAACCTCATCGCAAACATCAGGGTCCGAACCCCGCACGAACACATCTGGTAGGAGCTTTTCGTCACTCATATCGCCAAGGTAACGTTACTGAGCCTTCATTTCAATTATATTATACATATGCAAAACATCCCAACGCTTCGTGTTGCATCACGAAATGGCCGTCGCCTCATTCGATATAGGCGACCACAGGCCAAGGTTCAAAGGTTGGTCCACGAAGGGCTCGAGGCCGCCTCATGCCAAACAGAGCCAGGGAGAAATAACCGAGACAAGCCCCAGCGGCCCTGCTTGACTCCACTCAGAAGCGGATAAGGACGTCTCGACCTTTTCTTGTTCGATTCTAACCCCGAGCCAAACCCACAGAATCTCCATCGAGGAGAGGCCATCGGGCCGCCTGAGCCTATCGAACGGCTTGGGCATCTGTCGACCCCATCAGCAAATGATGGACCCGGATTCCATACGAACGTACCCGTTAGTGAGCTCATTGAGCGTGATACTCGAGCCATCGAGGCAAGTGTCGTTTACTCAGCCCCTCCGATTGCGAAAATCGAGGACGGGGTAACACGCAAATTACGGCCGACCCCTATCAGACCCTAACAAGGCCTAGGGGCTCAAGCCAAACAATACAGGGACACAGGTTCGAAGGTCCCACCTTGCCAAGCCCATAGAATCCCTAGTTGGGGATTTCTGTTGGAAGACAGGGCAGGGAATATTGCAATGTCATCCAAGGACTTCATCGACCCTATCACCAAAACCACAGTTCTGATCTCCAATAACCCCTGACCCCAGTAAATGCAGGGGGTCGGACCTTACTCGGGGGCTGGTTAAGGTACAGCTACCTTCCTTTCTTTCTTTCGAAACAATCTCCTCGCATCAAGACCAGCGGCATGATTCGGGGGAACTGTAACACCCTAAAAATTTGCCTCTTTTGAAAATAGGATTTAAAATAATTTATTTGTGATTTTTTGTGCTCATGAAATATAGGAAAATAAAAAATTTTCATTAAATTAAAATACATCATAAGGTAGTAACATGTGTGAGCATACATGCTGTTGCATCCTATTCATTGTGATGGATGGTGTTGATCCAAAACTCCAAAGTAAATTGGAGTGTTTTTTAAAAGAGTTTGAAAATGGCTTTGAAATAAAAGAAAAGAAAGAAAAGAAAATTAGAAAATAAAAGTATTTTTAAAGTTGTAAAGTTTATCTTAGAAAACCTAATGGAATTGACATTTTTATTGAATAGGAAAGTATATTGAAACCATACTCGAATTGGTTTTGAATTTAGCTTAGAATTGAAAGATTAGAAAAAGAAAAGGAATTGGAAAATATAAGAACTTAAAAAGTTATTTTTTGGAAAACTTACTCAAAAATTGGTTCATCTATGTTGGAATTAGAAAGTGTATTTTAAATCATATTTATACTTGTTTGGATCACATTTGAAATTGTTTTGAATTAAGAGAAGAAAAAGAATTGAAAAAAAGAAATTGATTTGAAAAACTTCATCTTCTTTCAGCCCAACTCCCGGCCTCCTTCGTGTTCTCGGCCCAGCAACCGGCCTGGCCTGCTGGCCAGCCCAGCCGCACTCCCCCTCTTTCCCTTCTTCAGCGCACGGCCTTCCCGCGTCGGCCTGCTCCACGCCCGCCCTCCGCGTGGCCCGCTCGGCTGCTCTGCTCGCCTGGCCCAGTCCTGCGCCTTCCGCGCAGCGCCCAGCCCACTTCAGCCTTCAGCGCCGCTGCCTCTTTCTCCCTTCTCCCCATTGCCCGCTGGCCCTGCACGTCAGTCACGTCACGCGTCAGCCGCCCGCGCGCCTCACCCCTTCCCCCTCACTGCCCGCAGGTCCCACCAGTCAGCCGGCCCCTTTCCTTCCTTCCCCACACGCGTGCTTTCCTTTCCTCTGCCCGCCGATGGCGCAGCCCCATATGGCAAGCCGCCGCCGCCGTCGAGCATGCAAGGAAGGCAACCAATATTCCTCGTGCCCCACTGCCCTTCCTTTTTCCGTGCCCCATCCCTCCTATAAAGCCCCGAGCCGGACCCCTCTTTCTCCCCCTTTCCCATCCGCTCGAAGCTTGCCCTCACCGCGCCCTCTCTCTCTCTCTCTCTAGTTCACGGCTGCCGTCGATGACCCGCTTCGGAGCTCTCCTGGATGCCGCGCTCCGCTCCAATCGACTCGCAGTGAGCTTCTCCTCCCCCCAGTGCTTCCAGTTAATCTTTTGGCCTACTAGAACGCTACATCCGATGAACTCGGACCGTCGGCAACAATGGCGCCGCCGTGGAACTAGCGCCCCGGTGTCTTCCTCGCCTCGGTAGCGCCCCCAACATGGTCGCGCGCTCGTGTAGATCATCCCCGTGCATGTTGCCTCGATCTAGGAGGTCCAGAATGCCCTGCCGCCATGCTCGGCTCACCGCCGGCCATGGTGCCCTCGCCGAAGATGAGGAGCAGCGTCGGTCAATCGCCTGCACTCACCTGCGCCACACAATCTTGGATGGACGGCCCGGATTAGAACGTAACGGTTCGGTTCACCGCAGACTGTGGACTCGGTCCACCACGCCAAGTCAGCGCACGTCCACCGCACGCGTGGCACACCGCGCCAACAGCGTTCTACCACGTGGCTGCCCGGTCAGCAGCCGAGTCAACCCAGCAGTCAGCCGTGCCTGTTTTACAAAATAGCCCCTCGGTTTTTAGTGAATCAACCCACGATCCAAAGCGGTTCAAAATAATTACAAATCCGCCCTGTTTTTATTCACTTTAGACCCTGTATTTTCCAAAATTAGTGTGCCCAGTCCAAAGTACATTTAAATTCAGATTTTAATTGTTTTAATTCAAATTTGAGTTCAGGTTAATTACAGAAATGCCACTGGATCTTATTTTATGCGTAACTTTTGCGTTTTAAGTCTGATTTGATCCATTCGAATTGCGTTAGGACCGTATTTACGTTATCTACATGTTTATACTACTATTAGGCATGTTTTCAACACTTGAAATTCATGAGTAGATTTAATCTATTATTTAATTAAAGTAAAACTTGTTTAAATCATAACTTGTTCATTTCAACTCTGAAATAGTCCGTACAAGTTGCGTTTGTTTCGTAACAACGAGATCTACGTATTAGTAATGATGTTTACTATATTACTATTTCATAAAAATCATAGTTTAAATCCTATCTTGATTAAAGATTATGCAACTAGGTTTTATACATAAAATATGATTTGTTTTACTTTTGCTTTATAATTTAAATCTAAGATTGACTTAATTCAATCCATATCGTTTATAAAATATATTTTGTATATGAATTCATAAAGTTAACATAAATGAAGCCTATAGTTTATTTTTCCACATATAAGGCAAATCTCTCAGTAGTTGTAACTTTTCAACCATAGCTTCGATTAGCGTGCCTCTCGCGACTATGTGTTCGTAGTGATGCGTAGAATCGTATATCAATCTCTTTTACTTATTTTTCTATGATTGGTGTACTGTTCTAATATAGATACAACTATATGCTATGCATGTATGTGTATGGATGTTTGTGTGGTGTTCTATGATTGTCCAGTCGGTGAGATATACGTGGTGATCTAGAAGAAGAAGAAAGACATCAAAGAATAAAGCTTACCGAAGGATCGGTGTGTAAGGCAAGTATAGCATGGGACATCCTTGTTACCTATTCATATTTAATCACTAAATTCATATTGCATGTGTCTCCCTTGTTACCATTAAGGATATCCTAGATATTTGATATCTTGTTCCTTGAAAACCTTTGGGTAACTACATTGGATAGTTTTGCTAGTGCTTAATCAAAACCATGATCTTGTAACTTGACTAATGGTATATGCAATAAACATTAAAACATGACTTTTTAGTAACATGGAATCAGGGGGCTAGAGTGTTTAGCTACTTTCTAAATGCTCTAGATTCCTCTCCCTAAGGACTTATCTATAAGTGATCATCTGGGACTTACAGTACAGCTGTGAGGGCTATATGGCTCTGGCTTTAGCTTAGTATGAGGACCTTTTCTAGCTTGTTAGTGGTTACCTTTGCGGCGCAATAGGGGCTCCAACGGGTATGATCTCGGTCTGCCAAGTAGGTGCACTTGCTAGTCACTACTTGGAGGGGGGTTCATGCTTATTGATGGGTAAACCTTAGCGGCCCTAACTTGTTAGACAAACCTTTGAAAGGCTTCATAGTGAACCCTATCGACCTTCCTTGGTAGTGGGTCAAGAGGCTGATCACCTCGGGCAAAAGGGTAAATCATGACTCACAATGAACGTGTACAACCTCTGCAAAGTATAAAACTGCTATAACAGTCGTGCTCACGGACACGAGCGACCTTAGACCCTTATGGAATAGAGATGGTCACTAATGGATAATGGTTCTAATGATCAATTGTTTATGCTATACATTATTCATGTTTACTTGATCATGAGTTTATGGGCTTATGGATAAACTTGTTGCTAGCCAATTGCTAAAAAGATGATCTATTAAAGCTAATCGCAGTTAAACCAGTGTCAGCCTTTTTGAGCCTCATGAACCCCATGATATAATTGTTTAGTATGACATGTACTTACACTTGCTTTACTTTTCTATACTTGGATAAAAATCCCAGATGGGTACCAGATTGCTGGTTTGGAGGAGTTAGGCTTGTGGTCAACCAGTCAGTTGTCCCTATGAATTCGGAGTCTTCGCCAGAAGATCGGAGTCAACTTTCCGCTGTCTTTACTCTGAGGGTACTTTTCTTTTACTAATACGTTATGTAATAAGTATTGTCTTTTCATATTACCCTGATTTGTGGCTGTATGTGAGATTTGACTTCCTGGGCTCACAAATAGTGTGTATCTGGTTTTGTCTTTAAAACCGGGTGCTACAAAGTGGTATCAGAGCAACGTTGACTAGAGGACGCAAGCCTAGTTAGAACTAGATGTATTAGCATGCCTTCATCTCTGCTTACTTCTTACTCTCTCTAACCTTGTTATTTGCAAAAAGTTATGCTCACTTCTGCCTCTGTTCTATTATGAAAACCTTGTCTCTATCCTGAATCCTCTCTTTTCATCTAAATAGATGGGTCGTAATGAAGAAACCACTAGCATCAGAAATTAGGAGGATCAAGCTACATTATCTGTGACTGCATTTGATAAGGAGAAGCCTGTAGCTATGCAACAACAAGTGCTAGAAGGAATAACTCAACATAGGAGTTTCAACAGTGCTTGTTACAAGGTCAAACTAACATACCAAAGGGACTAGTGAAGAGACAAGTTGCTGAAGCTTGGAAGAAGATGAAGTGTCCTACATTCTAGTTTGCGTAGCGGAAGCGTGGTGGTACTCAAGGATGTAAGAGATAACTCAAAGTATTAAATAATGAGGGCGTTCATAACAAGTCTCTTAGAGGTTGGGATCCAAGTCAGTGCTATAAACATTTTGGTTTTCCCTATTTTTAGGACAAGTCTAATAAGAAGGAAGTTAAGGTGAACCTGAGTTGTGAAGCTAATATGGATAATAAGAGAAAGGAGGTCTCAACAGAGCAAGTATTGGGAAGCAATCAACATTTGGATTTGTCACATCTAGCTCTGATCCCTAGTCAGAGGAATTTAAACTGTAAAGAGTTAGAAGCTTCTCAAACTAAAACTACTTCACATGAGGTATGCATAGATGGGTGGACTATTACCTATAAGGAGTTTCAACTCCAAAAGACCAAGCAAGCTAGAAAACAGATCAGTCAAACCAAGGTGAATCTTCAGAGTCAGAAAGCTGACAAAACACCAAATAACAATTCCATAGAGTATGACATCACAAAAGACCTAGCTAAGAGAAGGTGTCATCATTGCCAACATGAAGAACATTATGTTAAATCTTACCCATAGAAGAATCACCAAGTACACCATGGAAGTAGCCAAAGTGAGATCACTATCGGACTTCCACTAGGAAGTGTTAGTGATACCCAACCCGAAAGAAGCATTTGGTGAAAATGATGAATGGAGAAGTCATGCTAGACTACTCAAGATCCTTAGTTAGGGAATAGGAGTTTGTGCCCCTTATGTAATAAAAATGATAGTATCACAAGTTGAGTCAATGATTGAACTATGCATCTTTATTGCTTGTTGAATTGTCATTATGATTATGCTTGTTTTGCATCTTTGTAATGATTTCAATGATCTTGTTGGGTGTTCCCACAATTTCATTTAGTTTATAGGCCTAAGGTATAAGGATTAATGAAATAAATAGTTGGGTTATGGTTTTCTTTTGTTTTTCCTATCCTGTCCTTGGAGCAGCCTGTCTTTATTGGTTAATATCTCTGATTTTGGACGATAAAATGAAGTCATGAGAAAAATTTTGGACAACAGTAGACTTCAATCTCAAGAAGATGCAAGCTATACTTTGGTGTCCCCTAGTTTATCTTTTCTTAAGGGGGTAGCCAAGTTGAAGGGTTTGCAAGATGAAGCTTTCTTGCATTCTAATGTTCATGTGGAAGAATTGGATATCCTGATGGTTGGGGTTTTCTCTAGTCTTTTATATTATCAATCCTTTCTTGTCATCTCTTGAAACTATAATAAAGAATGCTATGAATGACTAAATCCTAATGCACATATGTGGGAAATAGATGGCCTCTACCAAGAGAAATGCTTCACAAGATGTTGGAAGGAATGTTCCCACTTCTAACCCATCGCCATCAAGTTCCCCAACTAAAGAGCAAGCTTTGATGACGCAGACTCAACCGATGGAAGAGAAGAAGAGAAAACATGATCTTCAATGCCAGCTAAGGAACACTCATCCTTGGATAGCTACGCAACCAACATATCAGTCACTTCCTATGAATCTACTTGTGAGAACGGATCAGAATTAGTATCAGCAACCCAATGATGAAGTGCAACAGGTCAGCTCTCAAGAGCCAGAACAGAATGTCCATGGGAAGCAGGTGCATGGAAATAAGTTAAAACGGAATTACATCCTTTGAAGATTGAATAATGTGAATATGACTACCATTCATGGAGCTAAGGAGGTCGTTTATGGATGGATTGTAGTAGGTTCAGCCAATGCTATGGTGATGTTTGACCCTAGTGCGTCATATTCGTTTATCTCTAGTGCATACATAAAAGAACATAAGACAACTATGCTACCAATGAGGAAACCAGTGATAGTTAAGTCCCCAGGAGGAGAAATGAAGGCAAACCGCATATGCCCAAGAGTTAGTCTTGACATAAAGGGGGTAAAATTTGAAGCAAACCTTATTGTGTTAGAGTTAGTGGACGTTGATGTTATTCTTGGAATGGGATGGATGTCTGCATGTAAAGGAGTCATCAAGTATGCCCAGCATTCGGTGCTTCTAACCACACCGTCAGGAGAAAGAATTGAGTATGAGGGTTTTCAACCTGCACCTGAGGAATATGACAATGGAAATGATCTAATAGAAGGTGTGAATACTGAGGATAGTAAAGTGGACTGTGAGTTTCTAGATGATGGTGTAGAGGAACAAACACCCTTAGAGGAGCTCCATCCGACAGATGGTGATTATCTAGTTAGAATCTTAGAAAGAGCCTAGGGAACTCTTAAGGGAGAAGTGCTTGAGGTGTAACACAACTATGTTAGAAGTCAAGATGGGGGTGTCATATGAAGTTAGTTATACCCTTGAGTTTAAGATTTCTGTATTCAAGACAGCTGTATCCCTTGACTTAAAGGGGTAGTCCATGCAGCCAAATCTTTTGTTCTTAAGCTTTGTAGATGATACAGATGTAACTTGTTAAGCTGGTTTACAATGCAAGTTGAAATGTTGAAAAGTTTATCTGAGTTCTATTCCTGGTTTTGTCTCCCTTCTTTGTACCTAGCCTTTTTCGAATCTTGGGATGAGATTCATCTTAAGGGGGGGTAGAATTGTAACACCCTAAAAATTTGCCTCTTTTGAAAATAGGATTTAAAATAATTTATTTGTGATTTTTTGTGCTCATGAAATATAGGAAAATAAAAATTTTCATTAAATTAAAATACATCATAAGGTAGTAACATGTGTGAGCATACATGCTGTTGCATCCTATTCATTGTGATGGATGGTGTTGATCCAATACTCCAAAGTAAATTTGAGTGTTTTTGAAAAGAGTTTGAAAATGGCTTTGAAATAAAAGAAAAGAAAGAAAAGAAAATTAGAAAATAAAAGTATTTTTAAAGTTGTAAAGTTTATCTTAGAAAACCTAATGGAATTGACCATTTTTATTGAATAGGAAAGTATATTGAAACCATACTCGAATTGGTTTTGAATTTAGCTTAGAATTGAAAGATTAGAAAAAGAAAAGGAATTGGAAAATATAAGAACTTAAAAAGTTATTTTTTGGAAAACTTACTCAAAAATTGGTTCATCTATGTTGGAATTAGAAAGTGTATTTTAAATCATATTTATACTTGTTTGGATCACATTTGAAATTGTTTTGAATTAAGAGAAGAAAAAGAATTGAAAAAAAGAAATTGATTTGAAAAACCTCATCTTCTTTCAGCCCAACTCCTAGCCTCCTTCGTGTTCTCGGCCCAGCAACTGGCCTAGCCTGCTGGCCAGCCCAGCCGTGCTCCCCCTCTTTCCCTTCTTCAGCGCACGGCCTTCCCACGTCGGCCTGCTCCACGCCCACCCTCTGCGCGGCCCGCTCGGCTGCTCTGCTCACCTGGCCTAGTCCCGCGCCTTTCGCGCAGCGCCCAGCCCACTTTAGCCTTCAGCGCCACCGCCTCTTTCTCCCTTCTCCCTGCTGCCTGCTGGCCCCGTGCGTCAGTCACGTCACGCGTTAGCCGCCCGCGTGCCTCACCCCTTCCCCCTCACTGCCCGCAGGTCCCGCCAGTCAGCCGGCCCCTTTCCTTCCTTCCCCGCACGCGTGCTTTCCTTTCCTCTGCCTGCCGATGGCGTAGCCCCGTATGGCAAGCCACCGCCGCCGTCGAGCATGCAAGGAAGCCAACCAATATTCCCTACGCCCCACTACCCTTCCTTTTTCCGCGCCCCGTCCCTCCTATAAAGCCCCGAGCCGGACCCCTCTTTCTCTCCCTTTCCCGTCCGCTCGAAGCTCGCCCTCACCGTGCCCTCTCTCTCTCCAGTTCACGGCTGCCGTCGATGACCCGCTTCGGAGCTCTCCCGGACGTCGCGCTCCGCTCCAATCGACTCACAGTGAGCTTCTCCTCCCCCCTATGCTTCCAGTTAATCTTTTGGCCCACTAGAACGCCGCATACGACGAACTCGGACCGTCGGCAACAATGGCGCCGCCGCGGAACTAGCGCCCCGACGTCTTCCTCGCCTTAGTAGCGCCCCCAACATGTTCGCGCGCTTGTGTAGATCATCCCCGTGCATGTTGCCTTGATCTAGGAGGTCCAGAATGCCCCGCCGCCGTGCTCGGCTCACCGCCGGCCATGGTGCCCTCATCGAAGACGAGGAGCAGCGCCGGTCAATCGCCTGCACTCACCTACGCCACACGATCTTGCATGGACGGCCCGGATTAGAACGTAACGATTCGGTTCACCGCGGACTGTGGACTCGGTCCACCGCGCCAAGTCAGCGTGCATCCACTGCACGCATGGCACACCGCGCCAATAGTGTGCTGCCACTTGGCTACCCGGTCAGCAGCCGAGTCAACCCAGCAGTCAGCCGTGCCTGTTTTACAAAATAGCCCCTCGGTTTTTAGTGAATCAACCCGCGATCCAAAGCAGTTCAAAATAATTACAAATCCGCCCTATTTTTATTCACTTTAGACCCTGTATTTTCTAGAATTAGTGTGCCCAGTCCAAAGTACATTTAAATTTAGATTTTAATTGTTTTAATTCAAATTTGGGTTCAAGTTAATTACAGAAATGCCACTGGATCTTATTTTATGCGTAACTTTTGCGTTTTAAGTCCGATTTGATCCATTCGAATTGGGTTAGGACCGTATTTACGTTATCTACATGTTTATACTACTATTAGGCATGTTTTCAACACTTGAAATACATGAGTAGATTTAATCTATTATTTAATTAAAGTAAAACTTGTTTAAATCATAACTTGTTCATTTCAACTCCGAAATAGTCCGTACAAGTTGCGTTTGTTTCGTAACAACGAGATCTACGTATTAGTAATGATGTTTACTATATTACTATTTCATAAAAATCATAGTTTAAATCATATCTTGATTAAAGATTATGCAACTAGGTTTTATACATAAAATATGATTTGTTTTACTTTTGCTTTATAATTTAAATCTAAGATTGACTTAATTCTATCCATATCATTTATAAAATATCTTTTGTATATGAATTCATAAAGTTAACATAAATGAAGCCTATAGTTTATTTTTCCACATATAAGGCAAATCTCTCGGTAGTTGTAACTTTTCAACCATAGCTTCGATTAGCGTGCCTCTCGCGACTATGTGTTCGTAGTGATGCGTAGAATCGTATATCAATCTCTTTTACTTATTTTTCTATGATTGGTGTACTATTCTAATATAGATACAACTATATGCTATGCATGTATGTGTATGGATGTGTTGTGTGGTGTTCTACGATTGTCCAGTCGGTGAGATATACGTGGTGATCCAAAAGAAGAAGAAAGACATCAAAGAATAAAGCTTACCGAAGGATCGGTGTGTAAGGCAAGTATAGCATGGGACATCCTTGTTACCTATTCATATTTAATCACTAAATTCATATTGCATGTGTCTCCCTTGTTACCATTAAGGATATCCTAGATATTTGATATCTTGTTCCTTGAAAACCTTTGGGTAACTGCATTGGATAGTTTTGCTAGTGCTTAATCAAAACCATGATCTTGTAACTTGACTAATGGTATATGCAATAAACATTAAAACATGACTTTTTAGTAACATGGAATCAGGGGGCTAGAGTGTTTAGCTACTTTCTAAATGCTCTAGATTCCTCTTCCTAAGGACTTATCTATAAGTGATCATCCGGGACTTACAGTACAGCTATGAGGGCTATATGGCTTTGGCTTTAGCTCAGTATGAGGACCTTTTCTAGCTTGTTAGTGGTTACCTTTGTGGTGCAAGAGGGGCTCCAACGGGTATGATCTCAGTCTGCCAAGTAGGTGCACTTGCTAGTCACTACTTGGAGGGGGGTTCATGCTTATTGATGGGTAAACCTTAGCGGCCCTAACTTGTTAGACGAACCTTTGAAAGGCTTCATAGTGAACTGAAAGCTCTAGTTTGGTTTTGGTGAATTGATGAAACCCTAAGTGCTAACCTAGTTCATCAAGTGATCATGAGATAGGTAGCACACTTCAAGTAGAGAAGCAAATGAAGATCATAACATGACAATGGTGATAGCATGGAGATGATCAAGGGCTTAAACTTGAAGAGAAGAAAGAGAAAAACAAAAAGCTCAAGGCAAAGGTATAAACCATAGGAGCTATTTTGTTTTGGTGATCAAGACACTTAGAGAGTGTGATCACATTTAGGTTTGATAGCCGTACTATTAAGAGGGGTGAAACTCGTATCGGAATGCGGTTATCAAAGTGCCACTAGATGCTCTAACTTATTGCATATGCATTTAGGATCTAGTGGAGTGCTAACACCCTTGATAACATTTGTAAAAATATGCTAACTCATGTGCACAAGGTGTTTGCAGGGTTGAGATGGGTTTGGGTCCCTCTCTCCCTCCCGCCGAGCTTGCGAGGCAGGATTCAGCGCTTTTGGAAAAATGAAATGTCTATTTTCTATTACGCCGGATGCAAAATTCTTGGTGGTTGGCACATTTGAGCAAGGGTGAAGAAGTTAGAGTTGAAATGGAGTTGGTCGAAATGATGCTGGCGTCGGTCTACTGACCGGACGCTGGGTCACTCAGCGACCGGACGCTGAAAGGCTGCGTCCGGTCGAGCTGTCAGATGGCACAGTAGGCTAGGGTTGAGCACCGGACGCTGGCTGTGTCCGGTCAAGGTGGACTGGACGCGTCCGGTCGGAAAAACATGCCTCGGGGAGCTTACTGGAAACGACCGGACGCTGGGGCTTTAGCGTCCGGTCAGCTTCGTAGCCGTTGGAATCTGACGAACAACATTTGAAGGTGATGACATGTGGCGTCCATCGGGCGACCGGATGCTGAGGGCCAGCGTCCGGTCAGTTTGACCGGAGTGTCCGGTCAGAGCGCGTTTTGCCCAGTGAATTGGTATAACGGCTCTATTTGATTGGGGCTCTATTTATAGCCCCATGACCAGCTGTGGCTCACATCTTTGGCCATTTTCATTGACATAGCAACCTTGTGAGCTAAGCCAAAGCCCTCCCACTCATCTACATCATTGATTCATCATCTTAGTGAGATTGGGAGTGATCCAAGTGCATTGCTTGAGTGATTGCATCTAGAGGCACTTAGTGATCGTGTTTCGCTGCGGGTTTCGCTTGTTACTCTTGGTGGTTGCCGCCACCTAGACGGCTTGGAGCAGCGAGGATCGTCGAGCGGAGGTGGTGATTGTCTTTGGCTCCGATCGTGGTGATTGTGAGGGGTTCTTGACCTTTCCCCGGCGGAGCGCCAAAAGGTACTCTAGTGGATTGCTCGTGGCTTGTGTGATCCTCATCTTGTGTTGGTTGTGCGGCACCCTATTGAGGGTTTGGCATGTGAAGCCAATTAGCGCGTGAACCTCCAAGTGAGTGAATCGCCACAACGAGGACTAGCTTGCCGGCAAGCAAGTGAACCTCGGTAAAAATCATTGTCTTCATCATTGATTCCGAGGTGGTTGGTCTTCATTGTTATTCATCTTTGTGATTGATTGGTTCTTCATCTACACGGCGGTATAACTATCCTAACCACTCTCTTTACTTTACTGCAAACTAGTTGACAAGCTCTTTAGTGTAGCTAGTTGTGAGAGCTTGCTTGCTTGGTTGGTGTGGCTCTTTAGTTAGTCTTTGAGAGCACACTAACATAGGATAGTGTCTTTGCTATTGTGTGAATAGACACTATCTAAACTAGAATTGTGGTAGGTGGCTTGCATTTTAAGTAGGCTAGTGCAACACTCGCTTCGCCTCATAATTGTCTAACCTTTTGGTTAAGTGTTGTTGTAGAAATTTTTTATTAGGCTATTCACCCCCCCTCTAGCCATTAGGACCTTTCATGAACCCTGTTGACCTTCCTTGGTAGTGGGTCAAGAGGTTGATCACCTCGGGTGAAAGGGTAAATCATGACTCATAGTGAACGTGTACAATCTCTGCAGAGTATAAAACTGTTATAACAGCCGTGCTCACGGACACGAGCGACCTTGGACCCTTATGGAATAGAGATGGTCACTAATGGATAATGGTTCTAATGATCAATTGTTTATGCTATACATTATTCATGTTTACTTGATCATGAGTTTATGGGCTTATGGATAAACTTATTGCCAGCCAATTGCTAAAAAGATGATCTATTAAAGCTAATCGTAGTTAAACCAGTGTCAGCCTTTTTGAGCCTCATGAACCCCATGATATAATTGTTAAGTACGACATGTACTTACACCTGCTTTACTTTTCTATACTTGGATAAAAATCCCAGATGGGTACCAGATTGCTGATTTGGAGGAGTTAGGCTTGTGGTCAACCAGTCAGTTGTCCCTATGAATTCGGAGTCTTCGCCAGAAGATCGGAGTCAACTTTCCACTGTCTTTACTTTGAGGGTACTTTTCTTTTACTAATACATTATGTAATAAGTATTGTCTTTTGATATTACCCTGATTTGTGGCTATATGTGAGATTTGACTTCCTGGGCTCACATATAGTGTGTATCTGGTTTTATCTTTAAAACTGGGTGCTATAGGAACAGATGGGTAAGATCGCAAAAAATCAAACAAAACGAAATTACGACGCAAAATCATGAAACTGCGTCCAGACTCAAAAAACACCGACGCTTGTCCACATATTACATATAAGTTGTTCTCAAAATTACTCGACTAACTACTCCCGCGAAGGGAGAACCATCTCTTTCAGACTATCTGCCAGGTTTTTTGCAAGGGGAGCAACCATCTTCTCCATTTCCTCTAGCTCTTCATCCTCATAGGTGGACAGGAAGCCTTTGCTCATCACCTTCAGGTTGATTTCCTTCTCATAATGAGCATGGGCGACGGTGAAGGCCTAGGTGATCCCGGCGTGAAAGGCACTCTCCTCAAGCTAGCCCACCCGAGCCATGATACCTACGGCACGAGCCACGAGCAGGCTGGTCTCCACTGGCTCTGTCACATTCAGGGCATTAAGGACCACCCTGACCACAGCTTGCAGAAGATCGTGTTCATCGCTCTCAACCTTCGTGCATAGGCAGCCTCTTTTTCTAGCTTGACGGAGACGTTTTCGACGCTCAACCTTTGGCTCACCGCGTCACTGAGCTCCGCCCAGAGAGAGCAGACCACCTCGACATCCTCGTCCACCTTCTACTAAAGGGCCGTGGCCCTACTCTCGGCCTTCCACCGGAGGTCTCGCTCCATCTCCAGCTCCTTTAGGACTTCGCTGGCCTTCTCATTAGCCGCAGCATTCCTCTGCAGCAGCTCGTCTTGCTCCTTTTGGAGCCAGGCGATCTCCTCCCCATCTAGCTTGGACCTTGAAGACAAATCCTCGAACATCCTGTGGGCCTCCTCCATGTCTTGACGCGCCTGGGCCTCCTGCTCTTGGGCAGTAGCAAGCTGTGCGGACATGTCTACTCGTAGTCAGGCCTCCTTGGAGAGGCGATCCCACTCCGCTTTCTGCTCGCGAAGGAATCGGGATTTATTCTGGCTATGAGCAACAAGAACCTGAAGAGGAAGAAGACTGGAATCAGAAATGCGAAAACACAAAAACATGCGGAGAAAGAAGAAAATCAAGCGAATACCTGGGTAGTAGGAACGACAATTTCACGCAGGGCTCCTCTGGCCTGGTCCAGGGCCTCCAGCATGGTCAAAATTCTGATGTCAAGACCCTCCTGCTCCATGCTCTCAGAATGATCATCGAGCAAGAACAAAGCTGACGTCGGGTCCTGGGCGGCCATCCACTAAAGCGGCGGCTCCCCCCGCGTGGGGGAGCAGCTTCCTCCCGACAAAGGGGCCGGGGCGGCTCCCTCCTAACCCTGTGCGGCACCACCACCGCACTCAAGGACCCTCTGGCTAGACCCTCCTCCATCTGGGTCACTTCGAGCGCCACGGGTGATCCACCTAGGCCCCTGGTGGCATGGATTGCACTACGCCCCCGAGCACCACCACGACCGTGCATGGCTGATCCTAGCTTGGCGCGGTCACGACCACCTCCACCAGTGGTATGCGGCCCTCGGCCGGCTGTTCCACGTCCGCCATGGAGGAGGCTGCCCACTCAGTAACCTCTGTGGGCGTGGGAGCCACCACGGACGCTGTTGGGTCAGCCAACGTGGCCCCGACGTCAGCATCACTCCTGCCTGAAACAGGGGTGACGCCAGGCGACACCATCTGTCCCACTTGAATGGCGAGACTCTTCTTCGATGCCAGCCCCAGGGGGTGACCCATCCGCAAGAACCTACACAAAAGTATTAATCATTAGACCAAAATAGAAATGGAAAAAGGATGAAAATAGGGGAATCAGCAGCTCACGTTGACGTCCTCGGGCGGTGAAAGCGTTTTGGGGATGGATCACCAGATCCCTGCCCCGACTCATCTGGGTGGGACCGTTTCAAGCCTACCCCCTGCTCTGGGGCAGGGAGGCTTACCTCATGGGGCGTGGCTCCAGACCCACTCCCCTCCATCGTCTCATGGGGCGCGGCACCAGAGCCGCTCCCCTCCATCGTCTCATGGGGCATGGCACTAGAGCCGCTCCCCACCATCGTCTCACGGGGCACGGCACCAGAGCCACTCCCCTCCCCCATCACTTTGGGGTCAGCAGTGGTAGGCCCGCTTTCCTCCACCCACCAGTCCTTGGCCGGCACGCCGTGCAAAGTGGCGGACTCGCCGGCCTCCACCGACCTCATCGATTCACTTCCCTCCGCGTGGAAAGGGAAGGGTCCCTGCATGGATGGGTGGCCACTTGTCAGTGTGTCCTCATCCTCCAGGATGTCCCAATCCACGCTGACAGCTACCTCATTGTCATCATCATCGTTGTCGTCTTCATCCTCACTGCTCACATCCTCTCCCTGATCCCGTGCCTCCTGCTTTAGTTGCTTCGCCTTCTTCATCTGCTCTCTTGAATTCTTGTACTGCTCGGCCGCGAGTCGATTCGCTGCCACCACGGCCTTATCCTTGGGTAGCAGAACCAGGCTGTCCTTGAAGACTAGCCCCCTCGGCTGGTTCCAACACCATGAAGGCGAGTATCAAAAAATAGAGATTCAGAAAAAAGAAAAAAAGAGCACGAGAGAAGGCTTACGAATTCAAAGAACCCAGGCTCTAGCCGCATTGGGGGATGTCCGGGCACCGAATACATGATGTCAAGGACTCTGCCGGTGGAATCCTTCGTTGGCTCCGTCGCCTCCTTGATGAGCTGTGCCACTTCCGAGTAAGGGAGCACCTCATCAACGAGCACCGTCCCTTCGAACGACATCCCGGGCATCATCCGATGCAGGGGAAGCACGCGCGCCATCAGTGGCGCCACCCTCCTCGCATGATAGGCGCCAATAATCCCCATCCCCTTTACACCCCGATCCTTCAAGGCTTGGAGGGCAGAGAGAAGGTTGGAGAGGTGTTTCTTGTCTTTGGACTGGATGCCCTAGCTCCATGACTCCGAAGCATCTACAATAAGGCGTCTAGTGTACCTCGGAAGGGTGGCGCTCACATCATCCCTAACATAAAACCACTGCGAGTGCCATCCCTTGTTGGATGTCGCCAGACACATGTATGGGTAACCCCTCGACCAGGTATGGCACAGATGAATGCTGGCACATCCCATCGGCGCGTTCACATCTTTCCCCCCAATCTTCCTCTTTGACAAACTAATGTTAAAGAAATATCACCATAGATCAAAATGGGGATCGATCCCTAGGAAACCCTCGCACAGGGCAACAAACGCTGCCATGTGTTGAATCCCATTGGGAGTTAGATGCTGCAGCTCCACCTCGTAATAATCCAGCAGCCCCCGAAGGAATCTATGCGCGGGCACCATGAATCCTCGCTCATGAAAGATGGCGAAAGAGACAACATACCCTTTGGGTGGCACCGGCTCACCCTCATCACCAGGTAGCAGCCACTCCTAGATGGCGGACAGTGGGCAGAGAAGGCCATGGCGGACGAGGCCCTCCAAACGCCGTGAGGTGATGCTAGATCTGCCCCACAACTCCATTAAAGCAATGAGGGAGGAGGGCAGGTGCGAGCTTGACGGTGGCTGCAACACAAGCGCAAGCTGGTTGATGGTGATGATATGGGCGTCGGAGGCTAGGGCGATTGGCGGTGGATGTTTCAGAATGCAAAGGCAGGGGAGCGAAATACAGAACCTTGGGGGTGAACCCCGTGGTTTTATAGGGGGCGACGGACATGAGAAGGGCAACCGTCCGCCTCGATCTCTGGGCCTGCCACATGCACCACCATGTCACATCATGGGGCATGCACCCACAGTCCCTATCCTCTCACCCCAAAAATCTCGGTGGATGATTCACCTTCCCCAGGTGAATCCGGACTCTCTACCCACCTGGGAAACGCAAGCCACGAAGGCCCTTTTTTTCTTTGGCCCACCTAGGGCCCAGAAGCTCGACGGCCGGCCCAACTAAGGAAGGGTCTGCGAACGATCCGAAATCAAGGGCACAAGCACTAGTTAGGTCAGCCCTAAATGAGTTCCCCACAAACGGGATGCCACGACCCTCTTGGAAAAACATCCAGTTGATGAAAAACTAAGTCCTTCAGCCTTACCCGCGAAGGGACCGATACAACCCCCTGGGCGACTCTACTCGAATCACCCGAGGGCTTGGGGCTACACCCATCGAGTGCGCTCGCGTGCACCCTTCGGCAAAGTAACTCCAACGAAATCAAAAAACACCCTCTAGGCGGTTCTGCTCGAATCACCTAGAGGCTCGGGGGCTACTGTCGGGGACCTAATACCGGGGTACCCCAGAAGGTGGAACCAAAAACCACCGAATGTTAAAAACTTTTGGACACACAAGAGCGCTATTTTGTCCCTTGTTCAAATGACTGGGGTTTGGTTCCGCCTCGCCCGATGCCTTTTTGAGATAGCTCTGCCTCACCCGAGGGCTCAGGGTTAGTCTCTGTCTCGCCCGATGCCTTTGAGGTGGCTCTGTCTTGCCCGAGGGCTCAGGGTTAGTCTCCGTCTCACCTGACGCCTTTGAGGTGGCTTGGCCTCGCCTGAGGGCTCAGGGCTAGACTCCGTCTCACCCAACGCCTTTGAGGTGGCTCTGCCTCACCCAAGGGCTTAGGGCTAGTCTCTGTCTCGCCCAACGCCTTTAGGGCGGGCTCGGTCTCACCTGAGGGCTGAGGGATAGATTCCACCTCGCTCGACCCTAGAGGGGTAGGGACAGTCTCACCCTAGAGATAGGGATTGGTCTCCATTTCACTCGACGGCAAGGAACGAGCCTCACCCTGCTCCATATCTAAAGACTAGATTCATCTTACCTAACAACTTCTCCCCGTTCCCTCAAGATGATAGGTATAGGGCAGGATAAGATGCTTAGGTCAACCATGGCTCCAAGGACCATACCCTGTGCCCTGGCAGGAAAAGTACTGCCAGGGGATGATGGGATAGGTGCTTTAGACCCTTTCGGGCGCCGTAGAGCCTAAAAGGTTGTACAGGTGCGTGCTCCTCGCCCTATAGAGCTGTAGGCGCCGCCTTCAGCCCTGGGACATAGAACCCGATGAAGATATATGACAACCGCTATGCTCCAGAAAAGGATTTACTATCTCCATGCATGATGAACATTCTGTCACCATGCTATGGACTCGAGGGAGCGGTACCCGCTTCCTGACCCCTTAGGTCCGCCAAGTCAGAAGGCCTTGACCACAGCGTCGCTCCAGACCCCGACCCCTCGTCCCTCTGACGAAGACTCATAGGAACCAGAAGGCGTGCGGAGCAAGGCTAGGAGAGGCCAATAAGTCAAAACCACTATACTATAGCCCACACCCTACGCAGGGCAGCATTCTGTAATCAACCTGACATTCTATAGAGACATCAACAGTATTGTAGGCGCTTATCTTCCTTCATGCTCATCAGAATGAAGAACGAAGCCAGGTAGACATGAGCCACAAGACTAAGTAGAGTATACATCCTAAACCCTCGCCCTTGTAAAAGCTAGCCCCTTCCTCTATAAAAGGGGATGCGCTTCCTCCATCAAAGGGGACGGACTTTGAACCGAACAGGAAGACACACATACACACAATCAAGTTGCTACGAAGCTCTTGACCTCCTTTCAATCCTTCCATCAGAGACTTGGGACTAGTCCCTCTCTCGATCGTTTGTACCCCTTACTACAGACCGTTCCCGGTGCTAATAACACGAGTAGCAACAAACTAGACGTAGGGACATTTGGCCCGAACCAGTATAAATCTTGTGTCCTTTAGCACACCATCCGAGCCTAATGCGCATTACTATAAATTTACTTGCTGGTGCTCATATGAAACACCGACAAGCTGCATCCCCTAGTTGGTGGGGACGCGCTTCATGAGCACCCCTAATGGACTCCATTTGTAGAGCTTGTCACCGAGCGCGACGAAGGTCTTGGTGCATCGAGCGATCCATTGGGCTTCAGTCCTTTTGGGTGGGAGAACCTTCTCGAGGAGGTAGGCGAGTAGCGGCGCTCACCAGTCAGTTTGATTGAGTGCCAATATAGCGACACTTGCGGGTGATGTCATCATGGGGGTACTGGGATTGGAGCCCCCGAGCGCCGGCTTGGCGTTGGGGTCAGAGCCCCCGGGTGCTGGCTTAGCGTTGGGGTCGGAGCCCCCGAGTGCTGGCTGGGCGTCGGGGTGTGTTTGGATCGGTCCTTTCAAGATGCAGGCGGACAGCTCATGGATGTCGTTGATGAAGACCCCGCTTGGGGATGGATCCCACCTTACGACCAATTTCACAAGAAAATCAGCGGCATCATTATCCCTTCGAGGGACGTGATGTAGCTTGATCCCCTAGAATTTGTCCTTGAGCTTGCGCACCTCTTAGCAGTATGCTGCCATGAGGGGGCTTTTGTAGGAGAACTCCTTCATGAGTTGATCGATGACTAGCTCCGTGTCACCACGAATGTAGAGTCACGTAGCACTGAGCTCGATGGCGATGTGTAGTCCATTGATGAGGGCCTCCTACTCTACAGTGTTGTATGAGGCTAAAAAGGGTAGGTGGATGGCGTAGTGGAGCCTACTCCTGTCTAGGGAGATCAGAACCACTCCAGCCCCTAAGCCAGGTGCCATTACAGACTCGTCGAAGTACATTGTCCAGTACTCATGGGTGACGTCCAGGGTTGGTAGTTGTACGTCTATCCATTTGACAACAAAATCCACGAGAGCCTAAGATTTAATGGCGGTACGGGGGATGTACCTTATGTCATGGCCCATGAGTTTGTGTGCCCACTTAGAGATCTATCCCACAGCGTCGTGGTTGTGGATGATGTCCTCGAGTGGGTATGAAGTGATGACTGCGACTTCGTGGTTGGTGAAGTAGTGCAGGAGCTTCTAGGTCGCCATCAGCACAGCGTATAGGAGTTTCTGCACCTGGGGGTACCAGACCATGGGGTCGGTGAGTACTTCCCCAATGAAGAATATGGGCCGCTAGACCTTAAGTTGGTGTCCTGGCTCCTCCCTTTCGATCACCAGTGCGGCGCTTACGACATGGTTGCTGGCCATGTTGTAGAGGAGAAGGGGTTCTCCCCATTCAAGAGCGATGAGGATTGAGGCTGACATTAGGGATGCTTTGAGGCTCTCTAGGGCTAGCTGGGCTTCCTCAGTCTAGACAAAAGTGTCCATCTTTTTGAGGAGCTTGTAGAGTGGCATCCCCTGTTCATCGAGCCAGGAGATGAATCGACTTAGGGTAGCCAGACAGTCGGTGAGCCTTTGCATGCCCTTGACGTTGCGTATGGGACCCATGTTGGAGATGGCCATGATTTTTTTGGGGTTGGCCTCGATACCATGCTCGGACATAATGTATCCTAGTAGCTTCCCCTTTGGAACCCCGAAAACACATTTTTCGGGATTCAGCCTGATGTTGAATATTCAAATATTCATGAATGTTGTGGCCAAGTTTGTGATCAGGTCACAGGCTTGAGTTGTTTTGACAACTATGTCAACAACATAGACGGTGATCATTGGCCTTGGCCGCTCAGTTTGGTCAGGCTAATCAAGTGGGTCGATTTGGTCGGCGACGCATTGCTGCATGCACCTTTGGTAGGTGGTGCCAACGTTCTTCAAGCCGAATGGCATGATTATGTAGCAATACAAACTATATGGGGTGATGAACGAGGTCACAAGCTGATCAGACTCTTTCATCATGATCTAGTGATAGCCTAAGTAGGCATCTAGAAAGGAGAGGATCTCACAACCCAAGGTGGAGTCAACTATCTAGTCTATGCACAGTAAAGGAAAGTGATCCTTTGGGCATGCTTTGTTGAGGCCAGTATAATCAACGCAAATTCTCCACTTCCTGGTCTTCTTTTTAACAAGAATAGGATTGGCAAGCCAGGCAGAGTGGAATACCACTCTAATGAATCTGGCTGCTAGGAGTTTGGTAATTTCTTTGCCGATGGCCCTGCACCTTTCATCGTCGAAGTGACACAGGCGCTGCTTGGTGGGTTTCAAGCCTAGGATGAGGCGTAGCGCATGCTCGGTGACCTCTCGTGGTATGCCTGGCATGTTAGAAGGCTGCCAAGCGAAGACATCGTGATTGTCGCATAGGAAGTCAACGAGCTCACATTCCTATTTGGCTGGGAGCTAGCTTTTGATCCGCACCATCTTGGATAGGTCGGTGGAGTCGACCCCCACCGCCTTGGTTTCCTCGAGTGGATGGAAGGCCATCGAGGAGGTTGATTTGTTGTAGTCTAGGACTGCCAGGATTGATGATTCCCCAAGCCGCAGGAGTTCAGCCGAATTGACAACCGTAGTGGCGATCTCATAGTGCTCGCGGTCACACGTGAAGGCATGCGAGAAGGCGATGCTCATGGTGATGACATCGTTCGGTCCTGGCATCTTCAGCTTGAGATAGGTGTAGTTGGGGATTGCCATGAATTTGGTGTAGCATGGCAGCCCCAAGATGGCATGGTAGGACCCTTGAAAGTCCACCACTTCGAAGGTGAGGACCTCCGAGCGGAAGTTGGCTTGGTTGCTAAATGTGATGGGCAGGTCGATCTACCCAAGCAGGTATGCCTGCACTCCCAGGATCACCCCGTAGAAGGGAGAGCCCACCAGGCAGAGCTCCGATCGGGGGATGCACATGGTGTCAAGGGTGTTGGCATAGAGGATGTTGAGGCCACTGCCTCTGTCCATCAGTACCTTGGTGAGGCACTTCTCGTAGACGATGGGATCGACGATAAGTGGGTTGTGTCCTAGTCTCACGACATAGGAGGGATGGTCCCTCTGATCGAAGGTGATCAGAGATTCCGACTAGCTAAGAAAGGAGGGGATGGCTGTCTCAATAGCGCATGCCTCCCTATAGCATACCTTGTGTTGGCGCTTGGACCAGACGACATTGGATCTACCAAAGATTATGATGCATTCATCAGCATCATAGAAACCATCTATGTCCTTGTCTGCCGTGCCTCCTTTCTTGGCTGCCGCCTCTTTGCCACCCCCTTCTTTCCGCCCACTGGCCTATCATAGGAAATGTTTGAGGAGCTCACAGTCCTTGTAGAGGTGTTTGATGGGGTAGGCATGGTTGGTGCATGGGCTATCCATGAGTTTGTTGAAGTGGTCAGGCAGGCCCTATTGGGGCTGCTTTCCCGTGCAGTCAGTTGCGGCGACCATCATGGTGTTGTTTGGTCGGCACCGGTCCTTTTTGTTTTTCTTGCCCCTCTGTGTGGAGGGGTCCTTGTCTTGGTCCATGCACTTGGCCTTGCCTTTGTCCTAGCCCCCATTGAAGACTGCTCCGACCGCTTCCTCGCTAGAGGCGTGGTTAGTGGCAATGTCGAGCAGGTCACAGGTGGTATGGAGCTTTAGGCATCCAAGCTTGTGGATCAGGGACTCATAGGTCGTCCCAGTGAGGAATGCGCTGATGATGTCCATGTAGATGACATCTAGGAGGGAGTTGCATCATTGGGAGAACCTACGGATGTAGTCCCGCAGGGACTTGCTGGGCTCTTGCTGGCAACTCTTGAGGTCCCACAAGTTCCCAGGGCAGACATACGTCCCCTAGAAATTCCTGATGAAGACCCTCTTGAGGTCCGCCCAGTCACGGATGCTGTCATGTGGGTGGAATTCAAGCCATGCTTGAACATGTTCCCCCACGTAGATGGAGAGATACTAAATGATGAAATAGTCATCATCCACCCCTCCGGCTCGACAGGCGAGCCAAAAATCTTCGAGCCAAATACTAGGGTTTGTCTCTTTGGTGTACTTAGTGATGTTGGTGGGCGGTCAGAAGCGCTGTGGGAATAGCGCTCTCTAGATAAGCCGGTCAAAGGCCTATGGCCCCTGACCCTTAGGGCTAGGACTTTGGTCATCCGGTCGGTGACCGTGCCTAGGGCGTGTTTCACCACTCCCCTCGATGGTTCAAATGGGATACATGTCGCCTGCTCTTACCGCCGCCCGGTGGATGTCATCATCATGCCAAGCCCGATGCCGATTGCTGACGATGCTGCAAGCGTCCTGGTGTGGACCGGGCCACTCGTGTACTAGCGGTCGGTGTGGAGCAGGTGCTAGGTCGGACCATGGTGCGGCTGCCACCCCTCGAGTCACACCTAGCGGCTATAGCAGTGAGTGGATGGAGCGATCCATCTAGTGCATCCCTGTTCCCCCGATGGGGAGAGAGGGCCCATGTTGGAGTAGCGATGCAGAGATTTCCGCCTGTTGAATAGCAGCGGCTTCTACTAGAACCTAGAGGTTTTGGGAGACTACCCGCTCCTGGGGGTCAACAGGCTCGGGAACACCACATAGAAGCATTGCCATAGTAGCGATGTTCTAGCTAGCCCAAGCGAACTGTGGGAGATCATTTTCCTCGTTCATGATGTCGTGTTGGACCTGGCAGGTGTGACCCTAGGCGCCACCCACCAAGCCATGCGCATGGGGCACAATGTGCTATACCGAGCGTGCCGGCTGGTTCTGCCACCATTGTCATAGTTCCTTGGTGTGCGCTTGCACAGACACAAGGGCCCTTGCACACAAGTCCAGAGGGGTGTGCATCTGCGTAGATTCCAAAACCACCAGTGGTTGTCCTAGAGCGTCTGCCATAGCGCACTCCCAAGACAGATAGTGGCGAGGTGCCACGTCGCCGATGCTGGAGCCATCGCTCGCACCCTCATCATCTGGGAGTTTGTGGAAGGTGGCAGGAGCACAGCTCGCCATTCCCATGAATTCGGATGTGAGGGGGGATGGCGTCAGCATCCTTTAGAGCCCTCCAGCATACGCATCAATGGGGGACATGAGGCCATAGGGGAACCGATCATACGGTGTTCATGGCATGGGCAATATAGTCCCTCCGAATGATTGGCGGGAGATAGTAAATAAAGAGTAAATAACAGTACGCATATTACTTACTATGGGGTTTGAGCAGAGAGTTTGCTCGGAATGAAGCGCAGATGCCACGTTGTTGAAGTCATTGTGCATCCCGAAGCCGATGGAGGGCGCCCCTCTGATGGGCACCAGAACGAGAGCCTCCTCACGGAGGTGTAGTATGCTGAGCCGGTCGGCGATAAAGTCCAGGCTTCTGAAGACGAAGGCCTAGGATGGCTAAAAGATGGGTGGAACCCACATCCCAATAGGTAAGAGTGCAGGAAGTTCCAGTGAGCCAAAGTGAATCGTATCACCTGAGCCCACCACAGCGAGGGTGGTGGAAAAGTGGGCCATCTGATGACCAAAAAGTGTTGAACGTACAACGTCTTCCCCACGGACGACGCAAACTGTCGGTGTAGAAAGTGACCAACAAGTGAATATTTGTAGTTTTGCCGTACATTGTGATCGGAGGTGGCCTAGCACTCAATGACACAGGGTTTATAATGGTTCAGGCAACGTGCCCTACATCCAGTTTGAGTCAGCTGGTGACTTTATTCCTGAGCCCAGGTGCTCAAAGTTTGCAGTGTGGTTACAAACAAGAAGTGGAACGATGGGGTGTACAAGAGGTCCAGTTGGCTCCGGTCAGAAGGGCCGAGAGCGATAGGAGCTCCACTATGAGCTAAGTGTTCAAGCGTGTGCTTGAGTTCTGAACCTGGCGGTTCTATGGTTGTGGGCTAGTGAACTTGATCGGTCTAATGAATCTGGAATCACTTGAATCCTTGGGAGAGAGGGCATCCCCTTTTATAGATGAAGGGGATGGCCTTACAAGTGAGAGGTATGCTTCTAAACCTTGTTGCCCACGCCGACAGGTATAGGATGATGGTAGGCGCCCACAACACTGTTGGATGTTGGATGCATGTAGGAGGTTACATCGTCTTGTTTCAGGTATAGCAGATATCGGTACCTGCACATACTATTGATGCCTAGAGGCATGTGAGGAGTTTCACTATGTTCACTCAGTATGGTAAATTCCGGTGCCCACAACACTATCAATGCCTAGAGGCATGTGGGGGGCTTATCGTATGGGAGTTAATGGCGCCCACAATACTATAGGTAAAATGTTGACACCTACAACACTGTTCATGTCAAGGCGGTTGTAGAGTACTGTTCCTACAGGTGTACAGGGTATGGTCCCTGGTATTGTGGTTTGACTTAAGCGCCTTGCCTTGCTTTCTCCGTTCCTTCCCTGGTCCTTTCTGAGCGGGTGTCCCTGGTCAGTTGGTCCTAGTCGGCTCTGGTTGCGTCAGTCAGAGAAGAGCAGTGAGCAGGGCTTCTACGTACCCTGATCAGAGACGTGGGGTTGGAGTCAGAAGTAGTGCTTTTGGCCAGGCCTTCTGGTCGGAGAGGCTGTCCGGAGGCGGCTAGAGTCAAAGCAAGCGCTCCAATCGGAGAGGTGGGCCGGAGTCGGAAAACAGGTGCCGCTTCTCCTCGGCTAGACCTTCTGGTTAGTGAGTGGATCATCCTTCTGACCTATCGTTCAGATACTTGGGCCAGCCCATGAGTTGCTCGCTGTCTGCTTGGGTCGAGCCTTTTGTTGGGAAGCTAGTCTATGAGGGACCCCGAGTTTATGAACCCGACAAGTAGATTAACTCCGCGCGTCTCCACATCCTGACCTAGGCCCAGGTTGCACCCTAAGCGCAGGAGAGAGCGCGCGTGGCCATGGGTCATGGGCCGATTTTTGCCGCTAGGCCAAGCAACAGTGAAGAAATGATTCTGTTATTTCTTTGTCCTTTTCTAGTAAATTGTTTATTTCCTGGAAAATGATCAATGGCTCAAAGAAAAATAGCAAAGAGAATTTTTCCTGTGGGTAAAATTCACCAATTATGTTTAATTTTCCACTGCAAAGTTTAATGTTTATTATCTGCTAATTAAATTTGAACCAACGGGAGAATTTAATTCGAAGAGGAGTTATATTTAGTAAAATTATGATTATATTTATCCTCTAATTAAATTGGAACCAATGGAAAATTTTAAATTAGAGGAGTAGTCTGTTTTTGTTTAAGTAAGATTATGGTATTGTCATTTTCTGACCAACGTTGATGATGACAATATTATAATGAATTTAAGTTTGAAGTTTAAATCTCTAACAAATTTTACACCAACGTGGTCAATTTTTCAGAGAATAGTTAAGGACCAAGAAATGCTCCTAGACTAAAAGAATGTATGTCGGTGTGAAAAGTGACCAACAAGTAAATATTTGTTGTTTTGCCGTACGTTGTGATCGGATGTGGCCTAGCACTCAATGACACAGGGTTTATACTAGTTTAGGCAACATGTCCTACGTCCAGTTTGAGTCGGTCAGTGACATTATTCCTGAGCCTAGGTGCTCAAAGTTTGCTATGGGGTTACAAACGAGTGGGAGTAAGATGGGGGTGTTAGAGGTCTGGTCAAACTATGGACCAAAGGGCCAAGAGTGATGGGAGCTCCTATGTGCACTATGTATTGGAATGTATGCTCCATGTAGCTTTAGAATATCTAAAGCTTGCAGAGAGTGAGTCAGAATGATCCGTCTATCATCCATCATCCTCTTAGGAAGGAGCGCATCCCCTTTTATAGGTGAAGGGGATGGCCTTACAAGTGAGAGAGAGTGTGTGAGAGAAAGAGAGCATGTCTGCTACCTAGTCTTGTTGCCCATGCCATTGGGTACAAGACAGTTTGTTAGTGCCAACAATACTGTTGATGCCTAGATGCATGTGGAAGGCTCTATTGTGTTCTTCTGGTATGGCAAATGTTGGCGCCTACCATATTGTAGGACAAATGCCGGCACCCACAACACTGTTCGTGTTCTGACATGTCTAGAAGGTTGTAGAGCACCCTTCTAACATGGTCTGGCGGTACTGTCCTACAGGTGTGCAAGGTACAGTCCTCGGTATTGCAGTTGACTTGAGCACCCTGCCTTACTTGCTCCGCCTGTCTCTTGGGTCCTCACCGAGCGAGCATCCCCGGTCGGTTGTCCCCAGTCAGCTCCGACTATGCCAGTTGGAGAAGAGCTGTAAGCAGAGGTTCGGTGTATTCCTAGTCGAAGAAGCGAGTTAGAGTCAAAAGTGAGGGTTGTCCCCTCCTTGGCTAGGTCTTCTAGTCAGAGAAGTAGGTCAGAGTCAAAAGCGAGTGTTGCCCCCTCCTTGGCTAGGCCTTCCGGTTAGAGAAGCGAGTCAGAGTCAGAAGCCAGCGTTGTCCCCTCCTTGTCTAGGCCTTTCGGTTGAAGACTAGATTGCTCTTTTGGCCTATTGTTTAGGTATCTAGGCCGGCCTAGGAGTTGTGCGTTGTTTGCAACATCATCTACTGGGCCGAGCTTTTGCTAGGAAGTGGGCCCATTTGGGACCCTAGATTTATGAACCCGACAGGAGCCCCCGAGCCCCCAGGCGATTCAAGTAGAATCATCTAGGGATTCTTTGTTTTGTCAGCGGGTGCACGCGAGCGCACCCGATGGGTGTAGCCCCCAACTGATTTGGGTACAATTGTCTAGGGGGTTTTGACTTGCCAGTGGGTGCGCGCGAACGCACCCAGTGGGTGTAGCCCCCGAGCCTACATCCGACTGGTGAGTCAGTTGGAGGCTGAGAATCTTGGCACTCTTTCCTAGGGCCATAGACTCATGTGTTTCTGTCGTTCGAGGTGTTCGCCCATGTTTGTCCCACCCTCAACCTGCTCGGTCGGTTGATTTCCTAAGTCAGCGTCAGGCGACCTGAGCCCCTGAGCCCGATTGGGTTCGGTAGGGGTTGGTCTAGTTCCATGCGTTACCCCATCTATGGTTTCTACAACCAGAGGGGCTAAGCTAATGTCGCTTGCCTCGATGGCTCGAGTGACGTGCTTGGTGAGTTCACTCACGGGTGAGTTCGAGTGGAATCTGGGTCCATCATTTGTAACAGGGTCGGCATAGCCCTCATGTGGCATTCCACTACTCCTTAACCCACCTCTCGGTAGATGCTTGGGTTGTTCCGGAGACCGACTCAGGTGGCCCACTGGCCTCCCCTTGATGGGGATTCTGTGGGCATGGCTCGAGGTTAGGATCAAACAAGAAGGTTGAGATGACCATGTCTGCTTCTGAGCATACCGAGCGAGCGCCGCTGGGGCTCATCTATGTTTTCTCCCCTAGCTCTGTTTGACATGAGGCGGCCTCAAGCCCTTCGTGGGCCAGCCTTCGAACCCTGGTAAGTCGTTGCTCATGTTGAATGAGGCAACTACCATTTCATGACCAACATGAAGCGTTGTGATGCATTAATTGCATATGCGATGGTTTGGATGTATGGGATGAATGAATGAATGTGTAAATGCGTGTATGAGAATGGATGAATGAATGATCATGCATCAAAAAATAAGGTAAGAACATTTGGTAAAGTAACCTTGATGACTCAAGTGACAGGTTTGAGGAGTTCTTATCGGATATGTCCTAATAGGATCCATGTCCGTCGTTCGTGGTGGAGTCAGCATAGCCCATATGGGGCATCCCACTGCCCCTTACCTATCTCTCGGCAGTCGCCTGAGCCATCCGATCGACTCAGGTAGCCCATTGGTCTTTTCTCGATGGAGATCCTATTGATGGGCCCTTCCAAGCCCCGCCTGGGAAGGTAGAGGGCCATTTGTGTGTGGTTCGCCTTGTCTCCTATGCCCGACGTGCGGTAGTGGTGGGCCATGCCTAGGCCCCATCTCGTTTAACTAGACGCCATTTCATTGGGCAGGGCATGTCCCATCAGTTAGGATGCATCCCACCGCATGCCTATCCGCATTGAATAGGGGAAGGGAGAGGGGTTTTCGCCCCAATCCTTCACCTTTCTCCAACTGTTGCCTTTCCTCCTTAAATAGGTGAAGGGAGAGAATTTTTATCCCATTCCTTCACCTATTTTCCAACTGCTGCCTCTCCTCCTTCTTCCCTCTCACCAAGCGCGTTCGTGTGCTGCGGTGCTTCCTAGGAGAAAAGAGGGTAAAACGAGAGAGAGGAGAACTCATAGATCCATTTGTGAATCTGGAGCGCAATGTCAAACTGGAGGCCATCCAACATAGATAAGGCGGTGCTGGCCGCCTTTGCTGAGAAGGGGCTGCTTCCGCCAAAGGAGGTGGTGCACTAGAGGGCTCCTACACCGAGGGAGGCTATTCCGCGACCTCGGTCCAACGAGGTTGTCTCCTTCCTCGCCTTCCACGAGCGTGAGTTAGGATATTGTAACACCCTAAAAATTGGTTTCTCAAATTTAGTAATTAAGTTGAGCATTTATTTAATTTTTGTGCATTTAATGTAGGTCAACTAATAATTTTGGTTTAACTAAAATTAATATAAGGTTTAGAAACTTTTATGTTGCATTCATGCTGGCCGCATTTCTTTATTTGAGTGAAAAATGAATTTTAAGGTTCGATTAGGTCTCGAATAGGTTTTGTTCTATTTTAAAAAATTTCAAAAACAAGATTCAATTTATTTTATCAAATCAAGTTTCAAAACAATCATTTTATTTATTATATATTTATAAAAATACAAAATTCATTTTGTGTCAAATATCTTCCTGGCCTAACCTTTATTCCATGTAATGAGATCATCAAATTCAACCTAATCTATTCCTTCCTTTTGTCTACAGAAATTCCTTAGCCTTTTCTACATTCTTTTTATTCCCTTTTCTTTGAGCTTACTTCCTTGCACATCATTTAATTCCCAGCATAAGCACTTCAACCTCTTCACGTGAACGTGATGATGCAGCCAGCCCACCTTGTTTCCTCCTCTTCCTCCCATCGACAGGTGGGACCCACTCATCATCTCCCACCTCTAGCTCCTCTATGTCTGTTTGCAGAACCGAGTAGAGCTCCCTCTACCGCCTTGGATGCCCGGCCCTCATTCCTTTCCCCTTCCATCCATGGCCGATGGATGAACTGAGCCAGGAAGCTGGCCAGATGCAAACCCCTCCCCTGCGGCCAATCAATCACGCAATCAAAAACAACAACCATTCCCCAATCAAAGCTGGTTGCCGCTTCCATGTCATGTATGGCCGACCATTAATGGCAATGAAGCCGAGCTCCACCACTATCTCGTCCTCTCCCTCCTCCGCCCTATATAAGTGGCCTTGAGGCCCTATGTGCAGCCCGTGTCCACCAGCCGCTCCACGCCCTCTCTCCCTCGCTGCAGCGCCATCAGTTGCCGCCGCCATTGACAGAGCTGGAGTTGACCTATCGATCTTCGCGTACACTGCATCAACCACCTCCCCATTCCCTTCGCTGGCATCATAGAGACACGACGTGGCTGCCTATACACCTCTTAGCTCCAATCCGTGGCCGCTGTGGTGTCTCCCTGCACATCTGAAGCCCTCCACCGGCAAGCCCCGCTCCTCAACGCCGCTGGCCATCAATGTCCCCTTGGGGTCACCAAGAACACCACCAGCAAGTTCGTCGAGGCCTCCTTCACGTTCTCCGACGCTCGCCATTGACTACGGATGCTGGAGCGCCATCACGGCCGGTCACCGTGGCCTCAGGACGCCGCCTGCATCCACCCATCAACATCATCGGTGGCCTCTGAGCGGAACCCACCGATATGAACACCACTGGCATGACTACCATGGTCGCGTCCTCCTACGCCACCACTCGTCGGAGTTTTTGAGCCCACCGCCATCCACCTTCCCCTGGTGCCCTGCCTCTCTATGCTAGAGCCAACGCTGAGAACCCCTTCATTGTGTTCATGGTGAGCTCCTCTCTGTTTTGTGCTATATCCCGTCGTCTGCCGTGCCCTGTGGCTCAGAGTTGTGTTCGCGCTGGCCAACTCTCACCGTGATGTCCATGGTGCCACAGCTGGCGCCGGGTCCCAAGCCTATTGCCCTGCTGCCCGGCACGCACACACGCACGCAAACGTGCGACTCCGGCGAGCTAGTAGCCCGGCCGTGCGTGCCCTGTTTTGCTTGTTGACATCATCATGACATCACACACATTTGTGGCTGTTTTTCTATAGAAAAATAAATCTAGAAATACCACTCCAAATACACCATTGTGGACATGGTCCATGGTGGACTACTCTCACAGCACTTCCACTGGTCCACAGCCTATAGATTTGGTCCACAGTATAGTGCATGCGCACTTTGCGTTCTAACCGCTATACTTATCTATAATCGAGCTACTGTTTTGTGAGTCTTGTATATCTTCCGTGTTAGCCCCTACAAGCTATAGTTAATCATGTTTTGGCCCAGTACAGAAATGTTATCAATTAAATTGGCATTATAAATATTTGTTTCCATAAAATATTAATGTTGTATAAATATACCTTTTATATGAAATGTTTATAAATATATTTTGTCTTAGTAAAAGTAATTGAAAAATAAATTTATATATGTTTTATATATCTACAAAAATGTTAATACCACACTTTTCTTTTATAAAACTATTTAGAGACATGTTTTCAATATCTTGTCTTCATAAAAATAATTATGAAAATAATCTATTTTGCTTTTATGAAAGAATTATAAAAGAGATGTGTATTTTGGTCTCCATAAAATTGTTAATGATGCCATAAAAATTCTATTTATGATGTCATTAATGTGTTCTTAATTATAAAATAATTCTTAAAAAAATAAAAGATCTCTTTAGCTTTTATAAAATAGTTTTGGGGTCCAAATATTTACACTTTAGACCCTGTCTTTTGAAAAGTAATTACAACTAAGTTCTTTCAATTATAAATAAATCCCTAAAACTTCAAAAGCTTATAACTTTATAACCGTAGCTCCGTTTTAGTTGGTTCTTGCGCTCACGAGTTTGCAACGACAAGTAGTACATGTTAGTTATCTTTATAGTACGTTTTTGTAATGATTGGTGTACTATTTATATGTTCTTGTGATGCTTGTACTGGTTGTTTGCTGACGATAGAAGTGGAGCTACATGAGGAGCATATTTGAGAAGTGGAACCTTCGGCATGTGTTTTGGAAGGCAAGTATAGCATGGGACCATCCTTATTACCTATTCACATTTAATCAATTAATTCATGTTGCATGTGTCTACCTTGGCAACTGTAGTAATTTCCTTAACTAATTGATATCTTGGAATTTC
The DNA here is from genome assembly GCF_019320115.1 of Miscanthus floridulus. NCBI lineage: Eukaryota > Viridiplantae > Streptophyta > Magnoliopsida > Poales > Poaceae > Miscanthus > Miscanthus floridulus. The sequence goes on along the minus strand of NC_089581.1, from coordinate 109,868,807 downwards.
TAGATTCCTTTGGGTTATTGCATTGGGTAGTTTTTGCTAGTGCTTAACCAAAACAATGATCTTATAACTTGATTAATGGTATATGCAATAAACATTAAAACATGACTTTTTAGCAACATGGAAACAGGGGGCTGGAGTGTTTAGCTACTTTCTAAATGCTTTAGATTACTCTCCCTAAGGACTTATCTATAAGTGATCATCCAGGACTTACAGTACAGCTATGAGGGCTATATGGCTCTGGCTTTAGCTTAGTATGAGGACCTTTTCTAGCTTGTTAGTGGTTACCTTTATGGCGTAAGAGGGTATGTTCCCTTTCCTGCTAGGATGTGTGTACCGTGCTGCATGCCCACGCTTGCCACTCCTAGAGGAGGGCCACATACGGCTAGACAGCTGAAACCTCAGCGGCCCTAACTTGTTAGACAAACCTTTGAACGGCTTCATAGTGAACCCTACCAACCTTCCTTGGTAGTGGGTCAAGGGGCTGATCACCCCGGGCGAAGGGGTAAATCACAACTCACCGTGAAAGTGTACAACCACTATAGAGTGTAAAACTGTTATAACTGCCATGCTCACGGACATGAGCGGCCTTGGAACCCTTATGGAATAGAAATGATCACTAATGATTTGTTGTTTATGCTATTCATTATTCATGTTTACCTACTCATGTGTTTATGGGCTTATGGATAAACTTATTGCCAACCAATTGCTAAAAGTGTGATAATCAAAAGCTAATCGCAGTAAACCAGTGTCAGATGACTTATGGTGGTTCTGCTATTATGTGCTAGTGAACTTGATCAATTTAATGAATCTGGAATGACTTGAATCTACCTTGTTGGGAGAGAGCGCATCCCCTTTTATAGATGAAGGGGATGGCCTTACAAGTGAGAGGGAGAGAGTACATATGCTACTGAGCCTTGTTGCCCATGCCGGTGAGTACAGGATGATGGTAGGCGCCCACAATATTGTTGAATGACAAATGCACGTGGGAGGTGGTGTTGTCTTCTTTGGGTATGGCAGACATCGGCGCCTACCACACTGTTGATACCTAGAGGCATGCAGGGGGTTTTACCATGTTCATCCGGTACTATAAAAGTCAGCACCCACAACACTATCGATTCCCAGAGGCATGTGGGGGGGCCTCACCGTATGGGAGTTAATGGCGCCCACAATACTGTAGGGGAAAATGTCAGCATCTACAACACTGTTTGGGCTCTGTTGTGCCAAGGAGGTTGTAGAGTACTATTTCTACAGGTGTACATAGTATGGTCCCTAGTATTGCGGTTTGACTTGTGCGCCCTGCCTTACTTTCTCCGTCCGTTTCCTGGTCCTTACCAAGCAGGCGTCCCCAGTCGGTTGGTCCGAGTCGGCTCTGATTGCACTAGTTGGAGAAGAGCAATGAGTAGGGTTTTGGCATACCCCGGTCGAAGACGTGGGGTTAGAGTCGGAAGTAGTGCTTTGGCCAGGCCTTTTGGTCGGAGAGGCCATCCGGAGGTGGGCTAGAGACCAAAGTGAGCGCTCTAGTCAGAGAGGTGGGCCAGAGTCAGAGAACGGGTGTCGCTCCTCCTTGGCCAGACCTTTCGGTCGATGATTAGAACGCCCTTCTGGCCTATTATTTAGGTACTTGGGCTGACTCGTGAATTGCGCATTGTCTGCTTGGACCGAGCCTTTGTTGGGAAGCCGGTCCATGAGGAACCCTAGGTTTATGAACCTGATAGGAGCCCCTAAGCCCCTGGGCGATTCGAGCAGAATCATATGGGGGATTTTTGTCTTGACGGTGGGTGCGTGCGAGCGCACCTGCGAGTGTAGCCCTCGAGCCTTTGGGCAATTTGGGTAGAATCATCTGGGGTTTTTTTTGTGTTGCTGGCGGGGGAGGTTTTTGTTTTGTCAACGGGTGCGCTCGAGCGCACCCGTAGGTGTAGCCCCCGAGCCCTCGGGCGATTTTGGCAGAATCATCTAGGGTGTTTGTTAGCGGGTGTGTGTGTGTTTTTAGTTAAGATGGAGTCATCAACCAAGGCATCGTTGCATAGCTGAGGCATTTTAGTTTTGGGATCGAGCAAGGTAGAGCTCATGGATCCTGGCGTCGGTGCACGCCGTGGGATCGGGCAAGACAGTTAGTTTGGGGATCGGTCAAGATGGAGCTCACAGGTCTTGGTGTCGATGCGTGACGTGGGATCAGGCGAGTCAGAGTTGTGGATCCTGGCCTCAGTGTAGCCTGTGTAGCCAAGGTAGTTTGTTAGTGAGTTTAGGGATCGGGCGAGCCGAAGCTCGTGGATCCTGATGGGGTGAGTTCGGGGTCACAGACCCAGGCGTTTGGTGTGCAGTCAAAGCGTAGTCGATGGATGGGGTGAGTTTAGGGTCGTAGACCTAGGCGTTTGGTGTGTAGTCAAAGCGTAGCTGATGGATGGGGTGAGTTTGGGGTCATAGACCTAGGTTTTTTTGGTGTCTTATGCCCCCGAGCCCTGTTGGGCTTTTGGTAGGGGTCAGTTTGAGTTGTGTGCATTACCCCATCCTTGGTTTCTCACAACCGGAGGGGCTGAGTTTTGTCCCTTGTCTCGATCACTCGGGCTCAAGTGACACGCTAGGTGAGCTCGCTAACGGGTATAATCGAGTGGAATCCAGGTCCATCATTCGTGATGGGGTTGGCATTGCCCTCTTTGTGACATTCCACTGCTCCTTTACCTGCAACCCGATAGATGCCTAGGTCATTCTGAAGACTGACCCAGGTGGCCTGACGACCTCCCCTCGATGGAGATTCTGTGGGCTTGGCAGAGGTTTAGGATCAAATGAGAAGGTTGAGATGACCCTATCTGCTTTGGGGCAGAGTGGGCGAGGGCCGCATGGGGCTCATCTACATTTTCTCCCCTAACTTTGTTTGATGTGGGGTGGCCTCTAGCCCTTTGTGGGCTAGCCTTTGAACCCCGGTCGATCGTTGCTCATGTCGATTGAGGCAACTACCGCTTTGTGATGCAACACGGTGCATTGTGATGCATCTTGCTACATGTGCGATGCTTAGTTCCCAAGCCCCCAGGCGGTTCAGGGCCCAAATCACCCAAGGGGGCATGGGCGTATGGAATGAATGCGTGTATGGATGTATGAAATGATTATAAAGAAATAGCGGGGGTCGGTAGTGTTACCTTGATGACTCGAGTGACAGGGTTTGAAGAGCTCTAGTCAGAAATGTCCGACTAGGACCCATTCTCGTCGTTCATGATGAAGTCAACATGGCCTACATGGGGCATCCCTTTGCTACTTACCTATCCCTTGGTGTGTTTTTCTAAGCCATTCGATCGATTTTATGAAGCTTGATGGTCTCTCCTTGCGGAGATCCCATTTTGGGTTTTCCCAAGTCCCTCCTGGGGATGCGGAGAGCTACCCATGTGTGGTGACACTTTTGTTTTTGTGCCTAGCACACGATAGTGGTTGGCATGCGATAGTGGTGGGCCATGCCCGGGCCATGTCCCGTCTGATCAGGCACCGTTCCATCGGGCAGGGCGTGTCTCATCGATCAGGGTGTGTCCCATCTACATTAAATGGGAAAGAGAGAGGGGTTTTTGCTCCGCCGTTTTGACTTTCCTGATCGGTGCGCCTTCCCCAACTATTTGCGCCCTTTTCCTTAAGTAGGAGAAGGGAGAAGGTTTTTGCCCCATTCTTTCGCCTATTCCCCATCTGTCACCTCCTCTCATTTTCCTTCTTGTCAAGAGCGTCTTTGAGAGCTACGGCGGTTCCTAGGAAAGAAAAGGGAGAGAGCAAGGGGGAGGGAAAAAACTCACAAATCCTTTCACAAACCCAGAGCAAGATGTTGGACTTGAGGTCATCCACTGTGAGGGAGTTAGTGTTGAAGGCCTTCGCCGTGAAGGGGTTTCTGCCACCAAAGGAGGTGGCACACTAGAGGGCTCCTAGGAGGGAGGAGATTCTACAACCTCAGCTTGGTGAGGTGGTTTCCTTTCTCACCTTTCATGAGCATGGGTTGGGATACCCCATGCACTGGTTCCTGCATGGACTCCTCAATGAATGGGGTCTAGAGCTATAGCACCTCCATCCAATGGGGGTGCTGCACATCGTTGGCTTTGTCACCGTCTGTGAGGCCTTCCTCAGGATGGAGCCACATGCGAACTTCTTCCAACGGCTGTTCTTTGGGCGAGCTTTGCCGATGGGGAATCCGTCTGAGGTCGTGCTAGTGGAGGGTTTTGCCCTATAGAGGAAACTGAGCATGGGAGGCTTGTATCCCGTGTACATCCCCTATTACTCCAACCAAGGGTGGCACGAGGAGTGGTTTTATATCAAGAATTCAGTGGAGGCACCGTTCTCGGCGTTCACCGGTGGGACATTGGAGAAACAGGATAGTTGGTCGTGGGGCTATTCCCATCGGAAGAAAAAGAAGGTGGAGATCAACAAGGAGGAGCTTCGGAAACTCGTGCGGCATGGCCTTGATGGGGTGCGGGTGTTCCACACCCTCTACCGCTACTGGGTTGCTCCATTGGTGGAGAGATCATGACCGATGTGGAGATACGGCGGCCCGTCAGACCCTGAACATGTGTTGCTGGAGGAGCTGCCGGATGATGAGGTCTAGAGTCACCTCAACTGGGTGCTACAGCTGAAGCCCAAAGAGAAGGTCAATAGAAAGCCCATACCTCTTAATGCCTCTATGGTGTCCAAACTGGTATGCTTGTCTTTCTTTACTTTGTGTTCTTTTCCCCTTTGCTTTCCTACTTTTTTTTATTTCTGAGTCACCTATTTCGTATGGACTTGATGCTTATAGGTCCTGGCCACACCTTTCGAAGGGGCCAGAGGGCGAGGCTTGGTAGGCCACCCAAAAAGGTGGCTTAGCGAAAGTATAAGAAGGAGAAGGAGATTGCTCGATGCGTGAAGGCTGGGGAAAAGAAGAGCTACGTCGAGTCCAAGCTCGAGTCGGAGGATCCCATAGATGTGGATGACATGGTTTTCTCCAAGGAGGAGGAAAGTTCGGAGATCATTTTGACCTCGGTGGAGCGTCACGACCCTACGGCGATGTCCGCTAGTGATGAGCAGGAGGCGGAGAGGCGCGTTGAGGTTCCCATGCCGAGGAAGTGTGTGGCAAGCGCAGATGCCGCCGGTGAATAGGAGGCAAAGCAGGCGTGGTCACTATGCCCCTCGGTGGCGTCGCCAGTCTGATCCCCACCTACCGCGGTCATGACCGCCCAAGCCAGGCGGTCAGAGGAGCGAGCTTGCACCCATGCGTCGCTGGGACCGGTGCCAGCACATGACTCGTAGCGGGAGGATGCCCCACCTGTCGCTGCGGTCGGCGTGTCCTAAGCCAAAAGGTCACGGTGGCCTACAGGCCAGGCAGGAGCTAGTCAGGATGACTGTGGCAGAACCTCCTAAATTATAGGACCCACATGCACCTGTCACTGTCCAACGACCTCTGACGACTATGCATATGTTCCTGGTAACTTAAGAAGACTGTTGGGTGTCCTTGGGGAACCCCAAATCATCCACGATTTCTGAGCAGTATCCCATTACAGAGTCATTGTAGTATTACAACATTTATTCAAATATCTACATAAGAGTAAATTAGCGGAAGTCTTACGATAACTTAGTTTACAAACCAGTTGTTTCAAACCTTACAAACTAAGTTCGATAATTATTACAAACCATAGTAGTAGTGGAGTGTCATAAGTATCCTAATACAAACACACAATAAAACTATCCTGCCCAAGGATCACACATTCACTTATCGTCATCGACCTGAACAACAGTCATGCAGCACGGTCCAAAACAGACCTGCTCATGAGGCTCACCTGCAACAAGGGTCAATGAACCCTGAGTACAAAAGTACTCAACAAGACTTAACCGAAATTAAAACTAAGAAGACTCAGGAATGCAGGCTCATAGATTCAAGGTATGGCTTTAGCAATAATCAAAGTTCTTTTGCGTAAAAGCTCTCTAAAAAGATTCTTTTTATCAACATTTTTATCTTCAAAAGAAATCATATACAAAGCTGACATGATCCGTAATGAGATCATGAAACTTCATATCCAACACTTTCTCAATCCTTCCTCAAGTTCTAGTTATTAAACTACGATGATGAACAGTGAGTTGAGTCTCCATAACCGAGGACCAATGATGATTCGAACCGATTAAACCTAGCTAGGAATTCTAGACCACATGACATATGCAGGTCCCCGACCTACATATACCAACCTACCCTTGGATCCTCTAAAACCAGAACGGTCCGCGCCACCCGAGAATACAGTACTCCACAAATCCAGCCCATTGCCATGTGGGTACACGCTATTCCTGCCATCTCTCCACTCCCAGTGCGTGAGTAGCCATTCTCATAATAGAATCGCCAAGTTAAGGCTTATCAGAGTATGTGGTTAGTACTACAAAGTCTCACCTCATGCAATTCAACAACGGATAGACCTTAATTGACACAGGCGGAAAGAACCCACTCACAAGACCTCCATGTCTTGTGGCTCCCATACACCGAGTTCGCCCAGTCTAGGTTTATTACTCCACATGCTCATATCTCATGATAACATAAATAACCAGTCGTATCCAAGAAACCATTTATATCTCACAGGTGACCGATGATCACCCGACTTGTATCGTTCTAAGCATGGCTAAGCATAAATAAGCATTCTCGGATTTAAACGGGTAACCAGGTTGATATTGAAAAACCAGGTTGGTAATGCACCAATTAGGTTTTCACTCAACTCCTAATCACTTAATGTAGTATTGAAAATCAAAAGCGATATAAATTTGTAAAACACAAGGTAGGTTTAAATGCATCCGGGGCTTGCCTTCGTTGACGGAAAAGTCTGGTTCCTGAGACGTTCCACAATTATCAGATCCGACCTCAATAGATGGATTAACCACCTCCACAACTTGATTAACTACCATGTGTTCACCTTTGTTCACTACACATAGTAATAATGCCATGTTTAACATGATGCGAGATACAAAAATATATGATGGATGCAAAATTAACAACTTGAATACAACTTTCATTCGTGGTACAGTTATAAGTCAAACTAACTAAACCTTTTTTGTAGCATTTACTTCCATTTCCAAGGATCATTACCAACTAATGACCCAAGGTCATCACTCAATTCAAAAATTCAAACAAAGCCTAAATCATCAAAGGTTACTATTTGCTTTTATGAATTAATTATTTAATTCAAAATTATGAAATAAATCAACTTATTCCAATTGAGCTCAAAATTTTTGTAAATATTCATCACATGATAACTAAGTGGCAAAACAATTTTCATAATTTTTGGATAATTAAATAAGCCTAGAAAAATCATGGAAACCCATTTATTAATTAACTGAGCAATTTTTATCACATTCAAAAAGTACTGAAAAACAACATTTCATATTTTTCCTAAATAATATACATCACAGAGAGGTCACACAAACATTTTCATAATTTTTGGAGGTTTATATAATTCTACACAAAAATAACAAAAGCATACACTATTCATTCATTTCTGAAAAAGGAAAATTTCATTTTCAAATCACTGAGTCACTGACAACCTGACCCCACATGTCATCCCCTACCTCCCGCGCTGACCACGGTGACAGCAGCTTTGATCGGCGAAATCTCGTCGACAGCGAGGTCACCGGCGACGGCCAAGGTACTAACATGATCACAACACCACGGCGCATCGATTTGTGACACTAACTAGACCAACTACGGACTGGACCGAGCACTACGCCAGCCATGGCGGCCATGACTGCACAGCTACGCTACGCCAGTGATAGGAGACCAGTAGCGGTGAAACAAACAACTTGGGAAGAACCAGGAGCTCACCCCGAACACGTTGAAGACGATGGACGAGCCGGAGGAACAACGAAGAGGCGGGTCGACGGTCACAGCGATCACAGCGGCGCAAACCACGTCGGTGATGGCGTTCTAGCAACTACAGTGGTCAAAAGGATCAAACAACCGGTCATAGAGCAACACGGGATCAAGGCGAAGCTAGAGCCACGCTGAGCAGGGACAAATACGCACCGTGGAGCTCCAGCCACAGCGACGCGCACACCACGGTGAGGTTGCCGGCCGTAGGGAAGAAAGGCACGCACCGTGTGTTCCTGGCAGAGTCAAGCTTCAAGGGTTGGTCTACTAGGTGCACAAGGAATAGGCGAAGCTTAGACGAGGCTTTGTGTAACACCTCGGGTGTTTAAATATTAAAATCTGACATGTCATCATATGCATTGCAAAGCATTTGGCATTTGGTGAAACTTTGAGATGCATGCACTAAAACAAGTTTATATTTATCTAGTATGTGTTGCATTATATTGTTTGACTCAAGTTCAATGTTTGTTTGGATTTTGAATTTTTCCAGGAAACCCCGCTTTTCAACATTTAACCTTACCCTGAAAAATCCATTTCAAAATCTAAGCATATTTTGGGGTTGGGCCCAAAAGCAAAAGTGTAGAGCTTAATAAGTTATACAAAGTTTATCTTTGGAGTTTTTCAAGTTGTTTAGAAAATTTTTGAGTAAATCAAAAAGGCGTAATTCGGTAAATTTCCCTATTCAAATTCAAAAGTTCATTTCAAAATCTAGACCGAATTAGGAGATGGTTATAAAAGCAAAGTTGTAGAACTTTTGATTTTGAACAACTTTTATTTTTGGAGATTTTTTAGTTGTTATGAAAATTTGGGAGTAATTTGTGAATTTTGGCGAATGGCAAACTTGTAATTTCGATGAACAGTGTTCACCGCTTGCACTACACCGCCGGCGAGCTTCGGCTTGCTTCCAGTCGCGCGCGTGGCCGTCTGGGCGTCACGTTGGCGCGCTAAAGGCTTCGTCGTGGCTTCTTTGCGCTTCCTTGGCTGCCCTATAAAGCTCTGGAGCCGCCGCCGTTCTTCTTTCTTCGTTCTCTGTTTTTCCCGTCGCCGCTGCTCCATCTCCGGTGAGCCCGTGCCATCGTTGTCGTGCTCCACCATCACTGATAAGCTAGTCCCAGCTCCGCCTGAACCTTGCGCGTCCATTTGACCCACCAATTTGGCTTGTCTTCACTGGGAACTCGAGTTTCATCGCCTTCTTCCTCATGGCCGGTAACCTCACCGTCGCATGCGCATCTCCGTGGCCAGAGCCCGTCGGTGAGCCGTTGCCCTTGATTGGTGTACCTTTAGCTTCGTCTCGATGCCATAGTGCTCATTTCACTGTTGATTGGCCATTTTATCCACTGCAGTCGCCGGCACACCGTCACCGACGATCCTTGCTCCGTCGCCGTTGCTGTTCACGTCGACCCGCGTCTACGCTGCTTCTCCAGCCTTGCTTTCTGCTCTGTAGTGTTCGTGGTGAGCTACTGGACCTTCCCATGCCCTCTGTTTCCCCGTTTTCGGCTTTGTTTCGCCGGCGTAGCACTGCCGTGCCACCGCGTCCACCATGGCCGACGCCAAGCTCGTAACTCGTAGTAATTCGTCTAGCTAGCGCCTTCAGTCGATGCACCGGGATAAAGTGGTCATTTTGGTACGTTGGTCATCGCCGTTGATCTCACCGTCGGTGAGTTTGCGCCGGTCAGCGCCGTCATCGTCGTAGTCAACACGCGGGAGGTAGAAGATGACAGGTGGGGTCACCATGTCAGTGACTCAACGTTCAAAATGAATTTTTCTATTTTCAGATTTGAATAAATAGTGTCTGTTTTTGTTATTTTTGTGTAGATTTATTTAGAGCTCCAAAAATTATGAAAATTTTTGAGTGACTTCTCTGTGAGGTATAGTATTTAAGAAAAATATGAAATAGTGTTTTTCAGTAATTTTTAAATGTGATAAAAATTGCTCAATTTATTCATAAATGGATTTCCATGATTTTTCTAGGCTTATTTATTTATCAAAAAAATTATGAAATTTGTTTTGCCACTTAGTTAACATGTAATGAACATGTACTAAAATTTTGAGCTCAAATAGAATAAGTTGATTTATTTCATAATTTTGAATTAAATAATTAATTCATAAAAGCAAATAGTAACCTTTAATGATTTAGGTTTTTGTTTGGACTTTTGGAATTGAGTGATGACCTCAGGTCATTTGTTGTTAATGATCCTTGGTAGTTGATATATTTGTTACGAAAAAGATTTAGTTTGTTTGACTTGCAACTGTACCGCGAAGGAAAGTTGTATTCAAATTATTAACTTTGCATCCATCATCAAGCATCATATTTCATATTCCGCATCATGTTAAACATGGCATTGTTATTACATGTAGTGAACGAAGGTGAACACATGGTAGTTAATCAAGTCGTGGAAGAAGTTTATCCGTCTGTTGAGGTCGGATCGAATACTTGTGTAACGTCGCAGGAATCGGACTTTTCTATCAACGAAGGCAAGCCCCGGATGCATACAACCCTACCTTGTATTTTATAAATTAATTTTGCTTTTGCTTTCTGTTACTGCATTAAGTGATTAAGAGTTAAGTAAAAGCCTAATTGGTGCATTACCACCCTTGTTATTCCATATTTACCATATTACCTGTTTTAAACTCGTATATGCCTAGTTTTGCTTAGCTATGCGTAGAATGATGAAAGTCAGGTGACTACCTGCCACCTGCTAGTTGTAAATGGAACATTGGTTAATTATGTTAGCATGTAATATGGGAATGTGGAGTAATAAATCTAGACCGAGCGGACTCGGTGTGTGTGAGCCACCAAACATGGAGGTCTTGTGAGCGGGTTCTTTCCGCCTGTGTCGATTAAGGCACGTCCGTTGTTGAATTGTATGAGGTGAGAATTTGTAGTACTAACCACATACTCCGGTAAGCCTGAACTTGGCAATTCTATTACAAGAATGGCTACTCGCACACTAGGAGTGGAGAGATGGCGGGAATAGCGTGTACCCACGTGGCCATGGGCTGGAATGGTGGAGTACTATGTTCTCGAGTGGCGCGGACCCATTCTTGTTTTAGAGGATCCGAGGGTAGGTTGGTATATGGAGGTCAGGGACCTGCATATGTCGTGTGGTCTAGAATTCCCAGCTGGGTTTATAATCGGTTCGAATCATCGTTGCTCCTCGGTTAAGGAGACTCAACTCATTGTTCATCATCGTAGAATTAATAACCGAAACTTGAATAAGGCTTGTGAAGGTGCTGAATATGAAGTTTCATGATCTCAGTGCGGATCGTGTCAGCTTTATATATAATTCTTGAGAAGTTTTCTATATAAAGAATGTTGTTAAAAGAGCTTTTACGCAAAAGAACTTTGATCATTGTTAAAGCTATACCTTGAATCCCTGAGCCTGCATTACTGAGTTTATCAGTTAATATTTCGGATAAGTCTTGTTGAGTACTTTTGTACTCAGGGTTCGTTGACCCCTTGTTGTAGGTGAGCCTCATGAGCAGATCTGTTTTGGATCGTGCTGCATGACTATCGTTCGTTCTGACGATGAGAAGTAAATGTGTGATCCTTGGGCAGGATGTTTATTTTGTGTGTTATGTATATATTAATTATGCCACTCCACTACTACTATGGTTTGTAATAATTAAAGAACTTAGTTTGTAAGGTTTGAAATAACTGGTTTGTAAACTATGTTATTGTAAGACTTCCACTGTTTTTACTCTGGTTTTGATATTTGAATAAATGTTGTAATACTACAATGACTCTGTAACGTGATCCTGCTCGGAAATCGTGGATGATTCGGGGTTCCCCAAGGACACCCGACAGTCTTTTTAAGTTATTGGAAACATATGCATACATGTCAAAGGTCGTCGGACAGTGATAGGTGCATGTGGGCCCTATAACTTAGGAGGTTCTGCCACAGAATGGTATCGAAGCAATCGTTACAAGGTTTTGTTGTATTGTTTTACAAAAACTTCAAAATGATTTGGATGACTAAATTTAACTTGGTAATTTAGTCCAAATTGCTTCTGACTTATCTTATTTCTTTCTCACCATTCCCTATTTGATTAAAAAGGTTTTTGTGTGGTGGAGTAGTAATTATACTATGCCCTATATAAAAATAAATGTTGTTTATGTGCATTATAAATTTTTGATGTTTTTGTTCATAAGAACGATTCATGCATCAGGAATAATTCACTTGTTACTTCCTTCACCTCTTAGTCTGGAGTTAAGTAGTGAGTCTGGTTTGAGGAATGTAAACCATCTTAGCTACTTTCTGGATTTTGATCAATGGTCTTACTTGGATTAAATTGGCTACCTACAGTATGGCTCGTGCCAAGATGACGCCCCGTAAGTCCACCGGACCCAAAGGAGTTCCTCGTCACCAACTTGCCCCTAGAAATGATGGTGCCAGCAGCAGCAGTTCTAGGCCTAATCCCCAAGCAGAGATACTGAGGGTTTCTATGGAGTTAGCACAATCTACTAGAGATAGGGCTTTGGATGTTATACAAATAGGAGAATTACAGGGTCAATTGAGGCAGCTCACCACCGCGCATAGGAACTACGAAAGTATGTTAGTTCGTATGGTGGAAGGAAGAAATGAAGCTTGGCACAGGGAAAATGTAGCTAGAGCTAGAACTCATGAGCTAGAATTCTATGTAGAAGATTTAGAAGAACATAATACGTATCTACATGAGGAGGTTCATAGGCTTAGCAATCTACTAAATCCGAATCATGAGCCTCAAGCGGATGCAATGGACCCCGGTGTCATCCTTGCCGATGATGATGAATCGGGAGAGGAAGAAGAAGAAGATCCTGAAGAATTAGTAATGATCGATGAAAGCGATGATGAAGGCGGTAATAATTCCAGAATGGATACCGAGCCTGAAGTTTGAAGAAATTGAGGAGAAGAGTAGAGTTGTATAATAGTAGCTCTAGCTAAGTTATGTAGTTCTGTTTTCGTACTCATGGGTTTGTTTGTACATTAGTAAACTCTATGTAAGGTGTCTAGAGTAAGCTTTGGTACAATTCAATAAAGGCATGTGAATAAAGTTTGGTTTGTTATGAGCAGATGCGTCGTACGCGAGGTTCGTATATTCCTGGAACTTCACAAGATGAGGATGGTATTCCAGATCCGCCACCAGTTCCAACCAATTTAGCTGATGCTATAACCGCACTTGTCAATGTGACAGCTGAAAATTCTCGTTTGCTTCATGAGATGGCCCAGAGTAATCAGAATCAGATGTACGGAAACCGTGGACGCCACCATAACCGACAAGAGGCTACATATGTTGATTTCACAGACACAAGACCCCCAGTGTTCACCAAGGCAGATGAACCATTGGAGGCTGATGACCGGCTTCGAACCATGGAGCAGAAATTTGACCTTGTCCCATGCACGGAGTATCAGAAACCTACGTTTGCCGCCCAACAACTTAGAGGAGCAGCAAGTGCTTGGTGGGCAAACTTAGTGGCTATGCAACCTGCTGGTATTCCAATAACTTGGGCTGAGTTCCGTACTGCCTTCAGAGCCCATTATATCCCTAAAGGAGTGATGGCTATGAAGCTAGATGAATTCCTTGCTTTGAAACAAGGAGATCAAACCGTGATGCAGTATGTGGGAAGATTTAATCATCTGTCCCAATATGCATCCGAACATGTCAATACTAATGCCAAGAAGAAGAGGTGGTTTATGAGAGGCCTGAATACCAAGTTGCAGACTATGATGACCACTTGCACCAATGTTACTTACCATGAGGCAGTAAATATTGCAATTGCTTCAGAATCAAAATATCGGCAGCATAAGGAGCTCAAAAAGAAAAAGAGTGTGCCGTCTAGATCTTTTGGTGGAAATCAGAAGAGGCAGAGGGTGATTTATCATCCAGTACATCATAATCGTCCTCCTTATCGTCCACCGCAGTTCCAAGCTGGGCAACAGTCAAATGTCTGTCCTGCTATAACCTATCCGAGTTCACAGTCAACCAATGCTCCTGGTGGCAATGCTCCAACATCCCAGGGTCACAACTATCCGTGTTACAATTGTGGAAGAACTAGTCATTTCTCTAGGGAATGTCCATATCCTAGGCAGGCTAATCAAAATTATCAGAAGACCCCTGCTAATCAATAACAGGGTCAGGCACCAAACAAGAACCCCAATCAGAATGCTCAAAAGGGCAAAGATGAGAGGAAGACAGGATGGGTGTTCTATATTCAAGCTGGAGAAATTCCGGAAGGGGAGCCAGTGATGATGGGTATGTTTCCTGTTGCTAATCACCCTGCAGTTATACTTTTTGATTCTGGTGCATCGCATTCATTCATCAATAGAATATTTGTCATGAAGCATGAAATTTCAATTGGGGCAACAAAGGAAAGTTTCTTTATACAGTCGCCCGGGGGACGTCTATGTACTAAGGAAATGGCATACCAGGTACCCGTAAACCTGGGTGGGCATATTTTTCCCACTACCATGATTATCCTTAAGGATCAGGATATAGATGTAATTTTGGGAATGAATTGGATGTATCAGCATAAGGCTGTTATAGATGCTTTGAATAGGACCTTACGAGTGAATTTGCCTGATAGTAATTCTCAACTTCTTATCCAACTTCCAATCCTAAGAAGATCAGTGGGCAAGATTTGTGCAACTGCTATCAAAGAGATTAGAGATATTCCGGTAGTGTGTGAATTTCCGGATGTGTTTCCTGAAGATTTACCCGGTCTACTGTCGCAGAACCGACCAATTTATAAGAATACAAGTATAATGGCAATCCGCAAGCGGGCGCACTGTCATACTTGAACCCATATAAACCCGGTAGTCCGTCGAGTACCACGACGGGTCTCGATAAACGATTTACAACAACCAAGATCGTACAGGATTCAACATGCATGCCACATATTACATAAAGTTCACAGATACTTTTCGTCATCAGAGTACGAATAAAAGTTATTACAAAACAAGTTTGATAAACAAAGCGGAAGCAAATAAGTTCAAGATAAAGTTTTTCCAACATAGTTTAATACAGTGCCAAACCAGATCACGGTCCACAAAAGCAAGGATAGGAATTACTAAGGAAGCCTGCCCAAGGCTTACTCCTCATCCACAGCGGGATAGAAGCAACTCTTGCAATAACCATGATACACAGTGCCATCTGCAACAATGGGAAAATAAACCCTGAGTACGAGAAGGTACTCAGCTAGACTTACCCGTCATGAACCAGAAATAAAATGACTCCAAGGATTATGCAAGGCTGTATAAATGGACGTAACTTGACAACATTTTTGCGAAAAGGCGATTAATCTTTGTACACTTGTGATTCTTTTATCAAGTTAATTATAACTATCCATTTCTAGGTTAGCAACTATCCTATGCCAAACATGTGGTATGTTATTTAGAATCATACAATAGTAACCATAGCAGATATTGCAATTCCATATTCATTTGAACCATCACGTTTCATAACATAGTTACTACGATGTTGGAGCTAGCCAAGTTTCTCACTATCCGGGAGAGACGGCGATTCGAATCGATTTTCACCAGCTGGGAATTTATTCCTAACACAAACCCAGATCTATCAGCCACGATAGTCTTAGGTCACCTTTGGTACAACTCCGGTACACATTTCGCGGGTTCGTACTGCACCGCACAATCTGGAACACCAGATGCCAGGATGCTCAGGCCAAACCTGCCCTTGGGCTCAGTCTGATCGTTCCCCGAAAGGAGCGCACAACAGAACGATTCCCGGCCTGAGTTGAATTACTCGGCTTCACGGTCGGAACGAGTTATCCGGCCAGCTAAGTGAGAGGCATGCGTTCAATCTTGTCAGAAGTTCCAACAACGGTACGGTCCTTGATCGACACAGACGGGGATAAGTCCACACCCAAGACCTCCATGCCTTGTTGCTTCCCTATCGACCTCCCGTCCGGTCTCAATTTACTTTTACCACATGGTTCTGTTCCACGATAGCAGATATAGCCAACCGTGCTCCGGTATCCACCTATATCTCGCAGGTGACAGGACATCACCCGACTTCTACCGGTCTAAGCATGGCTAAGCATATATTCGATCCTGGACCTATACCGGTTAAAGGGTTAATATCTGGACAAGGAATGTACATGCATCAAGTGGTTTCATTCAACTCTTATAACCTAATGCATCAATCATAAATACGTAAGTAAACATTTGTAAATTACTGGGAGACTTATAATGCTCCGGGGCTTGCCTCGCAGAAAGGAAGTAGGACGATGGTCAGGGCACTCCGGAAGCTCTTCAGGGTTCTGCTCCACGCCTTCGGGAGCGGGGACTTGCGGATTCTCCTGCGGGTTCCCTTCCTCTGCTTCTTCGAATTCCAGCAACGTGATTTCTTCCTCCGATCCTAGATGCATGAGTATGGTATGAGTATCACGAATGCATAGATGTTAACAAGTGCATCGCGTTGTTTGAGTAGGTGCATATCTCTTCTCAATTATTACTTAACTATTTCTACAATGCATCGACTACACCATAACCAGCAGCTACTTGTTTCACTCATAACTGGAGTTCTACAAATTCAAAAACAGTGATCCTAGACTTTCTGGAAAGCTTATCAATTTCTCTATAACTTTGTTATTAACCATTTTTACAGTCTACACTTGTTTCAACATGTAACTCATCATATCCTAGAATCAGTCCGGAAATGACTTAACATGCAATATAAAGTAATAACACCTCTACTTCATGTAATTATTCACAAATTGACAACCTAGAACCTACCAACAGTTTAAGCATACCAAACATAGTTAAGATAATATAATGGCAAAGCCCAAACTATTTATTAAATTGCCTTTATTATTTTATTTAGATATCTAGGTTAAATAATAAATATATATCAGATGTGCTTAATAAATTCTCAAAATTTTACAGAGTCTTACTAATGCTATCAAAGGGCTACTATAAAAATTTCATGTCATTTTACTAAGTAGAACATCCTATACAAAAATGATAAGGAAGCAAGGCTTGAAATAGCATAAATGGAAAATCCTATTGAAAAGTGTCAAGAAACAGATTTCTTATTTTTCTTAACATCCATATGGTACTAGTATCATCTCCAACAAATTTCATGAATTTTGGACTTATGATTAATTTATAAAAATTCATGCAAGGATTAACTATTTATAAAAGAAAAATCTATAACTATAGATCTACACATGCACTGGTCCTCAAATTTTTATCCAAGCTCACGTATAACAAGAATAGCCTACCACAAAAATTTCATAATTTTTGGAGCACAGGAACTCTAGATATAGAATAAACAATTTTAAATGCATTCAAAAGCACAGTTGAAATCCCTATTTAAATCTCCAGAAATTTCTACTGTTGAACCCAAGAACATATTTTTCTTAAATACTACACTTCCTAAGGAACACAACCATATTTATTTCAACATTTTTGGAGCTACCAAACTGCAGATACAAAAATAACAAAACAAATCAAAAACTAGATTCAAAATGGTTTAGCCTACACTACTGCTATCGCTGACAGGTGGGACCCGCTGGTCAGGGGACCCCACGCGTCAGTGACACGGAGCAGAGCAGCGGCGCTGCGCGGTGCTGGCGCGGCCAGAGCTCGCCGACGGCGAACTCGCCGGCGGTGACATCATAACACGATGACCTACTCGACTTAGCGGAGCGATTGAGCTACTTGGGTGGCCTTCTCATCGGAGCTAGCGGCTACGGGGCGGCCATGGCGGGGTGGAGGTGCGGGTCGACGGTGAAACGCCGGTGAAGGCTACGGGGGTTCAAATCAACGCGTGGACAAGCATCTATGAACGCTGGGGGACCTAGTGCGCTAGCTAACGGAGCAGGGAGGAGGACTGTGGCGGCGTGGCCACGACGACGGGGCTCACGGCGGAACTCCGGCGAGCCGGTGTGCGGGGCTAGAGCTCACCGAGCTTGAAACGGCGGGCACTGGCTGGCGCAGGGAGTCGCGGGGAAGACGGCTATGCGGTTGCGGTGATGGAGAAGCGGTTAGGCGAGGCTTGTGCCATCAACGACGACGGCGGCGCTGCTGCTGTGCTTGCGGGCGCTGCGAACGGCGAAGGAGGAGCCGGGAAAACGAAAATGCAGGCGCTGGGCGTTGCGGGCGGGTGCTGGCGTGAAGAAGGCGCGCTCGGGCGCGGCGTGGCCTGCGCGGTCAGGGCAATGGCGACGCGCGGCCGACGGAACCTCCACGCGGCGGCTCTGCTCTGAAGCTGGTCGGCCACTGTGCCGATCGATTCAGTCGATTCAGTTTCATCAGAACGTGATGGCCGAGCCTGACAGCGCGTTTTCTCATTGATGTACCGGCTAAACGGTGGCTCCTTCGTGCAAATGTACTGAATAGAAGTTGTAGAACCATGTACCATCTCCAACTCCTGTTAAGGCAGCATACTCTAATTCGCCCCCTAAACCGAGTAAAATCATGCTCAAAGTCGGCTTGTCAGGCTGACAGTCGAGCAAACACTTAGAAAATTTGTTAAGTGTTGAAATCAGGATTTTGATGATTCTAGTGATCCAATTTCAAACATGTTAGGAGCTGAATCAGTCCAAGACATAAAAATAAAAGTTGTTCCTTATGTCATACACTACAACTTTGCTTTAGTGAACTCCTCCATGCAAGGTCTCTAACACCTAGTTCAACTTTAGTCAAACATGTCACTTTGAAATCATGATACACATTCAAACCATGGCTAAATGACCAAACTAGCCCTAGCACTTAATACCAAAGTTGTTCATGATGATACTCTAAGCATGTTAAAACAATTTGCAAGGTCATTTAAGCATTTCATGTAGTAGTCACTCATATAGCTATTCAGGTCAACACATGAAATAACACTTTAATGCTTTGATCAAGAAATGTGGCCTTCATGAACAAGGTTCCTTTAGTTAACCTAAGTGTAGCTAAGGTGTTGTAGTGACTAGCACTACCCACATGCATTCATTTGTACATGATCATATGCATATGTTCTAAGAAACATGAAATAACAAGCAATGTTTCATATGTTTCGATCAATTGTTTCAATTGTAAAATGATGATTTATGGATGCTTGATGCTCGTGCTCATGTTATGCAGGTCAAGTTATGCAAGGCTAACACCCGAGGTGTTACATCTACCACCTGATAGGGATGTACAGTTTAATATAGAGTTACAACCTGGAACAGCTCCGATTTCTCGGAGAGCTTATAGGATGCCACCTAAGGAATTGGCCAAGTTGAAGACTCAGTTACAAGAATTGATTGAGAAAGGGTTTATCCAACCTAGTTCCTCACCTTGGGGATGTCCGGCAATTTTTGTGAAAAAGAAAGATGAGACTTTGAGGTTATGTGTCGACTATCGTCCATTGAATGAAGTGACCATCAAGAATAAATATCCATTACCTCGGATAGATCTGCTTTTTGATCAATTGGCCGGAGCCAAAGTTTTCTCCAAGATAGATTTGAGATCAGGATATCACCAAATCAAGATAAAGCCTGAGGATATTCCCAAAACGGCGTTTACCACAAGATATGGATTATATGAATACTTGGTAATATCTTTTGGTTTGACAAATGCTCTAGCTCATTTCATGTATCTAATGAACTCAGTATTCATGCCTGAGCTAGACAAGTTTGTAGTGGTGTTTATTGATAACATTTTAGTATATTCCAAGAATAAGAAAGAACATGCGGGACATCTCAGAATTGTTCTGACCCGTTTGAGGGAACATCAACTATATGCCAAGTTCAGCAAGTGTGATTTTTGGCTTAAGGAAGTGCAATTTCTTGGACATGTCTTGTCAGCCGAAGGAGTTACAGTTGATCCAAGCAAAGTGAAGGATGTGCTTGATTGGAAACCACCAACCACAGTTCATCAAGTTCGGAGTTTTCTGGGTTTGGCGGGATATTACCGCCGGTTTATTCTAGATTTCTCAAAAATATCAAAGTCCATAACTGAATTGTTGAAGAACCAAGTTAAGTTTGTCTGGTCATCAGATTGTGAGGAGGCTTTCCAGACTTTGAAGAGACTGTTAACCACTACACCAGTATTAGCCCAACCTAACATTGAGAAGCCGTTTGATGTTTATTGTGATGCTTCAGGTATTGGTATTGGATGTGTATTGATGCAAGAAGGTCGAGTCATTGCTTATGCATCCCGACAACTTAAGCAATATGAAGAACACTATCCGACCCATGACTTGGAGTTAGCAGCTGTGGTTCATGCTCTAAAGATTTGGCGGCATTACCTGCTTGGTAATACGTGTCATATGTATACAGACCACAAAAGCTTAAAGTATATCTTTACTCAGTCAGAGTTGAACATGCGACAGAGAAGATGGTTAGAACTGATTAAGGATTATGACTTGGAAGTACATTATCACCCCGGTAAAGCAAATGTAGTTGCAGATGCCCTCAGTCGCAAAGGTTATTGCAATTGTCTGATAGTGAGGATAATGGATTTAAATTTATGTCAAGAAATGGAGAAGTTGAATGTAGAAGTAATTCAACAAGGAAGTTTGACCAACATAATTGTTGAAGCCACTATTCGAGATCAAGTTATTGCTGCTCAGAAGGAAAACAAGGGTATAGCCCATATTAAGGAAAGAGTCAAGAATAGAAAAGCAGAATGCTTTAGTATTGACAATGAAGATGTATTATGGTTCAAGGATCGCCTGGTGGTACCAAAAGTTCTTGAGTTGCGACAGTCAATTCTAGATGAGGCACATGCTACTAGGTTATCAATCCATCCAGGAAGCAACAAGATGTACCATGACTTGAAGCAAAGATTTTGGTGGACTAAAATGAAAATAGAGATTGCCAGATATATAGCAAAGTGTGATACTTGTCAAAAGGTGAAAGCTATACATTTGAGGTCTGTTGGTGAATTACAACCATTGCCTATTCCATCTTGGAAGTGGGAGGACATAAGTATGGATTTTATTGTTGGTCTACCCAAGACATCAAAAGGATTTGACTCAGTATGGGTTATTGTAGATCGACTCACTAAGTCAGCACATTTTCTTCCAGTCAAGATAATATATCCTACAATCCAATATGCCAAGATGTACTTAGCAAGAATCATGAGTTTGCATGGAGTACCCAAGACTATTGTGTCAGACAGAGGTACACAGTTTGTCTCCAACTTTTGGAAACAATTGCATTCTTCATTGGGTACCAAACTTCTGTATAGTACAGCTTATCATCCGCAGACTGATGGACAGACTAAAAGGGTTAATCAAGTACTTGAAGATATGTTAAGGTGTTGTGTCCTTAACTATTCTAATAAGTGGGACGAATGCTTACCTTTGGCCGAGTTCTCATACAACAATAGTTATCAGGAAAGCATTAGAATAGCTCCATTTGAAGCACTCTATGGTCGTAGATGCAGAACATCATTGAATTGGTCTGAACCTGGAGAAAGAAGATTCTTTGGAGTTGACCTTGTGAAAGAAACAGAAGACAAGGTTAGGCAAATATAGAGAAATTTGAAGATAGCTCAATCCCGACAAAAGAGTTATGCGGATAGAAGACGAAGACCATTGGTATTTACCAAAGGAGATTTTGTATATCTGAAAGTATCACCAATGAAGGGAGTTAACCGTTTTGGTGTTAAAGGAAAGTTGGCACCCCGATATATTGGACCATATCAAATTTTGGAGAGGTATGGAAAAGTGGCATATCGCTTGAAATTACCTGAACATCTTGCAGCTGTGCATGATGTGTTCCATGTTTCTCAATTAAAGAAGTGTCTCCGAGTGCCTGAACAGAATGTTGAAGTTGAAGGAGTGGAACTAGAACCGGATTTAACTTATTCCGAATATCCTATCCGAGTGTTAGATCAGAAAGATCGTGTTACTCGAAGACGGATAATCAAGTTCTATAAAATACAATGGAATCAACATTCAGAAGAGGAAGCTACTTGGGAATCAGAAGACTACTTGTTAGAAAAGTTTCCAGAATTTCTAGCGTCAATATAGAATAGAGTAATGTTAGTTGAATTCGGTAGTGCAATTTGTGTTTTGTAAAGGGACCTCGGCTGTTTTATGGACAGAGTTTGTATGTGTTCTCGTGACACATTTCCTTTTCCATTACTTACCCTATGGCTTTGAATCTCGGGGCGAGATTTCTTTTAGGGGGAAGGATTGTAACACCTCGGGTGTTTAAATATTAAAATCTGACATGTCATCATATGCATTGCAAAGCATTTGGCATTTGGTGAAACTTTGAGATGCATGCACTAAAATAAGTTTATATTTATCTGGTATGTGTTGCATTGTATTGTTTGACTCAAGTTCAATGTTTGTTTGGATTTTGAATTTTTCCAGGAAACCCCGCTTTTCAACATTTAACCTTACCCTGAAAAATCCATTTCAAAATCTAAGCATATTTTGGGGTTGGGCCCAAAAGCAAAAGTGTAGAGCTTAATAAGTTATACAAAGTTTATCTTTGGAGTTTTTCAAGTTGTTTAGAAAATTTTTGAGTAAATCAAAAAGGCGTAATTCGGTAAATTTCCCTATTCAAATTCAAAAGTTCATTTCAAAATCTAGACCGAATTAGGAGATGGTTATAAAAGCAAAGTTGTAGAACTTTTGATTTTGAACAACTTTTATTTTTGGAGATTTTTGAGTTGTTATGAAAATTTGGGAGTAATTTGTGAATTTTGGCAAATGGCAAACTTGTAATTTCGATGAACAGTGTTCACCGCTTGCACTACACCGCCGGCGAGCTTCGGCTTGCTTCCAGTCGCGCGCGTGGCCATCTGGGCGTCGCGTTGGCGCGCTGAAGGCTTCATCGTGGCTTCTTTGCGCTTTCTTGGCTGCCCTATAGAGCTCTGGAGCCGCCGCCGTTCTTCTTTCTTCATTCTCTGTTTTTCCCGTCGCCGCTGCTCCATCTCCGGCGAGCCCGTGCCGTCGTTGTCGTGCTCCACCATCGCTGATAAGCTAGTCCCAGCTCCGCCTAAACCTTGCGCGTCCATCTGACCCACCAATTTGGCTTGTCTTCACCAGGAACTCGAGTTTCATCGCCTTCTTCCTCGCGGCCGGTAACCTCACCGTCGCATGCGCATCTCCGTGGACAGAGCCTGTCGGTGAGCCGTTGCCCTTGATTGGTGTACCTTTAGCTTCGTCTCGATGCCGTAGTGCTCATTTTGCTGTTGATTGGCCGTTTTATCCACTGCAGTCGCCGGCACACCGTCACCGACGATCCTTGCTCCACCGCCGTTGCTGTTCACGTCGACCCGCGTCTACGCTGCTTCTCCAGCCTTGCTTTCTGCTCTGTAGTGTTCGTGGTGAGCTACTGGACCTTCCCATGCCCTCTGTTTCCCTGTTTTTGGCTTCGTTTCGCCGGCATAGCACTGCCGTGCCACCGCGTCCGCCATGGCCGACGCCAAGCTCATAACTCATAGTAATTCGTCTAGCTAGCGTCTTCAGTCGATGCGCCGGGATGATGTGGTCATTTTGGTACGTTGGTCGTCGCCGTTGATCTCACCGTCGGTGAGTTTGCGCCGGTCAACGCCGTCGTTGTCATAGTCAACACGCGGGAGGTAGAAGATGACAGGTGGGGTCACCATGTCAGTGACTCAACGTTCAAAATGAATTTTTCTATTTTCAGATTTGAATGAATAGTGTATGTTTTTGTTATTTTTGTGTAGATTTATTTAGAGCTCCAAAAATTATGAAAATTTTTGAGTGACTTCTCTATGAGGTATAGTATTTAAGAAAAATATGAAATAGTGTTTTTCAGTAATTTTTAAATGTGATAAAAATTGCTCAATTTATTCATAAATGGATTTCCATGATTTTTCTAGGCTTATTTATTTATCAAAAAAATTATGAAATTTGTTTTGCCACTTAGTTAACATGTAATGAACATGTACTAAAATTTTGAGCTCAAATAGAATAAGTTGATTTATTTCATAATTTTGAATTAAATAATTAATTCATAAAAGCAAATAGTAACCTTTAATGATTTAGGTTTTTGTTTGGACTTTTGGAATTGAGTGATGACCTCAGGTCATTTGTTGTTAATGATCCTTGGTAGTTGATATATGTGTTATGAAAAAGATTTAGTTTGTTTGACTTGCAACTGTACCGCGAAGGAAAGTTGTATTCAAATTATTAACTTTGCATCCATCATCAAGCATCATATTTCGTATTCCGCATCATGCTAAACATGGCATTGTTATTACATGTAGTGAACGAAGGTGAACACGTGGTAGTTAATCAAGTCATGGAAGAAGTTTATCCGTCTGTTGAGATCGGATCGAATACTTGTGTAACGTCGCAGGAATCGGACTTTTCCGTCAACGAAGGCAAGCCCCGGATGCATACAACCCTACCTTGTATTTTATAAATTAATTTCGCTTTTGCTTTCTGTTACTGCATTAAGTGATTAAGATTTAAGTAAAAGCCTAATTGGTGCATTACCACCCTTGTTATTCCATATTTACCATATTACCTGTTTTAAACTTGTATATGCCTAGTTTTGCTTAGCTATGCGTAGAACGATGAAAGTCGGGTGACTACCTGCCACCTGCTAGTTGTAAATGGAACATTGGTTAATTATGTTAGCATGTAATATGGGAATGTGGAGTAATAAATCTAGACCGGGCGGACTCGGTGTGTGTGAGCCACCAGACATGGAGGTCTTGTGAGCGGGTTCTTTCCGCCTGTGTCGATTAAGGCACGTCCGTTGTTGAATTGTATGAGGTGAGAATTTGTAGTACTAACCACATACTCCAGTAAGCCTGAACTTGGCAATTCTATTACGAGAATGGCTACTTGTGCACTAGGAGTGGAGAGATGGCGGGAATAGCGTGTACCCACGTGGCCATGGGCTGGAATGGTGGAGTACTGTGTTCTCGGGTGGCGCGGACCCGTTCTTGTTTTAGAGGATCCGAGGGTAGGTTGGTATATGGAGGTCAGGGACCTGCATATGTCATGTGGTCTGGAATTCCCAGCTGGGTTTATAATCGGTTCGAATCGTCGTTGCTCCTCGGTTAAGGAGACTCAACTCACTGTTCATCATCGTAGAATTAATAACCGGAACTTGAATAAGGCTTGTGAAGGTGCTGAATATGAAGTTTCATGATCTCAATGCGGATCGTGTCAGCTTTATATATAATTCTTGAGAAGTTTTCTATATAAAGAATGTTGTTAAAAGAGCTTTTACGCAAAAGAACTTTGATCATTGTTAAAGCTATACCTTGAATCCCTGAGCCTGCATTATTGAGTTTATCAGTTAATATTTCGGATAAGTCTTGTTGAGTACTTTTGTACTCAGGGTTCGTTGACCCCTTGTTGCAGGTGAGCCTCATGAGCAGATCTGTTTTGGATCGTGCTGCATGACTATCGTTCGTTCTGACGATGAGAAGTAAATGTGTGATCCTTGGGTAGGATGTTTATTTTGTGTGTTATGTATATATTAATTATGCCACTCCACTACTACTATGGTTTGTAATAATTAAAGAACTTAGTTTGTAAGGTTTGAAATAACTGGTTTATAAACTATGTTATCGTAAGACTTCCGTTGTTTTTACTCTGGTTTTGATATTTGAATAAATGTTGTAATACTACAATGACTCTGTAACGTGATCCTGCTCGGAAATCATGGATGATTCGGGTTTCCCCGAGGACACCCGACAGTCTTTTTAAGTTATTGGAAACATATGCATACATGTCAAAGGTCGTCGGACAGTGATAGGTGCATGTGGGCCCTATAACTTAGGAGGTTCTGCCACACTTTGCCAAGGCTGGTTTGCGCTGAGGAGGCGATGCGAGCTCGACGGAGCTATGGCGGTGGCGACTGGAAAACAGAGGAAGAGAAAAGAAGAACGGCGACAACGCCTGAGTTATAAAGGCTGGCCAGGAAGCAAGAGGAAGCCACGACGCGGCCTTCTCCACGCCAGCGCGACGCCAAAGATGGCCACGACCGCGCCTAGAAGCAGAAAGAAGATCACCGGCCGTGACAGCTGCCCGACGGCACTATTCCACTTATTTACCAAAATGCCATTTGTTTTAAAATCCAAATTACTCCCAAATTTATGTAACAACTCAAAGATCTCCAAAAATAAAAGTTGTTCAAAATTCAAAGTTCTACAACTTTGCTTTTATAATGACCCCCTAATTCAGTCTACATTTTGAAATGCAAATTTGAATTCAAATAGGGGACATTTAAAGAATTTTGCCTTTTCAAATTACTTTAAATTTTTCATAACAACTTTGAAAACTCCAAAAACAAACTTTGTATAACTCGACAAGCTCTACACTTTTGCTTTTAGGCTCAATGCCAAAATATGCTTAAATTTTGAAATGGGTTTTTAGGGTAGAATTTAAATACTGAAAATCAGGGTTTACGGAAATTCAAATCAATACAAAGATTTTTTTTACTCACTTCAAGCCATACGAGTCAACACATATAACATAAAGGTAAACTTGTTTTAGTGTATGCAATATCAAAATTTTCACTAACACATGAATGATGTGCTATGCATATGATGACATGGCATGTTTTAGTATTTAAACACCCGAGGTGTTACAATCCTTCCCCCAAAAAGAAATCTCGTCCCGAGATTCAAAGTCATAGGATAAGTAATGGAAAAAGAAATGTGTCAATCCAAAAACATCCAAAACTTGTTCATAGAACAGCTAAGGTCCCTTCACAAACATGATCGCAACAACAGAGCAAAACTAACATTATTCTATATTGACGCAAGAAACTCTAGAAATTTTTCTAACAAGTAATCTTCGGATTCCCAAGTAGCTTCTTCTTTGGAATGTTGATTCCATTGTATCTTGTAGAACTTGATTGTCCTCCTTCGAGTGACATGATCTTTCTGATCCAGAACTCGGATAGGATATTCAGAATAGGTCAAATCAAGTTCAAGTTCCACTCCTTCAACCTCAACATTCTGCTCAAGTACTCGGAGACACTTCTTTAATTGAGAAACATGGAACACATCATGTATAGCTGAGAGATGTTCTGGTAATTTCAAACGATATGCCACTTTTCCATACCTCTCTAAAATTTGAAATGGTCCAATATATCAAGGTGCCAACTTGCCTTTAACACCAAAATAGGTAACTCCCTTCATTGGTGATACCTTCAGATATACAAAATCTCCCTTGTTAAACACCAATGGTCTACGTCATTTATCCGCATAACTCTTTTGTCGGGACTGAGCTATCTTCAAATTACTTTGTATTTGCCTAACCTTGTCTTCTATTTCTTTCACAAGGTCAACTCTAAAGAACCTTCTTTCTCTGGGTTCAGACCAACTCAGTGATGTTCTGCATCTTCGACCATAGAGTGCTTCAAACGGAGCCATTCTAATGCTTTCCTGATAACTATTATTGTATGAGAATTCGGCCAAAGGTAAGCATTCATCCCACTTATTGGAATAGTTAAGGACACAACACCTTAACATATCTTCAAGTATTTGATTGACCCTTTCAGTCTGACCATCGGTCTATGGATGATAAGCTGTACTATACAGTAGTTTGGTACCCAATGAAGAATGCAATTGTTTCCAAAAGCTAGAGACAAACTGTGTACCCCTATTTGACACAATGGTCTTTGGTACTCCACGTAGACTCATGATTCTTGCTAAATACATCTTGGCATATTAGATAGTATGATATATACTCTTGACTGGAAGAAAATGTGCTGACTTAGTTAGTCGATCTACAATAACCCATATTGAATCAAAACCTTTTGATGTCTTGGGTAGACCAACAATAAAGTCCATACTAATATCCTCCCACTTCCAAGCTGGAGGTAATGGCTGTAACTCTCCAGCGGACCTCAAATATATAGCTTTCACCTTTTGACAAGTATCACACTTTGCTATATACTGAGCAATTTCTATCTTCATTTTGGTCCACCAAAATCTCTATTTCAAATCATGGTACATCTTATTACTTCCTGGATGAATAGATAACCTAGTAGCATGTGCCTCTTCAAGAATTGACTGTCTCAACTTAGGAACCTTTGGTACCACTAAGTGATTCTTGAACCATAACACACCTTCATCATCTACTTTGAAGCATTCTGCTTTCCCATTCCTGATTCTTTCTTTGATATGGGCTATACCCTTATTTTCTTTCTGAGCAGCAATAATCTAGTCTCGAATAGTGGCTTCAACAGTTATATTGGTCAAACTACCTTGTTGAATTACCCCTATACTCAACTTTTCCATCTCTTGGCATAAAGTCAAACCCATTGTTCTTACTGTCAGACAATTGCAATGGCTCTTTCAACTGAGGGCATATGCAACTACATTTACTTTACCAGGATGGTAATGTACTTCCCAGTCATAATCCTTAATCAATTCTAACCACTTTCTTTGTTGCATGTTCAAATCCGATTGAGTAAAGATATACTTTAAACTCTTGTGGTCTATATAAATATGGCACGTATTATGAAGCAAGTAATGCCACCAAATCTTCAGAGCATGGACAACTGCTGCTAACTCTAGATCATGAGTCGGATAGTGCTCTTCATGTGGCTTAAGTTATCTGGAAGCATAGGCAATGACTTGGCCTTCTTGTATCAATACACATCCAATGCCAATACCCGAAGCATCACAATAAACATCAAATGACTTCTCGATATTAGGTTGGGCTAATACTAGTGCAGTGGTTAACAATCTCTACAAAGTCTGGAAAGCCTCTTCACATTCAGATGACTAGACAAACTTGGCTTGGTTCTTCAATAACCCAATAATGGACTTGGATATTCTAGAGAAATCTAGAATAAAACGACGGTAATACCCCGCCATTCCTAGAAAACTCTGAACCAGATGAACAGTGTTGGTGGTTTCCAATCAAGCACATCCTTAACTTTGCTTGGATCAACAACAACTCCTTCAGTTGATAAGACATGTCCAAGAAACTATACTTCCTTAAGCCAAAAGTCACACTTACTAAATTTGGCATATAGTTGATGTTCTCTTAAGCGGGTCAGGACAATTATGAGATGTTTCGCATGTTCCTTCATGTTCTTGGAATAAACTAGGATGTCATCAATAAAAACCACCACAAACTTGTCTAGCTCAGGCATGAATACTGAATTCATCAGATACATAAAATGAGCTAGGGCATTTGTCAAACCAAAAGACATTACCAGGTATTCATATAATCCATATCTTGTGGTAAATGCCGTTTTGAGAATATCTTTAGGCTTAATCTTGATTTGGTGATAACCAGACCTCAAATCAATCTTGGAGAAAACTTTGGCTCTGGCCAGTTGATCAAAAAGCAAGTCTATCCGAGGTAAGGGATACTTATTCTTAATAGTCACTTCATTCAATGGACGATAGTCAACACTTAACCTCAGGGTCTCATCTTTCTTTTTTCACAAAAATTGTTGGACATCCCCAAGGTGATGAACTAGGTTGAATAAATCCTTTCTCAATCAACTCTTGCAACTGAGTTTTCAACTTGGCTAATTCCTTGGGAGGCATCCTATAAGCTCTCTGAGAGATCAGAGCTATTCTAGGCTTTAACTCTATGTTAAACTGAACATCCCTATCTGGTGGTAGACCGGGTAAATCCTCAGGAAAAACATTAGGGAATTCACAAACTACCAGGATATCTCTAATCTCCTTAACAGAAGTTGAACAAACTCTTTCCACTAATCTCCTTAAGGTTGGAAGTTGGATAAGAAGCTGAGAATTACTATCAGGCAAACTCACCCTTAATGTCCTATTCAAAGCATCTATAACAGCCTTATGTTGATACATCCAATTCATTCCCAAGATCACATCTATATCCTAATCCTTGAGAATAATCATGGTAGTAGGAAAAATATGCCCACCCAGGTTTATGGGTACCTGGTATACCATTTCCTTAGTACACAAACATCCCCTAGGCGACTATATAAAGAAATTTTCCTTTGTGTCCCCAATTGGAATTTCATGCTTCACGACAAAGGTTCTATTGATGAATGAATAAGATGCACTAGAATCAAAAAGCGTAACAGCAGGGTGATCGGTGATAGGAAACATACCCATCATCATTGCTCCCCTTCCGGAATTTCCCTAGCTTGAATATAGAAAACTCGTCCTGTCTTCCTCTCATCCTTGCCCTTCTGAGCATTCTGATTGTTGTTCTTGTTCTGTGTCTGACCCTGTTATTGATTGGCAAGGACCTTCTGATAATTGGGATTAGACTACTTTGGATACGGACATTCCCTTGAGAAATGATCGGACCTTCCACAATTATAACATGGATAATTGTGACCCTGGGATGTTGGAGCATTGACACCAGGAGCATTTGTCTGTTGTGGATTCTGGTAAGTTGTGGCAGGATGGACATTTGATTGTTGCCCGTCTTGGAACTGCGGCGGACGATAAGGAGGACGATAATGGTTGACTGGGTGATAGATTATCTTTTGCCTCTTTTGATTTCCACCAAAGGATCCAGATGGCACTCTTTTTCTTCTTGATCTCTTTATGCTGCTGATATTTTTCCTCTGAAGCAATTGCAATATTCACTACCTCATGATAAGTGACATTGGTACAAGTAGTCATCATTGTCTATAGCTTGGTATTCAGACCTCGCATAAACCATTTCTTTTTCTTAGCATCTATGTTGACATGTTTAGATGCATACTATGACCGGTGATTGAATCTACCCACATATTGCATAACTGTTTGATCCCCTTGCTTCAAAGCAAGGAACACATCCAACTTCATGGCCATCACTCCTTTTGGAATATAATGGGCTCTGAAGGTAGTACAGAACTCAACCCAAGTTATTGGAATGCCAGCTGGTTGCATAGCTACTAGGTTTGCCCACCAAGCACCGGCTGCACCTCTAAGTTGCTAGGCGACAAACATAGGTTTCTGCATCTCCGTGCATGGAATAAGATCAAATTTCTACTCCATAGTCCAAAGCCAATCATCAGCCTCCAGGGGTTCATTGGCCTTGGTGAACACTGGTGGTCTTGTATCTGTGAAATCAACATATGTAGCTTCATGCCTGGGATGATTGCGACCTCGGTTCCCTTGCACCATATTCTAATTACTCTGAGCTATCTCTCGAAGCAATCGAGTATTTTCAATATTCACATTGACAAGGGTGGTGATAGCATCAGCCAGATTTAGAGGAACTGGTGGTGGATTAGGAATACCATCTTCATCTTGTAAAGTACTAGAAATATGCGAACCCCGCGTATGACGCATCTATTCATAACAAACCAAACTTAACTCACAAGCCTTTATTAAAAGATAAAAGAGCTTACTACAACACATTACACTGGTTTCACTTATTTAAACACAAGTCCACACCTACACAAGACTACTAAACTTAATTAGATCTCACTATTTACAATTCTACTCTTCTCCTTGACCACATCAAACTTTGTGATCAGTATCCATTTCGGAAACATTTCCGCCTTCATTATCACTTTCATCTACCATCACTAATTCTTCTGGATCTTCTTCTTCTTCCTCTTCAAGTTCATCATTATCAGCAATGATGACACTAGGGTCCATTCCATCTGCTTGAGGTTCATGATTTGGATCCAGGAGGTTGCTCAGCCTAAATCTTCTACATAAAATTTTAGCTCATGAGTTCTAGCTCTAGCTACATCTTCTCTATGCCAAGCTTCATTCCTTCCCTCCACCATACAAACTAACATACGTTTGTAGTTCTGATGAGCGATGGTAAGACACCTCAATCTATCCCATAACTCTCCCACATGGATGGCATCCACAGCCCTATCTCTAGTAGCCTGAGCTAACTCTGCTGTAAGCCTCTATACCTCTGCCTGGGGATCAGGCCTAGAGCTGCTACTACTAGCACCATCATTCCTAGGGGCAAGCTAGTGATGAGGAACTCCTTTAGGTCCAACAGACTTACGGGGTGTTATCTTGGTATGAGCCATACTGTAGGAAGCAAAATTAATCCAAGTAAGACAATCAAATCAAAGTCTAAAGAGCAGCCATGATGGATTACATACTCAACCCAGACTCACCACCCAACCCAGACTCAGAGTGAAGGAAGTAACAAGTGAATTAATTATGATGCATGAATCATTCTTACGAACAAAAACATCAAAGCTTATAAGGTACATAAATAACAGTTGTTTTTATATAGGGCATAATAAGATTACTACTCCACCACACAAAGCCTTTTTATCAAAATAAGGAATGGTGAGAATGAAATAAGATAAGCCAGAAGCAATTTGGACCAAATTAACAAGTTATATATATTTGTTCCAAATCATTTTGAAGTTTTTTTGTAAAACAATACAACAAAGACTTTGTAACGATCGCTTTGATACCATTCTGTGGTAGAACCTCCTAAATTATAGGACCCACATGCACCTGTCACTGTCCAACGATCTCTGACGACTATGCATATGTTCCTGGTAACTTAAGAAGACTGTTGGGTGTCCTTAGGGAACCCCGAATCATCCATGATTTCTGAGCAGGATCCCATTACAGAGTCATTGCAGTATTACAATATTTATTCAAATATCTACATCAGAGTAAATTAGTGGAAGTCTTATGATAACTTAGTTTACAAACTAGTTGTTTCAAACCTCACAAATTAAGTTTGATAATTATTACAAACCATAGTAGTAGTGGAGTGTCATAAGTATCCTAATACAGACACATAATAAAAGTATCCTGCCCAAGGATCACACATTCACTTATTGTCATCGACCTGAACAACAGTCATGAAGCACAGTCTAAAACAGACCTGCTCATGAGGCTCACCTGCAACAAGGGTCAATGAACCCTGAGTACAAAAGTACTCAACAAGACTTAACTGAAATTAAAACTAAGAAGACTCAGGAATGTAGGCTCATAGATTCAAGGTATGGCTTTAGCAATAATCAAAGTTCTTTTGCATAAAAGCTCTCTAACAAGATTCTTTTTATCAACATTTTCATCTTCAAAAGAAATCATATACAAAGCTGACATGATCCGTAATGAGATCATGAAACTTCATATCCAACACTTTCTCAATCCTTACTCAAGTTCTAGTTATTAAACTACGATGATGAAGAGTGAGTTGAGTCTCCATAACCGAGGACCAACGACGATTCAAACCAATTAAACCCAGCTAAGAATTCTAGACCACATGACATATGTAGGTCCCCGACCTACATATACCAACCTACCCTCGGATCCTCTAAAACCAGAATGGGTCTGCGCCACCCGAGAATATAGTACTCCACCAATCTAGCCCATTGCCACATGGGTACACGCTATTCCTGCCATCTCTCCACTCCCAATGCGTGAGTAGCCATTTTCGTAATAGAATCACCGAGTTAAGGCTTACTGGAGTATGTGGTTAGTACTACAAAGTCTCACCTCATGCAATTCAACAATGAACGGACCTTAATTGACACAGGCGAAAAGAACCTGCTCACAAGACCTCCATGTCTTGTGGCTCCCATACACCAAGTCCACCCAGTCTAGGTTTATTACTCCACATGCTCATATCTCATGATAACATAAATAACCAGTCGTATCCAAGAAACCATTTATATCTCGTAGGTGACTGGTGATCACCCGACTTATATCGTTCTAAGCATGGCTAAGCATAAATAAGCATTCTCGGATTTAAATGGGTAACCAGGTTGATATTGAAAAACAAGGTTGGTAATGCACCAATTAGGTTTTCACTAAACTCCTAATCACTTAATGCAGTATTGAAAAGCAAAAGTGATATAAATTTGTAAAACACAAGGTAGGTTTAAATGCATCCGGGGCTTGCCTTTGTTGATGGAAATGTCTGGTTTCTGAGACGTTCCACAATTATCAGATCCAACCTCAATAGACGGATTAACCACCTCCGCAACTTGATTAACTACCACGTGTTCACCTTCGTTCACTACATGTAGTAATAATGCCATGTTTAACATGATGCGAGATACAAAAATATATGATGGATGCAAAATTAACAACTTGAATACAACTTTCCTTCATGGTACAGTTACAAGTCAAACTAACTAAACCTTTTTCGTAACATTTACTTCCATTGCCAAGGATCATTACCAACTAATGACCCAAGGTCATCACTCAATCAAAAAATTCAAACAAAACCTAAATCATCAAAGGTTACTATTTGCTTTTATGAATTAATTATTTAATTCAAAATTATGAAATATATCAACTTATTCCAATTGAGCTCAAAATGTTTATAAATGTTCATCACATGATAAGTAAGTGGCAAAACAATTTTCATAATTTTTGGATAATTAAATAAGCCTAGAAAAATCATGGAAACCCATTTATTAATTAATTGAGCAATTTTTATCACATTCCAAAAGTACTGAAAAAAACATTTCATATTTTTCCTAAATAATATACATTACAGAGAGGTCACACAAAAATTTTCATAATTTTTGGAGCTCTAAATAATTCTACACAAAAATAACAAAAGCATACACTATTCATTCATTTCTGAAAAAGGAAAAATTCATTTTCAAATCACTGAGTCACTGACAACCCGACCCCACATGTCATCCCCTACCTCTCGCGCTGACCACAGCGACGGCAGCTTTGACCGGCAAAATCTCACCGATGGCGAGGTCCCCGGCGACGACCAAGGTACTAACATGATCACAACACCACGGCGCATCGATTTGTGACACTAACTAGACCAACTATGGACTGGACCGAGCACTACGCCGGCCATGGCGGCCACGACTACACGGCTGCACTATGCCGGTGATAGGAGACCGGTAGCGGTGAAACAAACAACTCGGGAGGAACCAGGAGCTCACCCCGAACACGTTGAAGGCAATGGACAAGCCGGAGGAACAACGAAGAGGCGGGTCGACGGTCATAGCGATCACAGCGGTGCAAACCACGTCGGTGATGGCATTCTAGCGACTGCGGTGGTCAAAAGGATCAAACAACTGGTCATAGAGCAACACAGGATCAAGGTAAAGCTAGAGCCATGCTGAGCAGGGACAAATACGCACCGTGGAGCTCCAGCCACGGCGACGCGCACACCACGGTGAGGTTGCCGGCCGCGGGGAAGAAAGGCGCGCACCGTGGGTTCTCGGCAGAGTCAAGCTTCAAGGGTTGGTCTACTAGGTGCACAAGGAATAGGTGAAGCTTAGACGAGGCTTTGCCGAGGCTAGTTTGCGCTGAGGAGGCGATGCGAGCTCGACGGAGCTATGGCGGCAGCGACTGGAAAACAGAGGAAGAGAAAAGAAGAACGGCGACGACGCCTGGGCTATAAAGGCTAGCCAGGAAGCAAGAGGAAGCCATGACGCAGCCTTCTCCACACCAACGTGACGCCAAAGATGGCCACGACCGTGCCTGGAAGCAGAAAGATCACCGGCGGTGACAGCTGCCCGACGGCACTGTTCCACTTATTTACCAAAATGTCATTCATTTTAAAATCCAAATTACTCCCAAATTTATGTAACAACTCAAAAATCTCCAAAAATAAAAGTTGTTCAAAATTCAAAGTTCTACAACTTTTCTTTTATAATGACCCCCTAATTCAGTCTATATTTTGAAATGCAAATTTGAATTCAAATAGGGGACATTTAAAGAATTTCGCCTTTTCAAATTACTTCAAAATTTTCATAACAACTTTGAAAACTCCAAAAACAAACTTTGTATAACTCGACAAGCTCTACACTTTTGCTTTTAGGCTCAACCCCAAAATATGCTTAAATTTTGAAATGGGTTTTAGGGTAGAATTTAAATACTGAAAATCAGAGTTTACGGAAATTCAAATCAATACAAAGGTTTTTTTTACTCGCTTCAAGCCATACAAGTCAACACATATAACATAAAGGTAAACTTGTTTTAGTGTATGCAATATCAAAATTTTCACTAACACATGAATGATGTGCTATGCATATGATGACATGGCATGTTTTAGTATTTAAACACCCGAGGTGTTACAATGACTCCACCCTCGGCTGAAGTGAGGGGCGCGGGTCGCAACCTAGGAGCGGTCATCACCCTATGGGCCCATTGATGCTAGGTCTTGGCTTCAGAGTTGTGCCACATACCTCCCGGTATGTTTTTCTTTGTTTCTTTTTTGGAGTATGACTGACCCATACTCTTTGTTAGCGGCTGAGCGATGATGGGGTTGAGCATCGCCCCAACTCCTGTGCAGGAGGTTTGGAGGCCCACCCTATAGCATGTCGTGGCAAGTGGTGGGTGGAACAGGGTGGTGGCAGTGAACCCTTCCCTTCTAGGGGTGGTGCTCCCTAGGTCGATTGCTAGTATGGTGGCAGCGGCGATGACGGTGCTGGCGGCGATCTCAGTGGTGACCATTGAGGCTTCGCCGGTGGTGTCCCTTGTGGCCCCTCCTCCACCAGCTACGGCAGAAGAGGAGAAGGAGACTGAGCCCCCTACCTCTCTGAGTGGAGGGCTACACAGCTCACCCTCATGGTCGGAGCTAAAAATGCCGAGGGGAGATGCGGCCGGGGTGGAGTCAGAACGCCCATCGGTATCCCGTGCAAACAATGTGGTGGAGATCCCATCCGATGACAAAGCAAATGACACAGTTGAGCTGCCGGTGACGTCGTGGGAGCTGGCAGTGGTTTGGTCGGAGGTTGGGCCCTCTAATGGGCTATCAGAGGGTGATCTGGAGTGGCCCTATCCCGAGGACCCATCAAAGGTGTGGTTCATGCTTTGGGATTCCCTGGAGTGTTAGCTCTAGGACATCCTTGGGGGAAAGGACTTTCCAAGGAGTCCAAACTTGCCAACCTATCGGTGAAGCTCGAGGATGCCTAGGAGCGGGTTAAGTCCACCAAGTAGTTTGTCAAGGTCAACCTGTAGCTCGCCATGGAGGTGAGTTTCCCGTATTTGTCCTTGACCTCTGAGTCTTTAGTTGCCTTAGCATGCTTGCTTTTTGTTTTCATAGGGTCTAAAGGAGATGTCATCTTGCAAGTCCTACTTCCTCCGGATAGAGCCTACCTAGGTGGCTGAGCTTAAGCATCAGCTAGAGTCCGCCCACTGTGAGTCCCTAGACTGAGCGGCCAGGTGACCGTGGTGTGGACGGAGGAGCAGCGTGTAGCAGAGCGAGCAACCATCGCCGAGCTAGGGCTTGAGGTGGTGAAGGCCCGCCAGGCAGAGACTAAGGCAGGGTTGAGGAAATCCCTGGCGAACACCAAGGTAGCACTCCAAAAATCCCTAGAGACCCTTGAGTCAGAGCAAAGCACCTTGGTGTCAAAGAGGAACACCATGGAGTCGGTGCAAAAGGCCCTAGAGTCAGAGCGAAAGGTCTGGTTGGAGGCAGACCAGGAAATGCTCATGCATCGGGGCCAGGTGATGGGGACGGAGGAGGCGAGCGCCTAGCTATGCGAGCAGGTGGCCCGGCAGGCGGAGGAATTTTCCACCCTTGAGAACTTCCACCTCAGTACGTACCTTTTCTATTTTTTATCACGTGGGTTTCTTCCTTCAGCCTGTTTCTGAGCTTGTTGCCCTTCTTCTAGAGCTGGGCCAAAAGGTGAAGTCATTGGAGCGGGACCTAGAGACGGTCAAGGCGACTTCTGGTCGGAATGCAGAGGAGCTGGCCAAGTCCCTTGAAGAGCGACGTGCTCTCGAGGGGAACTTGACTAGATCCACGATGTTGCCCAACTTGTCATCTCGGAGGTCTTTGGGTCGGCACCAAGCACTAGCACGCTTGCCATCTAGCTAGTGGAGGTTCCGAATGAGGTCCAGGACCTTATCACAAGCGGGCTGTTCTATGGAGCAATGGGGGTGTTGACTTTGGTGGTGATGTACCACCTGAACCTAGACTTCGCCACTATCTACAGTGGGTATGCCGATGGCTTGAGCATAGAGGACATCCAATTGCTCAGGGAGAGCTTGCTGCTGCATGCAAGGTTGGTGGTAGAGCAAGTCTGTACATAGTGGGTGATGAATGTCTGCCATGAAGACATGGTCAGAAGCATGCATCGAGAGGACATCACCCAGCCTACGGATGGCATGGAGCTTGGGTCAAAAGTGGACGTCGTCCCACCTTTAGCCGAGCCGAATGTGGTCCCACCGGGGAGTGAGTAGCCCATGCCTTCACTGGTCGTACTGATAGTGGATGCCGCCGAGCTGCCCCAATTGCTTTGTAAAGTATAAGTAGTTTAGTAGATGAAAAAAGTTTAAGTTTGTGGGGGAGCCCCTGTGTAAACATTCTTGTGTGTTTTAATGACTACAATCGGTTTCATTTTTTATGATGGAGTCACTCCGTTCGGGAAAACTTGTCCCTTTCGTTCCTTAGTTTGACATTATCATAATTTTGTTTTTTATTTTTTTCCCATACTTGCCCGTTTGTCCCATAGGCTACAACCTTAGGAGCCCAGGGCATGGCCCGTGAGGCTTAGATGCTTGTAACCGTAGGTAGAGGCGAGGTGCGATCGGTCGGAATATTTTAAAGCAAAGCTATGTAAGGCAAATTAAAGGAACGACCTAACCTTTTGTTCGGGTAGGAAGGAGTTTCACCATATGATAATAAACAAAAAAGAGAGGTAGTAGTGCACCCTCATGGAGCCCCCGAATGACCCAGGTAGAAAAGTGTTCGGGTTGGGGTGCTCTTATGGGAGCAAATGCTAAGTAAACAATGGTAAGACTGAATTTTAGGGAAAGAAAAATGGCATAGCTATGCCAAGCATTTGTGTCGTAGAACCGACCAATTTATAAGAATACAAGTACAATGACAATCCGCAAGCGGTCGCACTGTCATACTTGAACCCATATAAACCCAGTAGTCCGTCGAGTACCACGACGGGTCTCGATAAACGATTTACAACAACCAAGATCGTACAGGATTCAACATACATGCCACATATTACATAAAGTTCACAGATATATTTCATCATCAGAGTATGAATAAAAGTTATTACAAACCAAGTTTGATAAATAAAGCAGAAGCAAATAAGTTCAAAGATAAAGTTTCCAACATAGTTTGATACAGTGCCAAACCAGATCACGGTCCCCAAAAGCAAAGATAGGAATTACTAAAGAAGCCTGCCCAAGGCTTACTCCTCATCCACAGCGGGATAGAAGCAACTCTTGCAATACCCATGATACACAGTGCCATCTGCAACAATGGGAAATAAAACCCTGAGTACGAGAAGGTACTCAGCTAGACTTACCCGTCATGAACCAGAAATAAAATGACTCCAAGGATTATGCAAGGCTGTAAAAGTGGACGTAACTTGACAACATTTTTTGCGTAAAAGCAATTAAATCCTGGTACAGTTACAAATTCTTTACCAAGTTATTTATAACTATCCATTTCTAGGTTAGCAACTATCCTATGCCAAACAGGTGGTATGTCATTTAGAAGCATACAATAGTAACCATAGCAGGTATTGTAATTCACTTTTTATCCGAACCATCATGTTTCATAACACAGTTGCTACGATGTTGGGACTAGCCAAGTTTCTCACTATCCGGGAGAGACGGCGATTCGAATCGATTTCAACCAGCTAGGAATTTATTCCTAACACAAACCCAGGTCTACCAGCCACGATAGCCTTAGGTCACCTTTGGTACAACTCCGGTACACATTTCACGGGTTTGTACTGCGCTGCACAATTTGGAACACTAGATGCCAGGATGCTCAGGCCAAGCCTGCCCTTGGGCTTAGTCTGATCGTTCCTCGGAAGGAGCGCACAACAGAATGGTTCCCGGCCTGAGTTGAATTACTCAGCTTCGTGGTCGGAACGAGTTATCCAGCCAGCTAAGTGAGAGGCATGCGTTCAATCTTGTCAGAAGCGCCAACAACGGTACGGTCCTTAATCGACATAGACGGGGATAAATCCACACCCAAGACCTCCATGTCTTGTTGCTTCTCTATCGACTTCCCGTCCAGTCTCAATTTACTTTTACCCCATGGTTCTTGTTCCACGATAGCAAATATAGCCAACCATGCTCCGGTATCCACCTATATCTCGTAGGTGACAGAACATCACCCGACTTCTACCGGTCTAAGCATGGCTAAGCATATATATTCGATCCTGGACCTATACCGGTAAAGGTGTAATATTTGGACAAGGAATGTACATGCATCAAGTGGT
The DNA here is from genome assembly GCF_019320115.1 of Miscanthus floridulus. Taxonomy (NCBI): domain Eukaryota; kingdom Viridiplantae; phylum Streptophyta; class Magnoliopsida; order Poales; family Poaceae; genus Miscanthus; species Miscanthus floridulus. The sequence goes on along the minus strand of NC_089581.1, from coordinate 109,828,986 downwards.
TTCATTCAACTCTTATAACCTAATGCATTAATCATAAATACGTAAGTAAACATTTGCAAATTATGGGGAGACTTATAATGCTCCGGGGCTTGCCTCGCAGAAAGGAAGTAGGGCAGTGGTCAGGGCACTCCGGAAGCTCTTTAGGGTTCTACTCCACGCCTTCGGGAGCTGCGGCTTGCGGATCCTCCTGCTGATTCCCTTCCTTTGCTTCTTCGAATTCCAGCAACGTGATCTCTTCCTCCGATCCTAGATGCATGAGTATGGCATAAGTATTACGAATGCATATATGTTAACAAGTGCATCATGTTGATTGAGTAGGTGCATATCTCTTCTCGGTTATTTAATTATCTACTTCCATAAGGCATCGATTATACCATAAAATAGCAGCTACTTGTTTCACTCATAACTGGAGTTCTACTAATCCAAAAACAGTGATCCTAGACTTTCTGGAAAGCTTATCAAATTCTCTACAACTATGTTATTAACCATTTTTACAGTACACATCAGTTTCAACATGCAACTCATCACACTCTAGAATCAGTCTAGAAACTATTTAATATGCAATATAAAGTAATAATACTTCTACTTCATGTAATCATTCAAAATTTGACAACATAGAATCTACCAACAGTTTAAGCATACCAAATACATTTAAGGTAATATAATGGTGAAGCCCAAACTATTTATTTAATTACCTTTATTATTTTATTTAGATATTTAGGTTAAATAATAAACATATATCAGATATACTTAATAAATTCTTAAAAATTTACAGTGCCTTACTAATGCTATCAAAGGACTACTATAAAAATTTCATGTCATTCTATTTAGTAGAACATTCTATACAAAAATGACAAGGAAGCAAGGCTTGAAATAGCATAAATGGAAAATCCTATTGAAAGGTGTCAAGCAATAGATTTCCTATTTTTCTTAACATCCATATGGTACTAGGATTACCTCCAACAAATTTCATGAATTTTGGACTCATAATTAATTTATGAAAATTCATGCAAGGATTGACTATCCATAAAAGAAAAATCTATAACTATAAATCTACCCCTGCACTGGTCCTAAAATTTTTACCAGAGTTCATATATGTTAAGACTAGCTTACCACAAAACTTTCATAATTTTTGGAGCACAGGAACTCTAGATATAAAATAAACAAATTTGAATGCATTCAAAAGCACATTTCAAATCCCTATTTAATTCTCCAAAAATCTCTATTGTACAAGTCAAGAACATATTTTTCCTAAATACTACACTTCCTAAGGAACACTACAAAATTTATTTCACAATTTTAGGAGCTACCAAACTGAAGATACAAAAATCACAAATCACACTTGAATCTGGAATTTTTTTGAACTAGCCCTCAACACTGCTGTCGCTGACCGGTGGGGCCTACACGTCAGTTGGACCCATGTGTCATTGAGATGAAACAGAGCAGCGGCGCTGCTTGGCACTGTGTGGCTATGGCTCATCGACGGCGAGCTTCGTCGGCGGTGACATCTTCACCAGACCTTCTACTCGACCTAGCGCGCCTAATGAGCCAGATGGCCGGACCTATTGTCGACTCTAGAGACGACGGCGGCGGCAATGGTGGAGCGGCGGGGCTGGACCATGGCGGTACACTGGTGGAGGCCATGGCGAAGTGAAAGAGGGCGCAGACGAGTATCCCTGGGCTCAGGCGAACCTAATGCGCACGGCTATGTGGTCTATGGTGGAGGGACGCACCCCAGCCACGGTGATGGACGCGGCGGGGAAGCTCCGGCGAGCACTAGCATGGCGTTGGCGCTTACCGAATGATGTCAGCGGGCACAGGAGGAGGCAGGGGGTTGCTGAGGTGGCGATGAAGTGCTACGGTGGTGATGGAGTGGCTAGGTGTGAGCTTGCGTGCGACTATGGCGACGGCGGAGCTGCGGGAGCTCGGCGGCTGCTGCTGGCACTGTGAGACAACGAAGGAAACCGAGGCGAAGCAAATGGGGTGCTCGGCTGAGTGTGGGCGGGCGCTGGGAAGGTTAAGGCGCGCACTGGCCTGGCTCTGCCGTGCTGGGCAGGGCGCCGGTGATGCGCGGCCATGGCTGGCCACCACGCAGCGCATAGGCTCTGAGCCGGTCGGCCACTGAGCTGGTCGATTCAGTTCGTTCAGTGAACCGAAACCGAGCCTGACGCCAAGTTTTCACGCTGATGCAACGACTAATCCATGGCTCCAACTCGTAACTAACCTAAACAACTTTTGTAGACCTAAGTACCAGCTACAAATCTTGTTCAAGGCACTTGTTCTAATTTGCAACAGAAACAGAGAAAACTCGTGCTCAAACATCGGTTGTTAGTCTGTCAGTTGAAAAAGACTTGGTGAAATTTGCTAAGTGTTGAAATCAGTGATTTGATGATTTTTGTGAGACCAATTCAAGCATGTTAGAAGCTAAATCAGTCAATGACCCAAAAAATCAAAGTTGTTCCTTATGTCAAACACTACAACATTGCTTTAGTGAGCTCCTCCATGCAAGGTCCCTAGCACCTAGTTCAACTTTAGTCAAACATGTCACTTTGAAATGATGATACTTACTCAAACCATGACTAAATGACCAAATTAGCCCTAGCCCTAAATACCAAAGTTGTTCATAAAGATATCCTAAGCATGTTTAAGCACTTTGCAAGGTCATTCAATCATTTTATGTAGTAGTCACTCATAGAGCTAATTAGGGCAATCACATGAAACATGACTTAAAGGCTTGATTATGAAAAGTGATTTTCATGAACAATGCTCTAATTGCTAACCCAATTGTGGTTACATGTTTTTGTGACTCACATCTACCAAGTACATGTTTTCATTCATGATCATTTGCAGACACATATGGAGACATGAAATAACGAGAAAGGTTACATATGATAATGAAACATGCGATAACAAGCAAATGTTGCAGATGTTTCAATCAAATGTTTCAATTGTAAATGCTTGTTTATGAATGCGTGATGATCATGCTCATGTTATGCAAGTCAAGTTATGCAAGGCTAACACCCGAGGTGTTACAGCCCCTCCCCCTTATAAAAATCTCATCCCGAGATTTGCAAGACCTACCATTCTTGGAAAAAGGCGGGATAAACTTCTCATAGATAATCTTCTCTTTCCCATGTAGCATCTTGTTCACTATGATTGTTCCACACCACCTTATAGAACTTAATAATCTTACTCCTTGTTACTCTCTCCATCTCCTCTAGTACTCGAATTGGCTTTTCTTCATAGGTCAAATCCGATTGAAGCTGCACGTTGGTGGGTGCAATAGCTTCTTCCGGTACTCGAAGACATTTCTTTAACTGAGAAACATGGAACACATCAAAGATTACACTTATCTCTGGTGGAAGTTGTAACTTATACGCAACATTTCCTTTTCGCTCCAAAATTTTGTATGGCCCTACATATCTTGGTGAAAGCTTCTTTTTCATCCCAAATCTTTTCACACCTTTCATGGGTGATACTCTCAAGTATACATAGTCACCCGCTTCAAAAGTCAGTGGTCTTCTTCTTTTGTCGGCATAACTCTTCTGTCTTGATTGAGCTGCCTTCATATGTTGTTGGATGATACGTACTTGCTCTTCGGCTTCATTGACAAAATCAATACCAAAGTATCTCCTTTCACCGGGCTCAATCCAATTCAAAGGAGTTCTACATTTTCTACCATACAAGGCTTCGAATGGAGCCATTTTGATACTCGCTTGATAACTGTTGTTATAGGAGAATTTAGCTAAAGGTAACCATTTCTCCCATGAACCTTTTGAAGATATAACACAAGCTCTAAGTAAATCTTCTAGGATTTGGTTCACTCGCTCTGTATGTCCTGAAGTTTGCGGGTGATAAGCTGAACTTCAGATTAGCTTGGTTCCCAAAGCCTGGTGTAAGTGCTCCCAGAAACAAGCTATGAACTATGGTCCTCGATCTGAGATTATAGTCCTGGGTACTCGATGTAGTCTCACGATCTAGGAAACATATATCTCAGTGTATTTCCCAACTATATACCGTGTGTTCACGGGTATAAAGTGTGCTGACTTGGTGAGGCGATCAACAATGACCTAGATTGAATCGTGACCTTTCGGCATCATTGGAAGGCCTGTGATAAAGTCCATGCTGATTTCCTCCCATTTCCATCCTGGAATAGGCAATGGCTGAAGTAATCTAGCGGTTTTCATATGGACGGCTTTCACTCTACTGTAGTTATCACACCTAGCAACATAGGCTACGATCTCTTTCTTCATCTTAGTCCACCAAAAATGGATTCTTAAATCTTGATACATTTTACTACTACCCAGATGGATAGACAATTTGGATGAGTGAGCTTCTTCTAAAATTTGATTCCTTAGCTCACGGTCTTTTGGTACCACTAGTTGGTCCTCAAACCATAATACACCTCTTTCATCCAATCTAAAATGTTTGGTTTCCTGCTCTTGCATTTTTCTCTTGATGTGACTTATTCCTACATCTGTCTGCTGTAGCTCTATGATTTTGCCCTCAAGTGAACAACTAATCATGATATTGTATAGCACAGCAGGGTGTAGCAAGTTGAATCCATCTTCCAATAATGCTTCCACAGTGTTGCAATGGGACTTCCGACTGAGTGCATCGGCTACTACATTAGCTTTACCCGGATGGTAATGCACTTCTAAATTGTAGTCCTTAATCAATTCTAACCATCTTCGTTGTCTCATGTTTAGCTCTGGCTGGGTAAAGATATACTTGAGACTTTTGTGGTCAGTATAGATATGACATACATTGCCCAATAAGTAATGTCTCCATATCTTTAGTGCATGGACAACTGCTGCAAGTTCCAAATCATGTGTAGGGTAGTTGACTTCATGTTTTCTCAATTGCCGAGAGGCATATGCAATTACTCTCCCTTCTTGCATAAGTACACATCCTAAACCTATTCCAGATGCATCACAAAATACATCGAAAGGCTTTTCAATGCCTGGTTGTGCTAGCACAGGTGTGGTAGTCAACAAAGTTCTAAGGGTGTGAAAAGCTATTTCACATTCTGGTGTCTATTTGTACTTCTCATCTTTCTAAAGTAGTCTGGTCATAGGCTTAGCTATCTTTGAGAAATCTAGAATAAACCGACGATAGTACCCTGCTAACCCTAGAAAACTCCGAACTTCATGAATCGAATTTGGGGCTTTCCAATCCATGACCTCTTGTACTTTTGATGGGTCTACTGAGATTCCATCTCTTGATAAAATGTGACCTAAGAAAGGTACTTTGCTCATCCAAAATTCACATTTGCTAAACTTGGCATATAGCTTATGCTCCCTCAGTCTAGATAGGATAATCCTTAGATGCTCTTCATGATCTGACTCATTTTCTGAATAAATCAATATGTCATCGATAAACATGACCATGAACTTGTCAAGTTCGGGCATGAATACCAAGTTCATCAGGTACATGAAATAGGCTGGAGCATTTGTTAGTCCGAAAGACATAACCAAATACTCGTATAAGCCGTACCTAGTAGAGAAAGCAGTTTTAGGTATATCCTCCGGTCTGATCTTTATCTGATGGTAGCCAGATCTCAAGTCAATTTTGGAGAATACCTTTGCCTTCGCTAGCTAATTGAACAAGATGTTGATGCGGGGCAATGGATATTTGTTCTTGATGGTCACAGCATTGAGTGGTCTGTAATCTACACACAATCTCAGTGACTTATCCTTCTTTTTCACAAACAAGGCTGGACATCCCCACGGAGATGAGCTAGGTTGGATAAGACCCTTGTCCAACAGATCTTGCAATTGAACCTTAAGTTCTGCTAACTCATTGGGTGGCATTCTATAGGGCCTTCTGGATATGGGTGCAGTACCTGGCACTAATTCAATCTTAAATTCCACGTCTCTATCTAGTGGTAGACCTAGTAATTCTTCTAGAAATACATCCGAAAACTCACAAACCATGGGAATATCACATACTGTGGTGGTTTGGATAGCATAGGCTAAATGTTGGGGTTCGAAATTGTAGGAGAGTGGTACTAGAAAAGCATTCCCTCCTGTGGGTTCTCTCAACATGATAGTACGGGTGCTAGTGTCAATAAGAGCACCATGATACTTCATCCAATTCATGCCTAAGATTACACTTATCGACAACCCTGGCAATATTATCAAATCTATTGTGTACTCCCTCCCTTGTATCAAGATGAGTACATTTTTTACTATCTTTTTGGTAGTAACAGTTCCCCTTGCTGAACTTATGTTAAAACCCCCTTTGCTTACTTCAATTATTTCTTGATCATGTCTAGATGCAAATGCTTGACTCATAAATGAATGAGAAGCTCCTGAATTGAATAAAACAACAGCGGGATGCTTGTTGACAAGAAACATACCAGCCGTGACAACTTCTCCAGCGGGCACCTCTTCTACAGCGATATAATGCACTTGTCCCTGGCATGCCCTGGCATTCACCTGCCTCTGATTGTTTTGATTCTGGATGCTATTCCTCTTGGGGTGGGGGCATTCCTTGGACCAATGACCTAGTTGGTTGTAGTTGAAACATGGTTGATTACTTCTGAATCCAGCGGAGCTGTCCTAATTGCCATTTCCTTTTGGTAAGGCAATAGTGAACGCCTTATGGAATGGTTTTTGTGCCCTGTTATTCTAAGCTTTAGGTGGTGGAGGCCTAAACTTGGGTGCAGGTGGATGGAATTGTGGCCTAGATGTGATAGGCACTTTTGATTGGAAGGATCCAGATGCACCGGCCTCATATGCCCTCTTGCGACCTTTAGCAACTGCATGCATGTTGTTGTGGTTTTCTTGGGTCAAGGCATCACTAATAAACTCATTGTACATAGCACATCAAGAATTTGCCATAGTCTTCATCAGTTTAGTACCCAAACCTCGCTTGAAACTCTCTATCTTTTTCTCCTCGGTATCCATGAAACTAGGAGCATATCTTGACAAGTTGTTGAATGCGTGCATATATTCTATGAGTGACTTTGTTCCTTGAGTGAGCCTCATAAATTTGGCTGCTTTCATGCGCATCAGGCCTGGGGGAATATGGTGTCCCCTAAAAGCCAGCTTAAACTGTTCTCAGGTCACTCACGCATTAGCAGGCAGAGACGACAGGAAGTGTGTCCACCAGATCCCTGCTGGTCCTTGCAATTGATGAGAAGCATACTCTGCTTTCAGATGCTCCATGACCCTCAGCAGATGGAATTTCTGCTCAATGGTATTCAGCCACTCATCGGCCTGCAGTGGTTCCTCAGCCACCTTGAAGATCGGAGGCTTCGCGTCTAGAAACTCCTTGAATGTACTGTGCTGATTTGGCTCGGCCCCTGGTTGATGTGGGTGGCCATGAGCAGTGTTTTGCACGATGAGGTGCAAAGCTTCCTCCATTGTCCTTTGGCTCCCTAGGAACTAGGTAAAGAATTCCTGAGCAGACGGTGGCGGTGGGGGTGGCAAGTCATCATGGTTGCCATCCTGGCTGCCCCCAGCTCCAGCACGGGTGCGCGTCATCTGCGAATTTGCAACAATAAGCGATTATTGGTTGATGTCAAGAGATTGCAGATGAATTAGGTACTCATGCCAAACTGCAATTACTGGAGAAAATTCTCAAAAGCACAATAAAAACAGAGGCATAACAATTCATTCTCGCAACATGGCATCACCAATTTGACCACTTATCACGCTCATATCGCATGTAAATTTAAATCGTAATTACCGACAAAGGACTGGAATTGCATTGATGTTCATCCAAACGTGCGATTAACATTACATGATAGTCTGGTTACTAATGCCAACTTCAAACTATAGGTCCATTACATGAATAAAGGTGATACATTAGTCTTTCCACTAAGTGCTAAGCGATCTAATCCTCATCATGATCACTATCGAGGTCAAACGCAGGATCATCTCCTTCCTTAGGTTCTACTTCTTCTTCAGGCTCCACTTCTTCTTCTCCTTCCTCGTACCCTTCTAGATCCATTTCCGCGGCTCCAGGTGGGACATAAGGGTGGAGCTGATTGTTCAGTAGATGAACCTCTTCATGCAGATTATCATTGTATTCTTCCGCATTGGCCAGCTACTGTCCTAGCTCAAACTGTCGAGCTCTCAGGACATCTTCCCTAGACTAGGCTGCATTCCACTGGTGAGTTAACCGAGTCATTTCTTCAGTGAGCCTTTCAATCTCAGCATCGTGCTCCCTCTGAAGCTGATGTCAGTCTTCGTGGGCATGACCAAGAGCACCAGACACACGTCTGAGGCTACCTTCTACTCCATCTAACACTCTCATCACTGCAAACATGGTGCTCATGGCAGGGTTATCACTGTTCTACCCTTCTGCTGCATCAATCTCCAAGGGTCTTCCTCTTGCCTACTGCCATGAGTCAGTGGAGGGGTTGCCCCTCAGAAAGACTCCTACCAAAGCGGCTGACAGCTCCTAAGGAAAATGATCCATGATATCCCTCAGGATCCCAAAGGCTACCCTACCAGCTGCTTCTTCAACAGTCCTGCCAGTTGACTCATAACACCAGCCTGTCCACTCGGAATCATCACCTCAAGGACGAACAACGGCCTCCACAGTAACTAAGAGACCTTCTCCCAACCGCTCATTCGCCCAGAAGTAGCGGGGTTCCATTCCATCAGGATAGCCTACATAGCCTAGCACTCTCCACAAGAGTGTAGGCAACCCAAACTCTCCAAGGAACGTGTGACGTTGACGGGTACGTGGAGCAAGCTGATAGCTAGGAGCTCTGCCTCCGGTGGACTTGCGAGCAGTCTGCTTGGTGCGTGCCATCTGCACCATTAACATGTACTCCTTGGTGAGACAATGCCATAATGGATAAGAGTTACATAACCGAGTAAGAATTTTATAAGGGGAGGAACAATGTAATTATGTGAATGGTAATTTAACATGATGCATGCTCGTGCCGTACGTCCTCACAAACTTAGGAAAAAATTTGGTTCTAACGGTAGACACAGTGGCATACATACGTTCTCTCATAAATAACGTAACTAGTCGAGCTACACATTTCGTTGTTAGTGTACCTACATAAAATTTCATTTCAGCCCTAAACCCATAATGAATATGCAGAATGTAATTGTAAATACTTCCATATATGTATACCCATACATATACTTCCATATCAATCTACCCGACAATAATTTCAACCCACAATTAAATACGTACCATATACACATGCAAGCATGCATACATAGCCGTACCAAAGTTAACTCTTCCCGACCGCACGCTCACATCTTGCGGTCATACACTCACCTTACCTTGGCGTAGAGGCATTTGATCCATACATTACCACTCAAGTGAATGGCATCCATACCATAGCACGTCGTATGGACGATGAAGTAAAAAACCCCATGTTAGTACTTAAATAGCCACCTAATAGTCCTTAATTTGGGCATAAGGAAAGTGATCATTGGCACACTTTAGATTTCAAATACCTATTATATCACTATTAGTTGCTAGTGAAGGTTTTTTTTGAAAACAAAAACTTTTGTTTTAAATACACTTGTGACAAATGATGTTGAATCTTGCTCTGATACCAGCTATCGCAGAACCGACCAATTTATAAGAATACAAGTACAATGGCAATCCACAAGCGGTCGCACTATCATACTTGAACCCATATAAACCCGGTAGTCCGTTGAGTACCACGACAGGTCTCGATAAACGATTTACAACAACCAAGATTGTACAGGATTCAACATATATGCCACATATTACATAAAGTTCACAGATACATTTCATCATCAGAGTATGAATAAAAGTTATTACAAACCAAGTTTGATAAATAAAGCGGAAGCAAATAAGTTTGAAGATAAAGTTTCCAATATAGTTTGATACAGTGCCAAACCAAATCACGGTCCCCAAAAGCAAAGATAGGAATTACTAAAGAAGCCTGCCCAAGGCTTACTCCTCATCCACAGCAGGATAGAAGCAACTCTTGCAATACCCATGATACACAGTGCCATCTGCAACAATGGGAAATAAAACCCTGAGTATGAGAAGGTACTCAGCTAGACTTACCCATCATGAACTAGAAATAAAATGACTCCAAGGATTATGCAAGGCTGTAAAAGTGGACGTAACTTGACAACATTTTTTGCATAAAAGTAATTAAATCATGGTACAGTTACAAATTCTTTACCAAGTTATTTATAACTATCCATTTCTAGGTTAGCAACTATCCTGTGCCAAACAGGTGGTATGTCATTTAGAAGCATACAATAGTAACCATAGCAGGTATTGTAATTCACTTTTTATCCGAACCATCATGTTTCATAACACAGTTGCTATGATGTTGGGACTAGCCAAGTTTCTCACTATCCAGGAGAGACGACGATTCGAATCAATTTCAACCAGCTGGGAATTTATTCCTAACAGAAAACCTAGGTCTACTAGCCACAATAGCCTTAGGTCACCTTTGGTACAACTCCGATACACATTTCGTGGGTCCGTACTGCGCCGCACAATCTGGAACACCAGATGCCAGGATGCTCAGGCCAAGCCTGCCCTTGGGCTCAGTCTGATCGTTCCCCAGAAGGAGCGCACAACAGAACGGTTCCCGGCCTGAGTTGAATTACTCGGCTTCGCGATCGGAACGAGTTATCCGGCCAGCTAAGTGAGAGGCATGCGTTCAATCTTGTCAGAAGCGCCAACAACGGTATGGTCCTTAATCGACACAGACGGGGATAAATCCACACCCAAGACCTCCATGTCTTGTCGCTTCTCTATCGACTTCCCGTCCGGTCTCGATTTACTTTTACCCCATGGTTCTTGTTCCACGATAGCAAATATAGCCAACCGTGCTCCGGTATCCACCTATATCTTGCAGGTGACAGGACATCACCCAACTTCTACCGGTCTTAGCATGGCTAAGCATATATATTCAATCCTGGACCTATACCGGTAAAGGTGTAATATTTGGACAAGGAATGTACATGCATCAAGTGGTTTCATTCAACTCTTATAACCTAATGCATTAATCATAAATACGTAAGTAAACATTTGCAAATTATGGGGAGACTTATAATGCTCTGGGGCTTGCCTCATAGAAAGGAAGTAGGGCGGTGGTCAGGGCACTCCGAAAGCTCTTCAGGGTTCTGCTCCACGCCTTCGGGAGCTGCGGCTTGCGGATCCTCCTGCTGATTCCCTTCCTCTGCTTCTTTGAATTCCAGCAACGTGATCTCTTCCTCCAATCCTAGATGCATGAGTATGGCATAAGTATTACGAATGCATATATGTTAACAAGTGCATCATGTTGATTGAGTAGGTGCATATCTCTTCTCGGTTATTTAATTATCTACTTCCATAAGGCATCAATTATATCATAAAATAGAAGCTACTTGTTTTACTCATAACTGGAGTTCTACTAATCCAAAAATAGTGATCTTGGACTTTCTGGAAAGCTTATCAAATTCTCTACAACTTTGTTATTAACTATTTTTACAGTACACATCAGTTTCAACATGTAACTCATCACACTCTAGAATCTGTCCGGAAACTATTTAATATGCAATATAAAGTAATAATACTTCTACTTCATGTAATCATTCAAAATTTGACAACATAGAATCTACCAACAGTTTAAGCACACCAAATACATTTAAGGTAATATAATGGTGAAGCCCAAACTATTTATTTAATTACCTTTATTATTTTATTTAGATATTTAGGTTAAATAATAAACATATATCAGATATACTTAATAAATTCTTAAAAATTTACAGTGCCTTACTAATGCTATCAAAGGACTACTATAAAAATTTCATGTCATTCTATTAAGTAGAACATTCTATACAAAAATGACAAGGAAGCAAGGCTTGAAATAGCATAAATGGAAAATCCTATTGAAAGGTGTCAAGCAACAGATTTACTATTTTTCTTAACATCCATATGGTACTAGGATTACCTCCAACAAATTTCATGAATTTTGGACTCATAATTAATTTATGAAAATTCATGCAAGGATTGACTATCCATAAAAGAAAAATCTATAACTATAAATCTACCCATGCACTGGTCCTAAATTTTTTACCAGAGCTCATATATATTAAGACTAGCTTACCACAAACATTTCATAATTTTTGGAGCACAAGAACTCTAGATATAAAATAAACAAATTTGAATGCATTCAAAAGCACATTTCAAATCCCTATTTAATTCTCCAAAAATCTCTACTGTACAAGTCAAGAACATATTTTTCCTAAATAATACACTTCCTAAGGAACACTACAAAATTTATTTCACAATTTTAGTAGCTACCAAACTAAAGATACAAAAATCACAAATCACACTTAAATCTGGAATTTTTTTGAACTAGCCCTCAACACTGCTGTCGCTGACCGGTGGGGCCTACACGTCAGTTGGACCCACGTGTCATTGAGACAAAACAGAGCAGCGGCGCTGCTTGGCACTGCGCGGCTACGGCTCGTCGACAGCGAGCTTCGCCAGCGGTGACATCTTCACCAGACCTTCTACTCAACCTAGCGCGCCTAATGAGCCAGATGGCCGGACCTATTGCCGACTCTAGAGATGACGGCGGCGGCAATGGCGGAGCGGCGGGGCTGGACCACGGCGGTATGCTGGTGGAGGCCATGGCGAAGCAAAAGAGGGTGCGGATGAGTATCCCTGGGCTCAGGCGAACCTAATGCGCACGGCTATGCGGTCTATGGTGGAGGGACGCGCCCCGGCCACGGTGACGGACATGGCGGGGAAGCTCCGGTGAGCACTAGCATGGCATTGGCGCTTACCAAACACTGTCAGCAGGCATGGGAGGAGGCAGGGGTTGCTGAGGTGGCGATGAAGTGCTGCGGTGGTGATGGAGTGGCTAGGCGCGAGCTTGCGCGCGACTATGGCGACGGCGGAGCTACGGGAGCTCAGTGGCTGCTGCTGGCGCTATGAGACGACGAAGGAAACCGAGGCGAAGCAAATGGGGTGCTCGGCTGAGTGTGGGCGGGCGCTGGGAAGGTTAAGGCACGCACTGGCCTGGCTCTGCTGCGCTGGGCAGGGCACCGGCGATGCGTGGCCATGGCTGGCCACCACGCGGCGCGTAGGCTCTGAGCCGGTCGACCACCGAGCTGGCTGATTCAGTTCGTTTTGTGAACCAAAACCGAGCCTAACGCCAAGTTTTCACGCTGATGCAACGGCTAATCCATGGCTCCAACTCATAACTGACCTAAACAACTTTTGTAGACCTAAGTACCAGCTACAAATCTTGTTCAAGGCACTTGCTCTAATTCACAATAGAAACAGACAAAAATCATGCTCAAACATCGGCTGTCAGTCTGTCAGTTGAAAAAGACTTGGTGAAATTTGCTAAGTGTTGAAATCAGTGATTTGATGATTTTTGTGAGATCAATTCAAGCATGTTAGAAGCTAAATCAGTCAATGACCCAAAAATCAAAGTTGTTCCTTATGTCAAACACTACAACATTGCTTTAGTGAGCTCCTCCATGCAAGGTCCCTAGCACCTAGTTCAACTTTAGTCAAACATGTCACTTTGAAATGATGATACTTACTCAAACCATGACTAAATGACCAAATTAGCCCTAGCCCTAAATACCAAAGTTGTTCATAAAGATATCCTAAGCATGTTTAAGCACTTTGCAAGGTCATTCAATCATTTTATGTAGTAGTCACTCATAGAGCTAGTTAGGGCAATCACATGAAACATGACTTAAAGGCTTGATTATGAAAAGTGATTTTCATGAACAATGCTCTAATTGCTAACCCAATTGTGGTTACATGTTTTTGTGACTCACATCTACCAAGTACATGTTTTCATTCATGATCATTTGCAGACACACATGGAGACATGAAATAACGAGAAAGGTTACATATGATAATGAAACATGCGATAACAAGCAAATGTTGCAGATGTTTCAATCAAATGTTTCAATTGTAAATGCTTGTTTATGAATGCGTGATGATCATGCTCATGTTATGCAAGTCAAGTTATGCAAGGCTAACACCCGAGGTGTTACAATTTGGTGAGAATGTCGTCGTTGTCGTCCTTCAGTCAGTAGACATCCGGTTGGATCACTTCAACCTTTAGCCGTCCGGATCCTTGTCCGCTATGCCCCCTTTCTTGGCCACTGCTTCTGTCCCTTTTTCTTCCTTTGGCCCATCGGCCTATTGCAAAAGGCGCTTGAGGAGCTCATAGTCCTTGTAGAGGTGTTTAATGTGGTAGGCGTGGTTGGTGCATGGGCTCTCCATGAGCTCATGGAAGTGGCCCGAAGGGTCCTACTGGGGTTGCTTGCCTATGTGATCAGCCATGGCGACCAACGCAGAGTTGGCCGGTCAGCGGAGATCTTTTCTATTCTTTTTCCACTTCTATGTGGAGGGGCCCTCGTAATGATCCTAGCGCTTGGCCTTGCCTTTGCCTTGGCCTCCATTGGAGCGTGGCAGGAGCGGCGCTCACTAGAGGCATTGGACAAAGGTCTGTAGTCCTAGGCCATTCGGGCTAGGACTCTAGTCGCTGCTGCGTGCGTCTTGGTTTGGCCCGAGCCGCTTGTGCACAGGCGGTCTGTGCGGAGCAGTCGTCAAGTCAAGATGAGGCGTAGGTGCATCCTCTTGTGCCGCACTTGGCAGTTGTAGCAGTGAGCGGGTGGAGCAACTCGTCTGCTGTGTCCCCATTCCCCTGGTGAGGAGAGAGGCCACGAGTCGGTGTCACGATATGGAGCTCTCCACCTGTTGAACAGTGGTAGTCTCCACTAGTGCTCAGAGGTTTTGGTGGATCACCTATTCCTAAGGGTCATTTGGCTTGGGAAGGCCACGTAGAAGCATTGCCATAGTGGCAATGTTCTGATTGGCCCGAGCGAACTATGGGGGATCATTCCCCCTGTCCATGGTGTTGCGCTGGACCCGACGGGTGTGACCCCAGGCGTCGCTCACCAGTTTATGTGCACGGGGCATAGTGTGGTGCACCGAGCGCGCTGGCGTAGTCAATGGCTAGTGCAACCACTGTTGTCGTAGTTCTTTGTCATGCTCCCATGTGAGCTCAAGGGTCTCTGCATGAGCGTCCGGAGGAGAGTGAGTCTGCAAGGACTCTATTACCACTGGTGGCTATCCAGGAGCATCCACCATAGCACACTCCCGGGACAGATGGTGGCTAGGCACCACACCGCTAATGCTGGAGCCATCACTCTTAACATCGTCATCCATGAGGTTGAGGAAATAGGTGGGAGCATAGCTCGCCATCCCCACGAATTCAAACATGAGAGGGGGCGGCATTGGCATCCTTCGGAGCCCCCGGGTGTACGTGTTCGTGGGAGACGCAAGGCCATAGGGGAACCAGTCGTATGGTGGTCGCGACGGGGACAACGGGGTCCCTCTGGGTAATTGGCGGAAAATAGAGAATAGTAAGTAGATAACAACATGTACATTACTTATAGCGAGGTTTGAGTAGAGAGTTTGCTCGGAATGAAGCATAGATGCCTCATTGTTGAAATCATCGCGTGTCTCGGAGCTAATGGAGGATGCCCCTCCGATGGGTGCCAGAACGAGTGCCTCCTTGTGGAGGTGTAGTACGCCGAGCTGGTCGGCGACAAACTCTAGGCTTCCAAAGAGGAAGTCCTAGGACGGCTTGGAGATGAGAGGAACCCACATCCCAATAGGTGGAAGTGATAGAAACTACAATGAGCCGAAGCGAGTCATATTGCCTGAGTCTACCATGGTGAAGGTGATGGAAAAGTGGGTCATCCGATGACCAAAAAGCGTTGAACGTACAGCATCTTCCCCACGGACGGCGCCAACTGTCGGTGCAGAAAGTGACCAACAAGTAAATATTTATAGTTTTGCCGTACGTTGTGATCGAAGGTGGCCTAGCACTAAATGACATAGGGTTTATACTAGTTCAGGCAATGTGCCCTACGTCTAGTTTGAGTCAGTCAGTGACTTTATTCCTGAGCCCAAGTGTTCGAAGTTTGTAGTGGGGTTACAAACGAGAAGGAGAAAGATGGGGGTACAAGAGGTGCGGTTGGACTCCAGTCTGAAGGGCCAAGAGTGACAAGAGCTCCACTATGAGCTAAGTGTTCGAGCATGTGCTCGTGGTTTGAACCTGGTGGTTCTACTATTGTGTGCTAGTGAACTTGATCAATCTAATGAATCTAGAATGACTTGAATCTACCTTGTTGGGAGAGAGCACATCCCCTTTTATAGATGAAGGGGATGGCCTTACAAGTGAGAGGGAGAGAGTACATATGCTACTGAGCCTTGTTGCCATGCTGACGGGTACAGGATGATGGTAGGCACCCATAATACTATTGAATGTCAGATGCACTTGGGAGGTGGTGTTGTCTTCTTTGGGTATGGCAGACATCGGTTCCTGCCACACTATTGATACCTGGAGGCATGCAAGGGGTTTTACCATGTTCGTCCAATACGGTAAAAGCCAGCACCCACAACACTATCGATGCCTAGAGGCATGTGGGGGGCCTCACCATATGGGAGTTAATGGCGCCCACAATACTATAGGGGAAAATGTTGATGCCTACAACATTGTTTGGGCTCTGTTGTGCCAGGGAGGTTGCAGAGTACAGTTTCTGCAGGTGTACAGAGTATGGTCCCTAGTATTGCGGTTTGACTTGTGCGTCTTGCCTTACTTTCTCCGTCCGTTTCTTGGTTCTTACCAAGCAGGCATCCCTGATCGGTTGGTCCCAGTCGGCTCTGATTGCGCCAGTCGAAGAAGAGCAGTGAGCAGGGTTTTTGCGTACCCCAGTCGGAGATGTGGGGTCAGAGTCAGAAGTAGTGCTTTGGCTAGGCCTTTTGGTCGGAGAGGCCATCCAAAGGCAGGCTAGAGACCAAAGTGAGTAGTCCAGTCAAAGAGGTGGGCCAGAGTCAGAGAACGGGTGTCGCTCCTCCTTAGCCAGACCTTCCGGTCGGTGATTGGATCACCCTTCTAGCCTATTGTTTAGGTACTTGGGCTGACCCATGAGTTGCGCGTTGTCTGCTTGGGCTGAGCCTTTGTTGGGAAGCTGGTCCATGAGGGACCCTAGGTTTATGAACCCAACATTATGTAATAAGTATTGTCTTTTGATATTACCCTTATTTGTGGCTATATGTGAGATTTGACTTCCTAGGCTCACATATAGTGTGTATCTGGTTTTATCTTTAAAATTGGGTGCAACAGATATCCTGCGCACTAGTTCTTGCATGAGCTCCTCAATGAGTGGGGCCTAGAGCTATAGCACCTCAATCTGACTGGGGTGCTGTACATCGCTGGTTTCATCACCGTCTGTGAGGCCTTCCTCAGGATGGAACCACACATGGACTTCTTCTTGCAGATCTTCATCGGGCGAGCCTTGTCAGAGGGGAAGCCACCCAAGACTACGCTGGTTGAGGGCTTCATGTTGTAGAAGAAGCCAAGGTCACTAAGCTCTTACCCCACGTACTCCCCTGTGACTCCAATCGGGGGTGGCATGGGAAGTGGTTCTATATTAGGAACCCAGTGGAGGTGCCATTCTCACCATTCACCAGAAGGAGACCAGAGAGGTGGGAGAGCTGGTCATGGGGGCCCTCCAATCGGCAAAACAAGCTAGAGGTCATCGAGGTAGAGCTCTAGAAGCTGGTGCAACATGGTCTCGATGGGCTGCGGGTGTTCCACACCTTCTTCCGCCATTGAGTCACCCCACTAGCGGAGAGGAGGCAGCCGATGTGGAACTACTTTGGCCTAGTAGATCCCAACCGCACGTCACTAGAGCAGTTGGAGAAGGACGAGGTCTGGAGCTGGCTCGACCGGGTGCTACAACTGAGGGCCCAAGAGTCCCTTGAAGGAAAGCCTAAACCCCTTCACGCTATGAAGCTATCCACTCTGATATGCTCCCCTCTCCTTATTCCATGTCTTTTTCCCTTTTGCTCTCCTGTATTTTGACTTTGAGTCATCCATTTCATAGGGACTTGCTGGTTACAAATCCCAGCCGCATCTTCTAAGGGGGCAGGTGGGCATAGCTCGGCAAGCTACCCTAAAGGAGGCGGTGAACACCAAGAAGAAGAAGAGAGCTGAGAAGGCTCAGAGGAGGCACGAGAAGGAGAAGGAGAAGGAGATTGCCCGGCGGGTGCGGGCCAGTGAAAACTAGAGCGACATGGAGGCGGAGCTTGAGTTGGAGGAGCCCATGGAGATAGGTGGGGACATGAGCATCTCTGAGGATGACAGAGACTAGGGCCTTATTGTGACCTTGGTGGAGTGTCATGCACCTGTGGCCGTGTTTGCTAGTGGTGGGTGGGATGCAGAGAGGTGCGGCAACGTTCCAACATCAAGGAAGCACGCCACAAGCTCAGACACCACTATAGAGTGAGAGGTGAAGTGGGCATGGTTGCCGTGCCCTTTGGAGGTGTCATTGGCTTCACACACCATTGCTCCGAGCGTGGTGGGGCACGTCACCTAGTCGGAGGAGCGTGCTCGCACCCCCGTCTTCGGGGTTGGTGCGTGCACGTGACCCACAATGGGGAGATGCCCTATTAGTCGCCCCGGCAAGTGCCTCATGTGCGGTCCTCCCTCGGTTGATGTGAGGGGGCACAGGTCATGACTAGTGAGCGGTCCTCATCTGGCGAGCTCGTTGCCAATGGGTTAGGGCTTTAGGGCCCTACCCCTTTCATCTAGGTATGCACCTATGTTTCTTTTGATATCATAGTTGAGTTCTTTGAGCGTGATTGACCTATAATTTTTTCACAGCGGATAGGGATTGATAGGATTGAGCATCGCCCCGCCTCCCTTGCAGGAGGAGTGGAGACCCATCCTATAGCGAGTTGTGATGAGTGGTGGGGAAAGCAAGCTAGTGGAGGTGCGACCTTCCCTTCTAGGGGTTGCGCACTCCTGGCCGATCGGGAGCATGGTGGTAGCGGCGGTGATGGCGGTGATCCCCATGGTGATAGTGGAGGCTGGGTTGGAGGTGACCCTTGCAATCCCTCCTGCACCAGCTATGGCAAAAGAGAGGAGGGAGACCGGGCTCCCTGCCTCACACGATGGGGGGGGCACATGGCTTGCCCTCTTGGTCAGAGCTAGAGGTGTCGGTAGGGGACACGGCTAGGCCGGAGGTAGAACATCTGCTGGCGGGCCATGGGGTCGAGGTAGTGGAGATCCCCTACTCTGGTGAGGCAGGTGCTAGGGTGGAGCTGCCAGCCATCCCAACGTCATAGGAGTAGGCGGTGGTTCGGTCATCGCATGATGTTGCGGTGGCTGGATCTTCTAGTGGGTTGGGGGTGACCCACGAGCTGGTGTGGCCCTTCCCTAGCGACCCGAGGAAGGCTCGGTTCATCCTACACGATGGGGAGGAGGTGGCACTTTGGCATTTCATGGAGGAGAGAGGATTGTCTATGGAGTTTGATCTTGCCCTAACCAAGGCGAAGCTCAAGGAGGCATTGGAGCGGGTAGAGCTCATCCATCAGGTGGTCTCAATTGACCAGCCACACACCATCGAGGTAAGCTTTCTATGTTTTTAGTGTTTGTCCTTGACTCCTTGGTCTTCCATTGCTTGTTTCAACATGCCTGCTTCTCGCTTTATAGGAGTTGGAGGTGACATCGATCCGTAAGTCTTGTTTCCTCCAAGAGGAACATGATCAGATGGAGTGGGAGGCCGTGATGTCATAGCGGGTTGACGAGCTTGAGCACCAGCTAGAGTTTGCCCGCTGTGAGTCTCGAGGCGATGGGAGCGTGGGCGGCGGAGCTGCTCGCTGTGGAACAAGCGACTACCGCTGAGTGGGGACTCGACGCAGTGAATGTCCACCTGGCAGAGACTGAGGGGTGCTCCAAAAGTCCTTAGAGGCTCTAGAGATGGAGTGGAAGGCCTGGTCGGAGGCCGATCGAGAAGTGCTCGTGCTTCAGGTGTGGGTGCTTGGGATGGAGGAGTCGAACGCTTGGCTGCTCGAGAAGGTGACCCGGCAGGAGGAAGGACTCTCCGTCCTTGAGAACACCCACCTTAGTATGTTCATGTTTCTTCTATGGTTGATGTCTTGGTTTTTCCTTTCCCTTGCATCTAAACTTGTCGTGCTTTTTCTAGAACTGGGCGGAAAACTTGGATCTCTGGAGCGGGAGCTGGAGATAGCCAAGGCGGTGATTGGTCGAAGCATGGAGGTGCTAGCAAAGTCCCTTGAAGATCGACATGCTCTTGAGGAAGAGCTCGACTAGATCAGCAATGTTGCCCAGGTCATTGTTTTGGAGGTGTTCGGGTCGGTATCGAGCACCAGCACACCTGCCATCCAGCTGGTGGAGGTCCCGAACGAGGTTCGGGCGCTCATCTCCAATGGGATGTTCTACGGGATGTCAGGGGGCTGACCTCAGTGGTGACGCACCACCCGGACCTAGACTTCACCACCATCTATAGAGGGTATGCCGACAGCTAGAGAGCGAATGCCATCCATGCGCTCGGGGAGAGCTTGGTGCCATGCGCACAGATGGTTGCCGAGCAAGTCTTCGTGTAGTGGGTGATGGAGGCTCACTGTGCAAGCATGGCTGAAGGCATGCGTCAAGAAGATGTCATCCTGTCCACGGATGGAGTGGAGGTCGGGTCGGAAGCGAGCATTGTCCCACCTCTGACCGAGCCAAACATCGCCACGTTAGAGAGCAAGCAGCCTTTATCTTCGTCGGTCGCGCCATCATCCGATGCCGCCAAGTGGCTATAATAGAGTTTAGGGCAGAAATAGTTAGCAAATGTAAAGGATAAGTTCATGGGGGAGCCCCTATGTGAACAATTGTTTGTATTCATGAATACTTTAATTTTGTTTTTGTGATGGAATCACTTCATAAGGGCAAGCTTGTCCCATTCGTTCCTTGTTTTTACCCTAGCATAGTTTTGTTTTTTATCCTTTCTTTTTTGCACCTACCCATTCGACCCATAGGCTACAACCTTAAGAACCCAGACATGGCCCACGAGGCTCAGCTGCTCGTAACCGTAGGTCATGGCGGGGTGTGATCGGTCGAGAGTTTAAAATAAAGTTATGTAGGGTAATTAAAGGAACGGACTACCCTTTTGTTCGGGTGAAAAAGTATTTACTATATGATAGTAAAAAAGAGAGGTGGTATCGCACCCTTGTGGAGCCCCCGAGCGACCTTGGCCGAGAGTGCTCAGGCTAGGGTGCTTGTAGGAGCAAACGTTGAATGAAAGAAAGCGGTAAGACCGAATTTTAGGGGAAGAAACAACGTAACTATTTGATGTTCCAAGTGTTGGTGAGAACATTGCCATTGTTGTCCTTTAGTCGGTAGGCACCTGGTCGGGTCACCTTGGTCACCGTATAGGGACCTTCCCATGGTGGAGATAGTTTATGTTTCTCCTTGGTTGATTGGGTTCTTCGGAGTATGAGGTCTCCAACCTCAAGGATCCTTCCTCTGATTTTTCTTTCATGGTACCTACGGAGAGTTTGCTGGTAACAAGCAGAGTGGATGATGGTCATCTCGCGAGCCTCCTCGAGTAGGTCGACTGCATCCTGCTAAGCCTCTATGGCTTGGTCTCAGTCAAAGGCCTTCACTCTTGGGGCGCCATGATTGAGCTCGGAGGGCAACACTACTTCAGCTCCATAGGCTAGAAAGAAGGGTGTGAACCCTATGGGTTGGTTCGAGGTTGTTCTTAGGCTCTAGAGGATTGCTAGGACCTCTACAACCCATCGCCTGGCATACTTATTGAGTCGATTGAAGATGCGTGGCTTGATTCCTTGGAGGACCATGCCATTGGCCTGCTCAACCTGACCGTTAGTACATGGATGTCCGATTGAGGACCAGTCGATCCTGATGTCGTATCCATCATAGAAGTCTAGGAACTTCTTTCTAGTGAAGTTAGTTCCATGGTCAGTGATGATACAGTTAGGAACACCAAAACGGTAGATGATGTCAAGGAAGAACTTGACTGCCTCTTCCGAATGAATGTTGGTGATGGGCTTCGCCTCTATCCACTTGGTGAATTTGTCCACTGCTACGAGTAGGTGAGTGAAACTGCCCAGGCCCTTTTTGAGGGGTCCTACCATGTTGAGGCCCTAGACCATGAATGTCCAGGTGATGGGGATGGTTTGAAGCTCCTGTGCCGGCAAATGAGTTTGCTGAGCATAGAACTGGCATCCCTCGCACCTGCGGATGACCTCCTCTGCATCTTGTAGCGCGGTGGGCTAGTAAAATCCTTGGTGAAAGGCTTTTCCGACCAGCGACCTCGGGGCCACATGATGTCCGCAGATTCTAGCATGGACCTCGAGGAGGAGTTGTTTCCCTTGGTCGGTAGGGATGCACTTCATGAGTATTCCTAACAGACTTCGCTTGTAAAGTTCGTTACCAAATGTGGCGAACGTATTGGTGCATCGAGCGATCTATGGCGCTTCAGTCCTTTCAGGTGGGAGAACTGCCTCGAGGAAGTAGGCAAGTAGCGGCGCTCGCTAGTTGGCTTGATTGAGTGCTACCACGGCAACGTCAGTGGGCGATGTCATCATAGAGGCACCGAGGATGGAGCCCCCAAGCACTAGGTTGGCATTGGGGTGTGTCTAGATCAGACCTTCTAGGATATGGGCGGATGACTCATGAAGGTCGTTGATGAAGACCCCATCTGGAGATAGAACCTGCCTGGCAGCCAATTTTACAAGAAAATTGATGGCATTGTTGTCCTTTTGGGGGCCCTAATGTAGTTCTATCCCCTAGAATTTGTCCTTGAGCTTGCGCACATCCTGGCAGTATGCTGCCCTAAGGGGGCTTTTACAAGAGGACTCCTTCATGACTTGGTTGATGAATAACTCTGAGTCGCAGTGGATGTAGAGCCATATAGTGCCGAGCTCGATGGCGATGCGTAGTCCGTTGATGAGGGTCTCGTATTCCATGGTGTTGTTTGAGGCCAAAAAATGGAGGTGGATCACGTAGCGGAGCCTACTCCCATCTAGGGAGATCAAAACCACTCTAGCCCCTGAGCCGGGCGCCATTATAGACCCATCGAAGTACATCATCTAGTACTCATGGGTGACGTCTGGGTTAGGAGCTAGACCTCCATCCATTCGATGACAAAGTCCATAAGAGCCTAAGACTTGATAATTATGCGGGGGATATACCTGATGCCGTGGCCCATTAGCTCGAGTGCCCACTTGGAGATTCATCACACAACATCACGGTTGCGGATGATGTATCCCAGCGGGTATGAAGTGATGACTAGGACTTCATGGTCGGTGAAGTAGTGTAGGAGATTCTAGGTCGCCATCAGCACGGCGTATAGAAGTTTCTACATTAGGGGGTACCATACCTTAGCGTCAGTGAGTACCTCCCCGATGAAGTACCGGGTCGTTGTGACTTAAGGTGGTGTCCCGGCTCCTCCCTTTCGACGACTAGGGCGGCGCTTACCATGTGGTTGCTTGCAGCGACATAGAGGAGGAGGGGTTCTCCCCATTTGGGAGCAATGAGGATTGGGGCCAATGTCAGTGATGCCTTGAGGCTCTCCAAAGCCTATTGTGCTTCCTCTATCTAGACAAACGCATCCATCTTTTTGAGAAGCTTGTAGAGAGGCATCATTCGCTCGCCTAGCCGGAAGATGAACCGACTTAGGGGGGCCAAATAGCCGATGAGTCTTTGTATGGCCTTGATGTTGCGTATAGGGCCCATGTTGGAGATGGTCATGGTCTTTTTGGGGTTGGCCTCTATACCGCGTTTGGACATGATCTATCCAAGAAGCTTCCCCTTTGGAACCTCAAAAATAGATTTTTTGGGATTCAATTTGATGTTGAACCTTCAGAGGTTCACGAACGTTGCAGCCAAGTTCATGATCAGGTCGCAAGTTTAAGCCATTTTGACCACTATGTCATCAACATAGACAGTGATTGTTGGTTTTGGCCACTCGACTTGGTTAGGCTAGTCGAGTAGGTTGATTTGATTGGCGAAGCATTGCTGCATGCATCGTTGATAGGTGGTGCCAGCATTTTTTAGACCGAAAGGCATGGTTATGTAATAGTACAAACCATATGGGGTGATGAATGAGGTTGCGAGTTGGTCGGACTCTTTCATCATGATCTGGTGATAGCCTATGTAGGCATCTAGAAAGGAGAGGATTTTGCATCCTGAGGTCGAGTCGACCATCTGATCTATGCGTGGCAAAGGAAAATGGTTCTATGGACACGCCTTGTTGAGGCCAGTATAATCAACACACATTCTCCATTTCTTAGTCTTCTTTTTAACTAGTCGAAGTGGTATACCTCCTTGATGAATTTGGCTGCCAGGAGTTTGGTGACCTCCTCGCCTATGGCCCTATGCCTCTCATCGTTAAAGCGACACAGGTGTTGCTTGGTGGGCTTGGAACCTAGGATGAGGCATAGTGCATGCTCGGCGACCACCTATGGTATGACTAGCATGTCAGAAGGTTTCCATGCAAAGACATCATGATTGGTGCATAGAAAGTCGGCAAGCTTGCATTCCTATTTGGCCGGGAGCTGGGTCTCGATCCGCACCATCTTGGTTGGGTCGGTGGGGTCGATCCCCGCTGCCTTAGTTTCCTTGAGTGGGTGAAAGGTAGTCGAGGAGGTTGTCTTGTTATAGTTCAGGACTGCTGGGGTCGATGATTCTCTAAGCCAAGGGAGCTCAGCTGAGTTGATGACGGTAGTGGCAAGCTCATAATGCTCATGGTCGCACATGTAGGTGTGCGAAAAGGTGCTACCCACAGTGACGACATCGTTTGGTCCTGGCATCTTTAGCTTGAGGTAGGTGTAGTTGGGGATTGCCATGAACTTGGCGTAGCATGGCCACACCAAGATGGCATGGTAGGACCCTAGGAAATCCACCACCTCAAAGGTGAGGACCTCCGAGCGAAAGTTGGCTCGGTCACCAAACGTGATGGGTAGGTCGATCTACCCGAGCGGGTATGATTGTGTTCCTAGGATCACACCATGGAAGGGAGAGCTCACTGGGTGGATCTCTGACCGAGGGATGCGCATGGTGTCGAGGGTGTTTGGGCTGCTGCCTCCATCCATCAGCACCTTGGTGGGGCGCTTCTTGCGGACAATGGCATCGATGATGAGCAGGTAGTGACCCGGTCTAGTGACGTGGGAAGGATGGTCCCTCTGATCAAAAGTGATTGAAGATTCTGACCAGCTAAGGAAGGAGGGGACGGCCATTTTGGCAACACATGCCTCTCTGTAGCGCACTTTGTGCTAGCGCTTGGAGTAGATGGCATCAGATCTCCTGAAAATCATAAGGAATTCCTCGGGATCAGGAAAGTCGTCCCCATCCTTGCCCGTTGCACCTCCCTTCTTGGCTACTGCCTCCTTGCCCTTTCCCTCTTTTGGTCCATCGGCCTGTCGTAGAAAGCGCTTAAGTAGTTCACAGTCCTTGTAGAGGTGCTTGATTGGGTAGGCATGGTTGGTGCACAGGCCCTCCATGAGCTTGTCGAAGTGGTCGGGCTGGCCCAGCTAGGGCTGCTTGCTTGTGCGATCAGCCATAGCGACTAATGCAGAGTTGGATGGTCGGCGCCGATCCATCTTGTTCTTTTTCCCCCTTTGCATGGAGGGGCCCTTGTATTGGTCCTCGTGCTTGGCCTTGCCCTTGTCCCGGCCTCCACTAAAGACCGCTCTGACTGCCTCCTCGATGGAGGTGTGGTTCATGGCGATGTCAAGCAGGTCATGGGTGGTACGAGGCTTTAGATAGCCGAGCTTGTGGATCAGGGACTCACAGGTTGTCCCAGAGAGCAACATGCTGATGACGTCCGTGTCAACGACATCAGGAAGGGAGTTGCATTATTTTGAGAACCTATGGATGTAATCCTATAGGGACTCATTGGGCTCCTGCTGGCAGCTCTTGAGGTCCTAGGAATTCCTAGGATGGACATACGTCCCCTAGAAATTACCAATGAAGATCCTCTTGAGATCCACCCAGTCACGGATGCTGTTATGTAGGAGGAATTCAAGCCATGCTCAAACATGTTCCCCCACGCAGATAGGGAGATATTGAATGATGAAGTGGTCATCATCCACTCCTTCGGCTCAGCAGGCGAGCCAAAAGTCTTCAAGCGATATCCCAGGATTCATCTCCTTAGTATATTTGGCGACATTGGTAGGTGGTCGGAAGCACTATGGGAATGGTGCTCTCTAGATGCGACGGCCGAAGGCCCATGGTCCTAGGCCATCTGGGCTAGGGCTTCGGTCGTTCGGTCGACGAGCATGCTTGGGGTGCATTTCCCTGCTCCCCTTGATGGTCCGACTAGGGCCCGTGCCGCCCGCTCTCACTACCGCATGGTGGACGTCATCATCGCACTAGGCTTGATGCCAATTGTTGATGATGCTACGAGCATCTTGGTTTAGTCCAAGGCGTTCATGCATAGGTGGTCAGTGTGGAGTGGGTGCCGGGTTAGGCTATGGTGTAGCTGCACCCTCCTGTTCCGTGCCCAATGACTGTAGTGGTGAGTGGATGGAGCGATTCGACTAATGCGCTCCCATTATCCCGGTAGGGAAAGAGGCCACGAGTCGGTGTCACGACGTGGAGCTCTTTGCCTATTGAATGGCGGCGGTTTCCACCGGCACCAGGAGGTTCTGGTGGATCACCTGTTCCTAGGGGTCATCAGGCTTGGGAAGGCCACGCAGAAGCATTGCCGCAACGGCAATGTTTAGGCCAGCCCGAGTGAACTACGGGGGATCATTTCCCCCATCGATGATGTTGCACTGACCAGGTGGGCCCGACCTCGGTCGCTGCTTGCTAGGTTATGTGCATGTGGTGCAGCGTGCTGTGCTGAGCACGCCAACGCAGGTGGTGGTTGGCTCTGCCACCTTTGTCATAGCTCCTCGCTGTGGCCCTATGCACGCGCGAGGGCCTTTACATGAGGGTCCAGAGGGGTGTGAGTCTATAGAGACTCCACTACCACCGGTGGCTGTCCTAGAGCGTCTGCCATAGCACACTCCTAGGATAGAGGGTGGCTAGGCACCACAACATCGCTGATGCTAGAGCCATCGCTTTTGACCTCATCATCCATGAGGTCGTGGAAAGAGATAGGAGCATAGCCCACCATCCCCATGAATTTGGATGTGAGAGGGGGCGGCGTCAGCATCTTTTGAAGCCCCCATGCATATGTATCCACGGGGGACATGAGGCCAAAGGGGAACCGGTCGCATGGTGGTCGCGATGAGGACAACAAGGTCCCTCCGGAGAGTCAGCGGAAGATATTAAATAGTGAGTAAAGAACAATATGTACATTACTCAGAGTAGGGTTTGAGCCCAGTGTGGGCTCAGAGCAAAGCGCATGCATCTCATTATTGAGGTTGCCGGGTGGCCTAGAGCCGATAGAGGGCACTCCTCCTCTAATGGGCGTCGGGGTAAGTGCTTCCTCACGAAGGCAAAGCACGTCGAGCCGGTCAGCGACAAAGTCCAGACTTTCGAAGAGGAAGGTCTAGGATGGCTCAAAGATGGGAGGAACCCACATCCCAATAGGTGGGAGCATGGGAAACTCTAGCGAGCCAAAGTGAGTCATATCGCTTGAGCCCATCATGCCGAAGATGGTGGAAAGGTGGGCCATCCGATGATCAAAAGCGTGAACGTATGGTGTTGTCGACACAGAATTTCATCTCATGTCGAGGACACACGCAGCAAGCCGGAAGGGTCCGCTCGATGGAGGAGATCTGCCTAGCTTCAGCACAGGGGTGGTCAATCCTGCGCAATCCTCCCAAGGCGTGCCAGTCAATTTGACCCTGCAATTGACAAGGAGAGAAAGTTCATTAGTAATTAAGGGCGGAACCTGCCGGTATTGCTAGACAGTCCCGAATGTACGGCTGTGAGAGCCGATATGAAAGGAAATCGGCTAAATAGCCAATTCCAGTATATTCATGAGAATAAGTCAGTTAGAGCTCATGGGGTTGTGTGAAGAGAATCGATTATCATTCAGGATGAACATCATTTAAATGAATATTAATCAATGGCAATAAGATATCAATGATGATCGGTCCATACTGAGCCAATGATTATGAGTAACCGAACTCCTTTTTATATAAAGAAATAATTCAACATCACTTAATCATTTAATAAAGATAAATCTAATGAACATGTTAGATCTCATCTATCGCCATGACCAGTGGGGCATGAGGCAGAATCATGTAGGTCGTAGAAACAACAATAGACTCGATGACCCTAACTCATTACTAATATCAGTGGGGCATGAGACAGAATCATGCAGGCTGTAATACAATTACAAGATCATGGGGCTAACACATCTTTCAACTTATCTCTACTTCAATGATCTCGCGATGTGAACTATTCATGAAAGCATTTGATATCGGCTAAATAGCCGATTCAGGCATAGCACACAGTTAAGGTCCTATCTTTTCAGGACCAGGTCTATCAACCAACGATCCCCACTTCACGGTGCCAACAGTGGGGTGAGAGGCAGAATCCCATAGGCCATGCTGATGGGCCATGAAACTGTTCTCGCTAATCGATAGATCTGCTCAAGATCGAACATGCCTTAACCGCACGCTATGCATGATTAAGATTGACGCAAAATAGCTAATAAAAACATAACTCATCGCTTAAGATGTAGATTAGATCAGTTCTAGATTAGCAAATGATGAGTTAAACAAGATATAAGGCCAATCAAGATCAATCTCAATCGGGCAGAGTGATATTGCTGTAATTAGATAAACAATGAAAGCAATAAGCAATATCGGTAACTTAATGAATCTACCAAAGACTGTCAGTCTAAGATAGAGCCAATAACTTGACCTTGATCCAATTCAAGCAGTGGGGTGTGAGGCAGAATCACACAGGCCATACTTGAATTAGACAAGAGTCGATAACTAGCTTATACCAGAGCCGTAGTGGGGGTCGACCAGATCGATGCAGCCATATGAACAGATGTATAAACCATGATGGTACTTACAACAAGTAGTGGAGGTCGACCAGATCGATGCATCCGTACTTGCCGAAGAACTCGCCGAGATCTACTCTACTCCAACTCCAAAGGGGTGGCCGGAGCCGAAAAAAGTAATTGACTTGTATTTAATTGATTGATTGATGCTTACAATAGCCGGGGTTTGGTATTTTTATACACGGAGCCTAAACATGAATCCTACTCGAGCATGATTTGTTACAAACTTTGGCATAAACTAAAAACATTCCTAATTTAAGATAACTTAGACTCTAATTTTTCCCTTTTTGTAGAGTCTGACATGTAATTTCTCGGTGCCAACCGTAGTTCATCATTGTTGTCTGCTGACATCACCCTAATATATCTGATTCTAGAGTTGTATTTAAATCAGCTGACATTGATCTTTCTTGACTAGCACAACCTTGAAAGCCTACGAGTTCCCGCGTCCTTTCTCCCAAATTTTGGTGTAAACACATGCCCCCCAATTTTGGGATAAAATGGTTTTATCCCATAATTCTGACTCATCGATTTACCGTGCCGCAACCGTCCTTATCCGAGAAATACGCATAACTCCTAACTTTTTGGCCTGAGCCTCACATAACATCAATAGTGCCTCTTTCAACACACTCAGCCTTTTTGTTTTCCCCTCTTTTCTGGAGCCAACTTCAACAGCCGATGCTGCCGTTATCGGGGACCCAAACCCTAGCAAATCCGCCGTTCCGTCAAATCATTTATTCGAGCTATCTTTGTTAGATCTGAACTTGCTCCAGCTATAATGGTGACCTATGATCAGGTTCCTGAGGTATGTTTCTAGTTTTTGTTCTCCAGGTGTCGATCGTTACCCCATATTTCTGCTCCTTTTGAATTTATTTTATCTAATTTCTAGGAAATGAAGAACGAGATCTTGATTCCATCGGCTATTGTCCCTAATGCTTACTTCCTCAGGCTGATGGGAGACCCTGATCCATCTAATTTTATCTGCTAAGAAACCCACCAGATCCCTTTTAAAAGGTCCATAGTGGACTTGTCTTCTTGGAACAAAACTCCCTTCAAAAACTGGCCTAAAGCGCCTAAGGGATGGAGAGACTGGTTTTGTAGGGTATCCGCAAAGAAGAGTGGAGATTGGGAGCTTTATGATCTGAACCAGTGTCTAACACTTTTGTTGTCCAAAATGGAGAGAAACAATTCACTCCTGATCTCTACTTCTTATTTTTGGTTCAATGCTCTAAATGCTTTCATTTTTTGCCATGGCCCGATGACCATTACCCTGGCCAATGTATACATGTTGACTGGCCTTAGAACTACTGGATCAATGCAACCTTATGAGTACTTGAGTGCTGGTTCCAAAAGACTGGCCAAGATAGCAGACTATACTGGATGGGCGAGTTACATTCTGAATCATGTTGAGGATGGATCATCTGTTAGTGAACGAGAGTACGTGGCCTTTATGAATGTGTGGCTGGAGAAATTTATCTTTTGTGGGTCGTCTTGTGGCCCGACTTATAATTACAAACTTATGGCAGAACACCTAGCATTAGGTAAGGATATCCC
Organism: Miscanthus floridulus; assembly: GCF_019320115.1. NCBI lineage: Eukaryota > Viridiplantae > Streptophyta > Magnoliopsida > Poales > Poaceae > Miscanthus > Miscanthus floridulus. The sequence continues at coordinate 109,798,654 of NC_089581.1, read as the reverse complement.
TCTTGGAAAATATTTGTTGGGAGCTGCTTATCATCTGATGTACCAAGTGGCTGCTCAACTGCTGAAGAATGAACCAGTACAGACTATCAGCGGCCCTTGGTGGCTAATACAATTGTGGCTCAATCTGTACATGCATAAGTCGGTAAGGCCTGATCTCAAAGATCTAAGTTTTCCCTCCTCCAATTTTGATGAGGAATACAGAGGCGAAGAAGGAAGAACCCGTCAGTGTATGAATTATGGTGAGGCTGCATCGGCCATAACCATTGACTTTGATATTGGCCACTTCTTCAAAAAGCTTTATAGAGGGTTTGATGTAGCCGTCCTGACTTGGCTACCTTACAAGGAGGATGATGAACTGATCTTTCCATTCAAGTTCTGATTTGAGTCCAGCTGCTCGGACGAGATAGCGGCCGCAATCTTTAATACATTTATCAAGCCCTGTGTTCTTCCGACCGAATTTCATCATGGTCGTGGCAAAATGGTCAAAGGCTCCTCCACCCTAGGCAATCCTCCGACCTATGAGTTCTATAACCCTTCTTTTGTGGCCCGTCAGTTCAGCCTCGGCCAACTTCCCCCTGCATGTTCTTTGAAAACATCTTGAAGCCGAGGGAAGATGTCAGTGATGTGCTAGAAGCTTCTAGAATCTTTTAATTGGGGTCAGACCTTCCTTCTTTTTCCTTACACGACTGGGTCATAGCTAGTTTCTCTTCTAGCCTCTTCGACACCTGGTGGTAAGAATGGCGTTCCCATCTTTTCTGTGGGCCAGTCCACCCTCTGTGTATAGCTCTGGATGAGGAATTTGCTTCTAGTAGTGAGGTAATCTTTTATTTCCCTTTTTAGATAGACTACTTGGCGAATCCTTTTGCCAATCATTCTGATTGATCCTTTTAGGATGTCGAGTTCGACCCTCCAAGCCTAGATAGGAGAGGGCGTCCCATAGATTACCAACCCTCATGCCTAGTTTCAAGGATGGGATCAGCCGCACCTTCCTTGAAGAGGTTGATGAGAACCCCTGCTGCTCCCACAATTGTGACACGTCACCCCCCAAAGCGCAAGGCATCTCTAGGGGTAACTCCAAAGGCTACTATTAGGAAGAGACTGCGTAGAATGAGACCATCAGCTGTTCAGGTAATCAATTTGCCTTTTCCTTGGATTGGTGTTTAACTTTCTAATCTCGTTCCTTCATAGTTATCGAGCATTGCGTCACAGTCTACTTTGGGCGCCGAATTGCTATCCTAGGCATTTGATTCAGCCCCAACTGAACCTTCATCGGCTGATCCATGAATGGAGCCAATCTCAGCTAAAATAACTGATACTCCCATAATGACAGAAAATGTAAGTTCCATCTTTGAAATTTACTAGAGCATCCTTCTTGATTTCTTGATTCATTGTTATCCCCACCTCTTATTTGGCTATTCATTATTCTAGACATCTTTTGATGAAACATTCATGCAAGAACAGGAATCTGGTAGTTCACCTATTGGCAATGATCCAATTGACATTAGGAATAATCATGTGGTCGGTGTTCAGACCGTTGATCCCCCAATCTGGCACACACCTGATGGTAAGGAAACTATATGTCTTTTCCATCACGACGATCGTGAACTAAAAATTTCCCCTATCATTGTAGATGCCAACGCTAGAAGTTTAGAGCTGACTCAGCTAGATGTTATTGGAGCATCATTAGCTGCCCCTTCCCCTCTGACAGAGGCCGCTATAGAGAAGGCGCCATATCTTCTTTGTTGTTCACTTTGTGATAAATCGAGCCAAACTTTCTAATCAAGTTTTCTCTTGTACACAGGCATCCAATCTTCCAGCCCAGAGCCATTCTCTCAATTTTGAGGAATATTTTGATGAGGATGAAATCAAATCATCAGCTACTTCTCCTAGTGAAGCCCTATCAGAAGAGACCAGAAAGAAGCTAAGACATATATTGCCAATGCTCGAGAAGGACGTAGCCGATCTGATCCAAGACACCGACTTGATGTAGAGAGTCTTCTTGGCTGTAAAGGGTGATCCATCTCCAACCCTCTCTAGAGTCTTGTTATATTTGTCTTCTTTTGAAGATCAAGCTCTGAAGGCAAAAAAGATTCAAAGAAACCTGTCCAACCGCGAAGCTTTGATGGCCCAGGATAGCTCCAACAAGCAAGAGGCTAAAGAGTTGATGCGGCTAATTGATGATATGAAAAATTCCTCCTCTAGGACCGATCTGGAGCTTTCCTAGCTAGAAATCAAATGTGCTAAACTTGAGAAGAAACTAGAAAGCGTGAAAGCTGCTATTGACCATCGCAAGTTTATTCTGGCCCAAATCCCTGATGCCGTCAAATAGAAGAAATAGGAATTGCTGGCCAAAGTAAAAAGAAGCAGAGCCATTCGTAGTAGTCTTGAGAACACTCCTGGAACAGCCAAAGAGTATGAGCAAAAGATTGCAGAAATCGATGTTGTCCGGCTAGAACTATTGAAAATTATCCAGGATGTCTTGAACATGTAATTCATAAGTTAATGCATGTATGTCCAGACTTTCCAATTGTCTCGTTGTATCTTTGTTTTGACTAAAGAGCCGATTTAAAACAACCAATCTCAGACTTCTTATCTTAATCTAGTTGAGTCTGAAAACACGGCTTCTATTAAGAGAATCCTTCGATTTCCCTCCTTCAGCCGTTTGGTACCTTTGCGTATGACTGCTTTTTCTTTTGTCTTTGTTCTATAGGCGATACATATCGCATCGGCTTTTACTATTTTTGAAGATTTTTATTTTTTGAACTAGAGGCGATACTCCTTTGTTATTAGCTATTAGAGCCGAGAATGAATCGGCTATCGAATGTTGCCCGGGTGTCAGGATAACGTACCATAGAAACTTTCACATCAACAGTCGAACGAGCAATCAACCTAGGTCGAACATCCTGTTAAGTGAAACATGACTTCTTCAAATCCATTAACTCTGAATTTGCCACCTTATCTAGCATTCATGCATCGGCCTAAACCTCATAACTAATACTTGTTTTCCTTTATTCCAATGGCCGATATGAAGTCGTAACCTTTTTTACTAAAATAAACTCTCAGAGCCGATCGCTTGCATCGGCTGTTGGCTTTCATTGCTGATCTTAATAAAGCCTCCTTCCCATGACTTACTAGAAAAACACTAGAAATCTCCTAGTTCCCAAAAGACTGGATCGGCTATTGGCTTTCATTGCTGATCTTAATGAAGCCTTCTTCCCATGACTTGCCAGAAAAACACTCGAAATCTCCTAGTTCCCAAAAGACTGGATCGGCTGTTGCGATGCTTACGGACTCATCGGCACGAATAAATTTCAACATCATCTCCATGCCATTGAATCAAACATCAATGCATGGTCAACGGTATGTAGCAATTCGCATGAATCCAATCATGACCTAGGAGTAAACTGTATGATCCTTTCCCATCAATGATAAAGAACGTGGTGAGCAGAGTTTTACTCCCAATTGTCAGTTCGACATTTATTGCCCCCCAGGTCTTGGATGTATTTCCTCTGAAGTCTCTAAGCATCATGTCGGTCTCAAGCAAATCCCCTGGTCCCTTGCCAAGCTTACGGAAAGTGGTGTATGGCATAAGATTGACAGAAGCACATCCATCCACCAACATCTTGTTCATCGGCTTCCCATCAACAAAACCTTTCATATATAAAGCCTTTAAGTGCCAATGCTTGACTCTCTTATCAAATATTGCTTGCTGCACAACTGCTAACTTGGCAACCATCTCTTCATACTCTGACTCATCAAAGTCTGAACAAACTTCCTGATCTGTCGGCGCTCTGAATTCGGGTGGTAACAGAAAAGCCATTTCGATATTAACTGATGGTTGCCTCTTATCAGCTATCTGCTTGGTACGCCATACTTAAGTTTTATCGGGTGCCTGAGCCTGTTTCATCTCTCTGTTCCTTATGCGCTGGACCCTCCTCTTTTGGCTTCTCATCAAATCTCTTGGGCACCACTGGCCTACCCGCCACATGTATCTTCTTTCAGTGCCTTCCTATTCATGATCAGCCCAGTCCTATCCAATGACTCTTTTTCCCAACCAATCATGAACACTTCCATTTCTTAAGCGCCGATCCATGTTGTTATGATGATATGCTTCTTGAGCATGGATAGACCGACAGTTGGTTCGAGATTGCCTACACTCCTGATATTGATTGCTACATTCTAAACAGTCGTGTCTGGTAGGCAACTTCAAACCTTCATTCCAGCAATGCCTAAAGAAGAGACAATTCCAATGTAATTCAGCTTGTTCCCTTTCATACCTCTCTTCTTCTAATTGATGCTGGTATGCTTGATCTTTTAACCAACGTTGATAATCCTTTTCCTTCTGCCGCTGCCATTTATTCAACAGAATCTGAGATGTGACCTACGGCTTTGACGTCTCTGCTTTCGATGTCTTCCTCTACTTGTATTGGCTCTTTTATTCGGCACGACGTCTTCTAATCTCTTTGTACTCATCAGCTGATATTTGCATTTCAGGATCGACTATCCTGGCTTCTCTCGATTTGGTCGATGTTAGGACCTTGGTTTTTCCTTTGAATAGCCCAGCATCAACCATGTTCTAATCTCCTAGGAAAAGATTATCATTGACTTTCATCTTCCGAGGTGTATCGAATTTGAGCCTCCCTTGCTGAATAGCTCTCTGTATATGCTGCCTGAAGATTCTTCATTCATTAGTGGAATGAGAAGTAGTGTTATAGAATTTGCAGAACTTCTTGTTCTTCCACTGATTAGGGGGCAACATGACATGACCATCAGGCAACTTGATCTGCCCCTTCTCAAGCAAGAAATCAAAGAGCTTGTCTGATTTGGTAACATCAAAGTCATAACTCTCCTCAACTCCTCTTCCCCAAGGATTTGGCACCATCACTGTCTTCTTGCCCCAATTCCATTCAGCTACAACAACCTCTTCTTCTTCATCTTCATAGCTATCATTGACTAAATATGGATCGTAAGCTTCAACCACTGTGGTGTTCTTCTAGAATCAGGTATCTCTACGCATACTCTAGAATTGGCTATTGAGCGCTGCTACCCGTTGAGCCAATTGTCCCAAGTTGTTAAACTCTTGTCCTAGCAGCTTTTCTTTCCACATTGGTAGCATTCCTTGGATGTCTAAAGTAGCTAGTTGATCATTGGCCAAGCTCAATGAGAAACACAGATTCTTAGTCTCTCAGAATCTCTGAAGAAATTTAGTGCCCAATTCATTAGTCCTCTGTCTCATGGTTGTCAAATTGGTTATTTTTTCTCTCCAGTCCTAGTGTAAAAATATGTATGAAACTTCTTCTCTAGGTCAGCCCAATTGGCAATGGAGTTGACTGGTAGTAACAAGAACCAAGTGAAGGCTGGCCCTGACAGTGACAAGGAGAAGAAATGAACTCGATGGGCATCCTCAACTGATGCTTCGCCCAATTGTATAAGATACCAACTGACATGTTCTATTGTGCTTGTACCATCTTGACTAGTGAACTTGGCGAATTCTGGGAGCCTGTAATTTGTAGGAAGGGCGACCAAATCATACCATTCTAGATATGGGCGTTTGTACAAAAAAGTTATTCCTTTTGGCTTCAGACCGAACTGATCCTTCATCATCTCGGTCATCTTGAGCAGCAACTCGTTAGCTTGCGGATTTGGATTTCTCGATACTTGCTGACCCATCTATGGATTGAAACCCCATGTGTCTTGATATCCTAGATTTGGTATCATGTGGAGGGTGTTATAATCCATGCCATAATGATAGCCTTGTGGAATCTCAATCTATTGGGTCCTTTGCTAGCTTGCTGCTTGAAGTCTCTAATTATAGACATAAGGATCTATATCTCTACAGATCCTCTAAACGGATGGTGCTATCTTCTGAGCCGACGATGGTATGTGGCTTGATGTGCCAAAATTGATCATCTGGTTTTGACTTTGCCACGCCGGCTACTGCACATGCTATACTAACGGTCTAAGATTGTACTATATCTGATTTGTAGCAGTACCTGGAGTTTGTTTAGATGAACCTTGAAGTGTCTGGATGCCACTATTACCAGTTGGTGCTGCTTCTTAATGAATGATACCAACTTGATTAGTCCCTTGGGTCAATGGATCTAGAATATTATAATAAGTCGATCCAACCTGACCAACTGGAATTCCATGAATCGCCTCTTTCATGGCGTCATAAAATGCGTCAACGAAAGCTTTATTGTGGCTTGATAGAGCATCACGAACAGACTTGTCTATGGCTTCCGTAAAGAAACGCCTTTCTTTAGCTTTCACTGTATCTATCTGTCTGTGTAGTAGAACTCTTGGTAGTGGAAATTTCTGAATAATTGTGTTGTCACATGTTTTGGTGTAGGACAACAAACACTTCTTCTAAAATTCTTCTGTAGCTTTGTTGATGGTATCCTTATCTTCATTAGGTAGGTCTTCATAATGTACCATAAGGATGTTGTTGTTGTTATGAACCACCATGACGATTGTGGTGTCCCACCGGGCGTGCCAAAAAAGTGTGTCGACATAGAATTTCGTCCCATGCCGAGGACACACAGCAAGCCAGAAGGGTCCGCTCGATGGAGCAGATCCGCCTAGCTTTAGCGTAGGGGTGGTTGATCCTACGCAATCCTCCCGAGGCATGCCAGTCAATTTGACCATGCAATTGACAAGGAGAGAAAGTTCATCAATAATTAAGGGCGGAACCTGTCGGAGTTGCTAGACAATCCCGAATGTATGGCTGTGAGAGCTGATATGAAAGGAAATCAGCTAAATAGCCAATTCTAGTATATTCATGAGAATAAGTCAGTTAGAGCTCATGGGGTCGTGTGAAGAGAATCGATTATAATTCAGGATAAACATCATTTAAACGAATATTAATCAATGGCAATAAGATATCAATGATGATCGGTCCATGTTGAGCCAATGATTACGAGTAACCGAACTCCTTTTTATATAAAGAAACAATTCAACATCACTTAATCATTTAATAAAGATAAATCTAATGAACATGTTAGATCTCATCTATCGCCATGACCAGTGGGGCATGAGGCAGAATCATGCAGGCTGTAGAAACAACAATAGACTCGATGACCCTAACTCATTACTAATATCAGTGGGGCATTAGGTAGAATCATGTAGGCCGTAATACAATAACAAGATCATGGGGCTAACACATCTTTCAACTTATCTCTACTTCAACGATCCGTGATGTGAACTATTCATGAAAGCATTCGATATCGGCTAAATAGCTGATTCAGGCATAGCGCACAGTTAAGGTCATGTCTTCTCAAGAACGGGTCTATCAACCAACGATCCCCACTTCATATTGCCAATAGTGGGGTGAGAGGTAGAATCCCACAAGCCATGATGATGGGCCATGAAACGGTTCTCGCTAACCGATAGATCTACTCAAGATCAAACATGCCTTAACCACACGCTATGCACGATTAAGATTGACGCAAAATAGCCGATAAAAACATAACTCATCGCTTAAGATGTAGATTAGATCAGTTCTAGATTAACAAACGATGAGTTAAACAAGATATAAGGCCAATCCAGATCAATCTTAATCGGGCAAAGTGATATTACTGTAATTAGATAAACAATAAAAGCAATAAGCAATATCGGTAACTTAATGAATCTACCAAAGACTGCCACTCTAAGATAGAGCCGATAACTTGACCTTGATCCAATTCAAGCAGTGGGGTGTGAGGCGGAATCACATAGGCCATACTTAAATTAGACAAGAGTCGATAACTAGCTTATACCAGAGCCATAGTGGGGGTCGACCGAATTGATGCAGCCATACGAACAGAGGTATAAACCATGATGGTACTTACAACAAGCAGTGGAGGTCAACCGGATTGATGCAGTCGTACTTGCCTAAGAACTCGCCGAGATCTACTCTACTCCTACTCCTAAGGGGTGGCCAGAGCCAAAAAAAGTAATTGACTTGTATTTGATTGATTGATTGATGCTTACAATAGCCAGGGTTTGGTATTTATACCCGGAGCCTAAACATGAATCCTACTCGAGCACGATTTGTTACAAACTTTAGCATAAAATGAAAACATTCCTAATTTAAGATAACTTGGACTCTAATTTTTCCCTTTTTGTAGAGTCCGACATGTAATTTCCCAGTGCCAACCGTAGTTCATCATTGCTGTCTACTGATGTCACCCTAATATATCTGATTCCAGAGTTGTATTTGAATCGACTGACATCGATCTTTCTTGACTGGCACAACCTTGAAAGCTTGTGAGTTCACGCGTCCATTCTCCCAAATTTTGGTGTAAACAGGCGTCCTCCCCATGGACGGTGCCAACAGTCAGTGCAAAAAGTGACCAACAAGTACTATTTGTCATTTTGCCATACGTTGTGATCAGATGTGGCCTAGCACTCAATGACACAGGGTTTATACTGGTCCAGGCAACATGCCCTACATCCAGTTTGAGTTGGTTGGTGACTTTATTCCTGAGCCCAGGTGCTCGAAGTTTGTTGTTGGGTTACAAACAAGTGGGAGTAAGATGGGGGCGGTGTTAGATGTCCAGTCGAACTCTGGACCAAAGGGCCAAGAGTGACGGGAGCTCCTACGTGCGCTATGTATTGGAATGTATGCTCTGTGTAGCTTTAGAATGTCTAAAGCTAGCAGAGAGTGAGTCGGAATGATCAGTCTATCGTTTGTTGTCCTCTTAGGAGGGAGCGCATCCCCTTTTATAGGTGAAGGGGATGGCCTTATAAGTGAGAGAGAGTGTGTGTGAGAGAAAGAGAGCGTGTGTGCTACCAAGTCTTGTTGTCTACGCCATTGGGTACAAGATGGTTTGTCGGCGCCCACAATACTATTGATGCCCAAATGCATGTGGTAGGCTCCATCATGTTCTTCTGGTATGGCAAATGTCGGTGCCTACCATACTATAGGACAAATGTCGGCGCCCACAACACTATTTGTGTTCTGACATGTCTAGAAGATTGCATAGCACCCTTCTACACATGGTCTGGCGGTACTGTCCTATAGGTGTGTAGGGTACGGTCCTTGGTATTGCGGTTGACTTGAGCGCCCTGACTTACTTGCTCCTCCTGTCTCTTAGGTCCTCACCAAGCGGGCGTCCCTGGTCGGTTGTTCCCAGTCGACTCTGACTACGCCGGTCGAAGAAGAGCTATAAGCAGAGGTTCGGTGTATTCCCGGTTAGAGAAGCGGGTCGAAGTCAGAAGCGAGCGCCGTCCCCTCTTTGGCTAGGCCTTCCGATCAGAGAAGTGGGTCGGAGTCGAAAGCGAGCATCACTCCCTCCTTGGCCAGGCCTTCTAGTCAGAGAAGCGGGTTAGAGTTAGAAGCGAGCATCGTCCCCTCCTTGTCCATGCCTTCCGGTCAGAGACTGGATCACTCTCTTCCGACCTATTGTTTAGGTATCTGGGCCAGCCTAGGAGTTGCGCGTCGTTCACAACGTCGTTTGCTGGGCTGAGCTTTTGCTGGGAAGCGGGCCTATTAGGGACCCCGGGTTTATGAACCCGACAATGTATTTCATTAAGTTTTTGCTGCAATGATGTTGATTATCTTCCAATTAAATTCAAACCAACGGGAGAATTTAATTTTGAAGAGTAATTATATGGATTTCAAGTTAATTTCTGAGTTTTATGCATTAATTCTATTTTCTGCCCAACGGTGATGTAGAATTGATGTAGAAGCATATTGTATGTTTTAAATTAACTAACGAGATCACTCGGCTGCATGCCAATGGGCTGCAATGCTAGGGTATGTGAATGGAAAGGCTTGAGTCAAGCCAGTTCAGGATAGTTTTTTGTTAGTTTACTATTTTTCTGATTAAATTGGAACCAACGGGAAGATTTAATTGGAAAATGAAGTATAAGTGAATGTTTTAGTCGTCATGACTAAGTTTTTGTATAGATGTATCCCGTATGGGGAGAAGTTTTGGCATAGTACTTATGCTAGTCAATCCTGTATGATGGGAGAAGTTTTGTGATGACTCATATGTTTTTGTATCCCACATAGCGAGAGAAGTTTGGGTAGCTCTTATGCTATCCTAGTATTGACCATGGCACAATAGAAATGCATCATCATGGTCAATACTAACCAAAGGATAAGAAAAAGATGCAAGCATGACTTGCAAAAGTACTGCTAATGAAAGACCTTGTTGAGTTCTTAAAGTGAATTAAAGAAAGTGTACTACTAAACGGATCAAGAAATAACTTTGTTTATATAACACAATCATGTGAATGAAGTAAGTTATAAGTGTCTCCTTGTTTATAGGCTTTCTAAATAGTTATCGAAATTATGGTAGTAAAGTTCATGCCATATTTTAAGGGGGAGAATATTAAGATCAATTAAGAAAAATACTCTTCATTAAGAGTGAGATAAAGATCAATTAAGAAAGATACTCTTCATTAAGAGTGAGATAAAGACCGTTGGAGGAGTACAATGGTTACAACAATGATACCCCTAAGCAGAGAAATAGCTAAATTCCTAGACCTTTTAAAGTTCTGAGAGGAAGATAGCGTAGTCATCGTCAAAGATGTTAAGGTGTTGCTTAAAGCGCCATATGAGATTTTAACGGATTAAACCCAAAATAAGATATGTGAAGATACACTATCTTTAGAAAATATGGGAAGATCTGGGGGAGCATGGTATGTAGAGGTATGTAGAGACCTAAGACTTGAAGAGAAGCGGGACTGCATGCCCACTTCAGTGATTCAAAAACAATGATTCTCTCAATACTTGTTGATGTTGTATGACTTAAACAACACCTGTTGTTGGTTTTTTGAAGAAGATGAATAATGTAAACAAGGATCTTGTAATACAGGAGCCTATAGAATCAATTGTCTCTTGGCAATAAAGAGCAATAAAAGCCCCATATGAAAGTGCCAGTAGATGAGGCCCCAGAAGGTCTCAAAGTATTAGTAAACTAGTTTTCCAATGACTATGAAGTCTATGTTAGTAAAGAAATTCAAATGGAGGGTGATTCCACCTCATTTAAAGAAGCCATGAGAAGCGTTTACTCGTTTAAATGGAAAGAAGCTATGGAAGTTGAAATAAATTAGATAAATACCAACGATGTTTGGGACTTAGAAGTAATTCCTAATAGAGCCAAAACAGTAGGCTGTTAATGGGTCTACAAGACAAAATGTGACTCCAAAGGGAATATAGAAAGATATAAAGCACGACTTATAGCAATATGCTTTATGCAAAGAGAATGAAAAGATTATGATGAGAGTTTTCTCTCCAGTCTCATGCAAGGATTCTTTAGAATCATAATGGTGTTCATGGCATATTATGATTTAGAAATACATCAAATGGATATAAAGACGGCATTCCTCATCGGGGATTTATATAAAAACGTTTACATGGCATAACCCAAAAGGTTTTGTCATGGAAGAAAAGAACATAAGGGATGCCGCCTGTAGAAATCCATTTATGTGTTAAAAGTAAGTCTCTAGACAGTAGTATTTGAAGTTGATGAAACGATAAGAAAGTTTGGGTTTTAAAGAAAAAGTGAAGGACAATAGCGTTTATGCAAAGTTCAAGAATGGAAAATTCACTTTCCACATCCTATGAATAGATGACATTCTACTCATTAGTAGTGATGTTAATCTATCATTGGAGAAGAAAAAGTTTTGTCCTCAAGTTTTAATATGAATGATCTTGGTGAAGCGTCATTGGTTCGAGGAATCGAAATTCACCGAGATAGAAGAAAATGGGGTATTAGGACTATCGCAAAGGCATACTTAGAAAAGATTCTAAAGAAGTAAAGTATGCATGCGAGTAAATCTACGCTTCCTCCTATAGTCAAGGGTAATAGATTTGAGAACTTTAAGTGTTCCAGTAACCGATATGAGATCGATCAAATGAACATGGTTCCATATGCTTCAGCTGTTGGAAGCATGATGAGTGTACAAATACAAGTAAGAATTTACCTTGACGTAGTTTATGTATCTGGAATATTTTGGCAGAAGTCCAGTCTAGATATAGATCACTGGAATGGAGTTAAAAATGTCTTGCAATTTTGCAAAGTATCATAGGCCTCATCTGAGTAAAAAAGAACAAGTACTCTCAAATAGTTGAGGGTACAAAAGTTAAGTCTTGGCGAGATGTGTAGTGAAATCCACAGCAGTTGCTAACACTCGCAGTTAGAGTATTATTGTGGAAAAGCTCCAAACAAACTGTTGTGGTGTCATCAGTGATGCATACCATAGTATAGCTTGTCATGAGGCTTAAGGAACAGGCAAAAGGAGGTTAAGGGAATTTGTACCCAGATTTTATAATGGTAGACAATAGCAATAACCATTTAAAGTAAGTTAACTCCTAAGACAACAAGTCAAGTGTTCTGCCAAACACATTGACACTAAGGTATATGTTATAAAGGAGAAAATCCAGAATCATTTTGAAAGCATTGATCACATAAGTACCGAGTAAGTACGTGTGGATCCGCTTACTAAAGGCTTTCCACTCAGTGCGTTCAGAAAACAAATAGTCGACATGGGTTTATAGGAAAGCCTATGATTTCTGGATATTAAGGGCCTAGTTGAGTATCTATTTCAAAACAAAGAGCTGCATTGTAGCTGTTAAATCTAATGGTAACTGACTGTGATGATGAGACATGCTCTATGCACTGATCTGTGATGGAATGGGAAAAAGAAAAAGGAAGTTAAGTTTAAGTCATAAGGTGAGATCAAGGGGGAGAATGTTAGTTTGATCTCCGCCGGCCAATTGGGCCCTTGGATCTGCGCCCTGTTCGGGGGCGCCCAACCGCTCTATGGTTGGTGGGCCCCCGTCACACAGCACCATAAAAGGGAGGTGGGGGCCGGGGCACAAGGTACGAGGTTCCCCGGAGCTACCAGGCGCCACCACCGACCATTGCCTAACCCTAACCGATCTAGAGAGGAGGTGCTACCTGCGACGGAAAGCCGCCACCGATTTCACCATCGCCTCTGCACCGCCACCACTGTGCCGGACTTCACCGCCCTCATTGCGTACCCGCTGCCATGGTGGCTACTTCCTCCTCTGCCAAGCCCGAAGGTATGGCTCCTCTACTCTCTCTGCCTCCTTGTCCCAAGTTCACTGTTACTCAATTTGAATCAACCAGTAAGGAATCACAGTACTACACCTAGATGAATCCTAAGCGTCTAGCAATAATGAGAAGTATTCTAGTGCCAAAAACTGTCCAATTAATGTTAGAGGGCGGCAGCCCCCATCCCCCATCTCCGTCCTTGCTTAAAGCAAACCCACAATTAATTATTATCCATTAGGCCTTGTTTGTATGTAGTTATATTGGCATTAATCTATATGTATTGGGTGGATTGAAGCAGAACTTAAACTAAATTTTATCCTAATCTAACTCAACACATGTGGATTGAGGTGATTCCAAATACATCCAAACAAGGCCTTAGAGGAATTGAATTAATAATTCAATGATAGGCTGTGTGATTCTTTTCACTAAGCTTGCGTGGTTGACCAATCCTCCAAGAAATTTTATTTCTTACTCCTATTATTAGGAAGTGAGCCTAATTCAACTGGTTGGGCGAGAGGTGTGGCACTGCACCCAACCACCTAGGTTCAAGTCCTATCTTGGACTGAATTTGGGTACCTATTTCTCTTCTTATTGATTATTGAAAAAACACCTAGTTCCTCCTAGGTTGGGTCTCTTTTTTTTATTTCTTACTCCTATTATTTCTTTTCTATTTTGCTAGTCTTCATTACTCCATTAAAAATTAAAAGCCGTGATGCTTCGTGGACTTCTTTCGAAACCGGCGGCTTAACTCTGCACGGCATGTATTAATATATAGAAGGGGGTAATGCTTCGTGGACTAAGCATGAGAAGGATTGTTATAAAATGAAGCACCTCAGCTCCTCAAGGCACTCACCAGCAGCTAGAGGACTGAGAGATAACAATGGCTCATGCAGAGGCCGGAGGATCTCTAGTTCTCTACCAGTGCCAAATGTGCAGGAACTTGCACAAAATTACAACATTTCAGAGGAGCAGATCCCCGAAAGATACATCAGGTTGGAAGAGACCGCCGAGGAGGTCATAAGTGATCATGACATCCCTTCTGCAACTGCAATTCCAATTATCGATCTCAACAAGTTGCTAGATTCACGGTCATCCAAAGAGGAGTGTGCAAAGCTTGGATCTGCCTGTAAGCAGTGGGGCTTCTTTCAGGTATGTAAAGCATAAGATATTCATGTTTTATTAAGAACATACAGTACAGTTAGCTGCAGTTCCACTACCAGGAAGCATGGATTTCTGTACCTAATAACAAAGATGTGCTAATAAGTAGATGACAAATGGACGGGTTCCGAGAGGCAGTGCAGATTTGTGGTTTCCGTGATCTAGGCTTCTCGGGATTACCGTATACATGGGACAATAGACAGGATGCCCCTCATAATATCAAAGTTCGGCTTGATAGGGGGCTGGCAAACGGAGGCTTCCTCGAGTTATTCCCAAACACAATGGTTTGGCACATTCAGACCACTGAATCCGACCATTGCTGTCTTTTGTTGGAGTGTTACCCGCAAGGAGCAGCACGCCGGAGAGGTGGAAAGAACTTCCGTTACGAGAATATGTGGAGGAGGGATGAATCATATTTTGATTTGGTCCGTTCGGCTTGGGGTACTGATGTTTCCAGTGATCTCAGCCAACTCAATGACCGGCTATCACAAATTAAAATCTCCCTTCAGGGTTGGGAACACGATGTGTTCGGATCGGAAAGAACTGACCAAGCTGCGGAAAGATCTTGAACGGGTGCGTGTTCAATCTATTGGCATTGGCCCTTCAAGACGGGAACGGAGGATCATGTCTCGTATCTCTGAGTTGCTGACAAGAGAAGAAATTATGGAAAAACAAAGATCGAGACTGGATTGGCTCAGAGCAGGAGATAGAAATACTGCGTTGTTTCAGGCTAAGTCCAAAGAAAAGAGGAGAGGCAACCATATCAGGTCACTGACCTTGCCGGATGGTCTGGTGATCACCAAACAAGAGGATTTGGAACAACATGCAGTAAGTTTCTATCAGGATTTGTTTACAGCACAGCAGAACCTGAACCCGGATGGAGTTCTCCAATATGTACAAGCCAAGGTGACAGATGAGATGAACACAAGCCTCTGCAGGCCTTTTATAGCCGAGGAGGTGGAAACGGCATTGTTCATGATGGGGCCGGACAAGGCGCCAGATCCGAATGGGTATACAGCGGGTAAGGATGGCAACGGGGATGTACCCGTCGGGTATCGTCGGAACGTTCTCTTCCCCGCTACGGAGAATTCATCCTGTCTACATCCCCGTTAACTGTCTCGGATATAGATTCTTGCCCATCCCCGTACCCGTCGGGTATCGGTCGGGTAACAGATACCCGACGGGTACTGCATACCCGATAAACAAGGACACTTAGGGTCGTAGCTTTACAGTCGAAGACGTTTCTTCTTCACCCGGGTATAAGTGTCGGAGTCTCAGAGATGCCGAGGAGAAGAAGCGAGGTTGCGAGGAGGACGAGCAAAGGTGGCAGAGAGACTGAACTGAGAAAACGAGGGGCACGAGCGCTCGTGAGGCAGGCGTGCTTGTGCTGCTGGCGGAGATGGTGAGGAAAAATTGAACTAAGGTTCCTAGAACACACAAACTATATATATGATTGTTCAGATTTGGACCAAAATACCTATGTTGAGCTTCTTTGGGCCTAATACTCGCATGACAGCTAAAATAGTTGGGTTCCCCAACGGGTAACGGGGACGGATAAACAGGGAACGTTTCCATACCCGCTATACCCGTCGGGGATGGATTCTTGCCCATTTAGATGCCCGCGGGTAAAGATATGATCCCATCCCCGTCCCCTAATAAATCAAATACCCGTCGGGTATCGGGTATCAGGGCCCCATTGCCATCTTTAACAGCGGGGTTTTTTCAGATCTTTTGGGGCCAAGTGTAATGAATGCAGTGCTACAATTCACCTAGCACCTCCTAAATTTTGTAGCTTTTAGTCATTTTTAATAACTTTTTTGCCAAACACCTTTACTAAAAGAGACTAAACAACCTTTAGTCAGCTAGTCACCCAAACCTTACTAGCAGCTCCTATTTCTCTGTGCAATGTTACCTATAAAATTTGCTCCAAAATTTTAGCTAACCGGATGAAGTCTCCCCTGGATGAGATTATTTCTGTGGAGCAAAGTGCCTTCGTGCCAGGAAGTCTTATAACAGATAATGTCCTCACGGCTTATGAATGCATACACTACCTGAAAAGGAAGAAAGGCGAGTTTGGGGCCTGTGCAGTCAAGATGGACATGGCCAAAGCGTATGATCGGGTGGAGTGGAACTACCTTGAGGGAATGATGTTAAAGCTGGGCTTCCATGAGGATTTTGTCCAGCGCATAATGAGGTGTGTCACTTCAGTATCTTTTTCAGTTAGAGTTAATGGCAATCTGTCATCATGTTTCAGACCAACGAGGGGAATACGGCAAGGGGACCCCATCTCCCCTTATCTGTTCTTATTGTGTGCTGAAGGATTGTCAACGATCCTGAAGTCTAAAGGCCCGGTGCATCTATCCAGGGGGGTTCGTGTTAGCGTTCACTCGCCATGGATTTCGCATCTACTCTTTGTGGATGATTGTATTATTTTCTCAGAAGCATCGCTGAGGGGGGCTGTAAGACTGAAGGAGATCATGGAGACCTACAATACGGGCTCGGGACAGTTGATCAACCGAGACAAATCAGCCGTGTTTTTCAGCAAAAATAGCACTGATGATATGAAGAACTCAAGAGTGTCTTGGAAATCTAGAATGAGGCATTTGCAGAAAGTATTTGGGATTGCCTACGGCATTGGGACGATCAACAAAGGAAGCTTTTGAATACATGCCTACAAGAGTTAAGAAGCCGGACTGGGCGGCAAGCGAGCTGCGCTGGTCGGGAGATTCTAATTAAATCAAAGGCTCAGGCAGTACCAACATACCCGATGAGTTGTTTCCTGTTACCTGCTGCCACAGGTAAGAAAATGCGAAGTACGATTTCCAATTACTGGTGGGGATCATCTGCAGATAACCGACACATGCATTGGATGAAATGGGACTCACTAACTCGGCCAAAACCTAAGGGAGGTATGGGATTCAAGGACCTGACTTTGTTTAATAAAGCCATGCTTGGAAAGCAAGGTTGGCGTTTATTGACAAAGCCTGACTCCCTTTGTGCCCGAGTTCTGAAGGGCCGGTACTTCCATGACGGCAATTTCTTGAGCGCCACCAGGAAGAAACATTCAAGCCAAACTTGGAAGGCCATTTTAGCCGGACGAGATGTGCTCCAACGAGGCCTTATCAGAAGGATAGGAGATGGCCAAGCTACAAATATATGGAATGACAGATGGATCTTAAACCATCCAATTGGGAAACCATTTACACCATCAGCAGGCCATCAGCTAGCTTCAGTTTCAGAACTGCTGACGGCCAGTGGACAGTGGAACTTGGATCTGATCAGGGAAGTTTTCTGTCCTTTCGATGCGAGGGCTATCATTTCAACGCCAATCAATGGTCGTGGAGATGATTTTTGGTCCTGGGAACCCGAGAAGCACGACTGTTATTCAGTCAAGTCTGCTTACCGGTTACTTGAAGGGATCGCCGCCAAACTGAAGGAGCTGCAGAACCATCCTCTGATCATGATTGGAAGGCTGTTTGGAAGCTTGAAGTACCTCCCAAAATTCGTGTACTCTGGTGGCGGGTGCTGCATGAATTTCTGCCGACCAAGTACACACTACACCGAAGACACATAGAGAGAACTGCTCACTGTGAAGTCTGCGGTGCGGATGAAGAATCGATAAAACATGTCCTAATGGATTGCACGATAGCAAGGTTCTTCTGGGACAGCACAAAGCACATTACTGGTGTCAAGCTACCAAGGTTACACGAAATGACATGGGCAAGGGATCTGCTTCAACCTGATATTTGTCCAAGGAAGCATGCGGCCATTATTATTTGTGGTACGTGGTCACTTTGGACGATGAGAAACAAACGCCGACATGGTGAACCACATCTACTAGTGCGACAAGCAGTGGAATGGGTTCGGGATACATTTGATCTATGGAATATGATACATCCGGAGAAGGGACAGCGGCCTAAACCCAACCATCGCTGGATCGGTCCCCAAGTTGGGTGGTTCAAATGCAATGTTGATGGTGCATTCTCGGAAAACAACCACACAGGAGCTACTGGAGTGGTGATACGAGATCATGATGGACAGTTCAAAGCCGCCTGTGCGGTTTGGCATAATGAGGCGCATGATGCTTTGTTGATGGAGGCAAAGGCTTGCAGGGACGGTATAGAGATGGCGCAGCAACTTGGTGTATCCAAACTGTGCCTTGAGACTGATTGTCTTCAATTGATCAATCTGTGGAACACTCTACATACACAGAAATCAGCTGTCAGCCTCATTCTTCGTGATATCTGCAGCGCCAGCAAGAGCTTTGATGAGTTTACCTTTATTTTTGCAAATCGTTCTTGTAATAGGGTAGCTCATGAGTGTGCTAGACAAGTCTCTTGTAGCAATGTACTGGAGGAGTGGCATGATAATCCTCCATACTACCTACAGGGTCTGCTAGCAGATGATTGTAATCATACTATAATCGAATGAATGAAGCTCCTGATCCTCAAAAAAAAAAAAATGTTTGAACATTGTGTCGGTTCCTCTGTTTGTCAGGCGGGCAAGGCGTGCGTGCACAGAATGTGCAATGCAGCTAGCAGGTGATGCGCGGTGACCGTTGGATCACGACGGCACGATGATTGCAGTGGCTCGATTTACCTCTTCAAACTGAAACCCGGATGTTTTGCGCCATGTTCACTTGATCATTTCTGTGGCTTATAAGCCGGCTGATGCTATTTTATTATGAGAGAAAAACACTGGAATTGGTTATTTTTTCTCCTTAAGGTAGTTTTCAAGATTGTTTAGTCTGACGTCACGTCACGTCATGTCATACGTAATGCCACAGGATCAATATAGTCGTTTTACCTCCTTCGTGAGTGATGAACCGAATGAAAACCACTTAAGGAGAAAAGGCAACCGGTTTGAACAGTGAAAGAGCCAAAACATCTGGCTTTTGTTTTAGCGATGTTTTTGTGATGGGGCATGTAGGATGTACTCTCTTGAGTATACCGTGAGACACATGCTGCTCCAGCCTCCAGGTCCGACCCGTGGCTCAATTCAATTGGTTCGGTAGCAGCAGTTGTTCTGTTTTCTTTTTCATTTTTTTTTAGAATTATGCAGTACCATAACGCTCAAAACAAAACACACGTACACTAACCTCTGTAAACACTATCCTAAACTAGGCCCAACGGTCCAGTTGGGTCTTTGATCCGCGCCCTCATCGTGGGCGCCTAGCCCATTATTGTTGGAGGGTTCCTATCACACTACACAATAAATAGAGGTGAGGCTGGTGGCTCAAGTCACGAGGTTCGCCTGAGCTGAGATCCCCACCAAAAAACCCTAATCCGAACTAGAGGGCACGCAGCCAGTGACAGGAAGCCACCAGCCACGCCGCCATCGGACTGCGTCACCGCCACCACTGCACTGTGACGCCACCCGTCTTCCCCGACCGTTGCTGCCCTAGCACAGACATCGACTCCATGACGAACACGAGCGGATCCTCCTCCACTGCGGTGTCAGGTTTGACACGTCCATCTTCTACCCCTCCCTTTCTCTCATTATACCTACTGTTACTACACTAGTAGATATTATTCTATTCAACAGCTGAAAGATCCTTGTGTGGTTTTGATAATTGAGTGACAACCTAGGCGGACTAATTGTGTTTATATGAGATACACAGGTGATTAGTCTACAGGTACATATGTGTGAGCAACATATGCCATGAAGGTGAAAATGGCTTGAAGATGTTGCAAAGCTCACACATGTGATGATGAAGGAGCTCATTGCACATGAGACATGACATTGAGTCATGTGATCAAGGTGGAGAAGATCAAGACAAGACTTAGCTTGATGGACCGGTTGCAAGCGTGAAGGGCAAGTCAGAGGCTTTGGAGCGATGGACCGCGTGGCGGTGAAGCTTGAGCAAGACTTGGCACTGATGAACGAAGGCAACGATAAAAAGCAAGTGAAGTCAAGATCAATGAACCAATATGATCACGTGATGATATGAAGTGGATCATATCATTGTTGATCATGTTGGTGCATGTGTTGCATCGACATTGGAGGAGATGGAATGGAATGCGCAAGGCAAAGGTATAACCTAGGGCATTTCATTTCACAGGTCATAGATGTGTAGAGAAGTTTGTGACCGGGTTTAGGATAGATAGCCGTACTATCAAGAGGGGCAAACTTGTTTGCATATCGGTCATCTAGTGCCACTCGAGTGATCTAACTTTGCATCATCGCTAGGATTGAGTGGCATGGCAAGTTGAGTGGCTAATCCTTTGAAAAATGATTGTGAAAATGCTAACACACATACACATAGCAATGTACACTTGGTGGTGTTGGCACATTTACAAAGGAGATGAAGTTGGAGTTGATGTGGATCAACTCGGCGATGAAACGGAGGTGAGAAGGGTTCGAAACTCCACCGGCCGAGTGTCCGCCCGTAGAGTGTGGACAGTTCAATGGTGCCACCGGCGCCCTGTTCCAAAAAGATAGGGTCTCACAGAGTGGACCGGACACTGGTCACGTAGTGACCGGACGCTGGGTTCCAGCGTCCGGTCAGTAGTGGCAGTCAGCGGGCAGGCGTCAGTCATCGACCGAACGCTGGCGCTAGAAGTGACCGGACGCTGGGCGTATGCATCCGGTCAAGGTGACATGTGGTGATGCAGGCAGAGCAGTGTTGCTGGAGGTGACCGGACGTTGGTGTTGTGTCCGATCGCGACCGACCGGACGCGTCTGGTCATGTCTGGTACCTTACTGGAAACGACCGGACGCTGGGGTTGCTGAGTCCGATCAGTTCAAGCTACTACGTTCGGTCGACAGATGACCGTTGAGATTGGGCGAACAGTATTTGAAGCAGGGGACACATGGCATGCATCGCACGACCGGACGCTGAGGTCCAGCATTGGGTCGATTTGATCGGAGCGTCCGATCGTCCTAAGTTTTGCCCAGTGAAGGGGTAACGGCTCTATTTATTCATGGGGTTATAAATAGAAGCCATGGTCAGCCTTGGGCCATAAGCTGAGCACACTAGAGCCTTGGTGGCTTGTGTAGTAGTGCTTGGGAGCCCTCCATCTCACATACACTTGATAGTGATCATTCGATTGTGTGAGAGAGCGATTCTAGTGCGATTGCATCGTGAGGTTGCATCGAGTGGCACTAGGTGATCGAGTTGCAAGCCGGTGGTGCTTGTTACTCTTGGAGGTTGCCATCTCCTAGATGGCTTGGTGGTGGTCTCTGTTGAAGCCCGCAAGAAGTTTGTGTGGTGCTCCAGAGAAGAGCTTTGTGAGGGGCATTGTGCTCACCCCACGGGAGCCGTGAAGAGCAACTCTAGTTGAGCGTGTCATTGAGCTACCCTCACTTTTGGGGTAGGTTCTTGCGGTGCCCGACGTGCGGGCTTGGTGGGTGATGCCAATTAGCCACCGAACCACCAAGTGAGTGGTCGACACAATGGGGACGTAGCGTGTTGGCAAACATGTGAACCTCGGGAGAAAAATCATCGTGTCAACCTTGTTCTTCCCGTTGGTTTGCATCCTTGTTACACAAGCTTGTAATTACTTTCATATACATTGTGCTTGTGTAGTTGCTCTTGTAACTAGTTAGCTTATGTAGCTTACTAGTTACCTTCTTGCTTGTGTAGCATAGAAGTAGCTCCCTTGCGTGGCTAATTAGGTTTGTGTAACCTTGTTAGTCACTTTGCTTAGTTTATGTAGCTAAGTATTTGCGCTCTCTAATTTGATATTGGTTGCCTTGTTATTGAGCATTGCTAGTGAGCTTAGTTGGCTTTGTGCTTTTGCTTACTAGCATGTGTAGGAGCTCCCTTGTTGCTTGAAGTACTAATGGCATAGGTTTGTGTGACCTTGCTTCTAGAATTGGTTAGGTGAGCTCTAGCTAGCCCAGCACCTTTGTTGCTTAATTAGTATCTTTGGAAGGTGTTAGAAAACATAAATAGAGGGGTGTAGTCTTGGCTAGACCGATAGTTTTAATTCTGCACTTGTTTCGGTTAGCCGACGCGATTAATTTTAGAAAGGACTAGTCACCCCCCTCTAGTCCGCCATCTCGACCCTACAATAGCAAGTACCCGGCTAGATCTATGCTTCTAGTGATCCTATAGGTATGACAATGGTACTAGAGCCTTATTTAGGTATAGATCTAGCTTATCAGTTTAGATCCGTTCGGATTTGAGAAAAGAAGAGAGGGTTCGATCCGTTTTTAGATTGAAACCCTAAACCTAATCGAGAAACAAACCCTAACCTCAGGGGGAACAAGAACAGTAAACCCTAACCCTAACCAAACCCTAATCTCGATCCTAACCCCATCCCCAACCCTAAATCGGATAGATCCGAGAAAAGAAGAAAGGAAAATCAAAGAAAAGAAAAGGGGAAGGGGAAGAGTCCTACCTCGCCGCCGCACCATGCTGCCGCCTCGTTGGCGCATGACCGGGTGCTCGGGACAAGGGCGTCGTGGCCAGGCCGCTTGACGGCGGCGCGCTCACCTGCTAGGGAGTGCGCGCACCGACGAGAGGGTCGGTGACGGCGCCGTCATCGTCGGGACCAAGACAGAGGAGGAGGAGAACAGGTCAGGTTAGATCTAGGGTTTTGAGGGGATCAGGGCACCGCCGCTAGTCCGCTCGACGGCGGTGTGCTCACCCACATGGGAAGCGCGCGCGCTGACGAGGGGGCCGGCAACGGCGCCAAAGTCGCTTGCGCTCTCGCTCTCGGTTGCTGCTGCTGCTTGCTGCGATGAGGGGGGAAGACAGGAGCGCGGCGAAGAGAGAGAGAGGACATAATAGAATGGTGCTAGGGTTTCAAGGGAGCCGCTGCGGTCGCCGTTTTGATCATGCGATGCGTGTGGACGGCCGTCGGATCGGCGTGGACGGCTCAGATCGAGCGGGCCATTTTCGCGGCCTAGGTGGGCGCGCGCGGCCACGGTACTTTGTTGGCCTAGGACCACGTTACAGCCTGAGTGCGGCCGGGCACCGCGCAGAGGTGGTGGGCCGAGCTGAATTGCCGGCTTTGGGCCCAGTAGCAGTAAAGAGTGAGGCCAATTTTCCTTTTTTTCTTTTTTAGTAAAATTGAAAAATGGAAAATGGCTCAAAAGAAATCAGAAAAACAAATTTTTCTTGTGGGTAAAATTCAAGAAAATGAGTTCATTTTTTTCTGCTGCGTATTTTAAAGTTGTTATTTTCATTATTAAATTTTAACCAATGGAAGAATTTAATTTTGAAAAATGGATATGTTTTTATCTTATTATAATATTGTTATTATTCTGACCAACGTTGATTAATGGCAATATTATGATGAGTTTTGTCATGCATTAATTCTATTTCTGCCTAATGGTAATGTACAATTAGTGTAGAAGACAATTTTATATTTTAATTTTGACCAACGTTGGAACTAAGGTATACAATTGTTATTATTATATTTATGTTCTCACTCTATATGAATTGTGTTTTTAGGTGGATATAACTTGATGGGTTGTATCAAAGAGATCTCCACTCTCAAAGATGACAACTATACGGAGTGGAAGAAAAAGATTGACCTAGCTTTCATCTTGACTGAGGTGGACTGGGTAGTCACCTCATTGTGTCCCACTGAGCCTATGGCACCAGTGAGGGAGACAAATGAGGCTGATGCTGCTTGGGTAACCAGAGAGAGGGATTTTTCATCCCAAAAGATGTCTTATGACCTTGAGCATAGGAAATGGGCCACTGCCAATAAGAAATGTATGGCTGTGATAAAGAACATAATTGAACCTACAATTGTGGGCTCAATCCTAGAGTATGACACCATCATCGAGTACCTCTATAGAATAAAGAGTCAGTTCACTGGCTCTTCAAAGACATATGCTACCCAGCTAATAAAGCAGCTGGTGACAGAGAGATACTCTAAAAATGGTGGCATAAGAGAGCACATACTAAGAATGAGCAATTTGGCATTCAAGCTAAAACTAATGGATCTGGCTCTCAAGGAAGAGTTCCTTATCCATCTATTTTTTGCTTCCTTGCCAAAGGAATTTAACACTTTTGTTGTCAATTACAACATACAGTCCGAGAAATGAGACTTAGAGAGGCTCATGGCTATGTGTGTGCAAGAGGAGGAGAGAATAAAAGTTGTCAATGGTGGCACTATTAATTATGTGAAAGACAACAAGAAAAAGAAAATTAAGAAGGATGTCAAACGAAGCGCAAGAATTTTATAGATTATCCACACAGACATCTGTGGTCTGTTTCCTGTAAAGAGTGTGGATGGTTATGATTCGTTCATAACATTCATAGATGATTACTCCCGTTATGGCTATATTTATCCAATTAAAGAAAGAACAGAAGCATTGGATAAATTTAAAATATTTAAGGCAGAAGTTGAAAAACAATACAATTTAAATATCAAGATAGTCAGGTCCAACCATGGGGGGGGAGTACTACGGTCGGCATACCCCATATGGCCAAGTTCCTAGACCTTTTGCAAGGTTCTTATAGGAGAATGGCATAGTAGCCCAGTATTCTATACCGGGCGAACCTCAGCAGAATAGAGTAGCTGAAAGACGCAATCGTACCCTAATGGATATGGTGTGCAGTATGATAAGTTACTCCACCTTACCATTGAGCTTGTGGATGGAGGCGTTAAAAACCGACATTCATATTTTCAATAGAGTACCAAGTAAGTCGGTGCCCAAAACACCATATGAGTTGTGGACAGGAAGAGTACCCTCACTAAACCACTTACATGTGGGGGGGGAGTCCTGCTAAGGCTAAAGTATTTAACCCAAACATTGGGAAGCTAGATCCCAAAATAATAAGTTGCTATTTCATTGGCTACCCAGAAAAGTCCAAAGGTTTTCATTTCTACTGTCAAATAGACATACAAAGTTTGTGGAAACGAGACACGCTATCTTTCTAGAGGATGAAATGATGAGGGGGAGCATGGTAGCTCGAGAAATTGACCTTCAAGAGAAGTGGGTGTATGCGCCCACTCCAATGATTCATGAGCCATTTTTCTCACTACCTATTGTCACTGCACCAACAGTGCAAGATACTATGGTGCCAGCACCTGTTGTTATTCCGCCTATGGCAACAATGAATGACGATGAGGAACCTATTCTTCAGGATCCTGTAGAACCTATTGCCACACATGAGGAGGAGCAACAACAGCCTCAAACAGAAGATGTGTCAAATGTGGAGGCCCTAGAAGGTCTCAAAGAGTTAGAAAATCAGCTATTCCTGCTGATTATGAAGTATACAATACTAAAGAATTTCAAATGGAGGATGATCCCACCTCATTTGAAGAAGCCATGAGAAGTGATCATTCGTCAAAGTGGCTTGAGGCCATGGAAGATGAAATGAAATCAATAAATGCCAATAAAGTTTGGGACTTGGAGATAATTTCTAAAGGAGCCAAAACAGTAGGCTGTAAATGGGTCTACAAAACAAAACTTGACTCTCAAGGGAATATAGAGAGATATAAAGCGCGACTTGTAGCAAAAGGCTTTACGCAAAGAGAAGGGATTGATTACAATGAGACCTTTTCTCTAGTCTCATGTAAGGATTCCTTTAGAATTATAATGGCATTAGTGGCACATTACGATTTAGAATTACATCAGATGGATGTAAAGACGATATTTCGCAACGGGGACTTGGAGGGAAATGTTTACATGGCACAACCGAAAGGTTTTGTCATGGAAGGAAAAGAACGAATGGGATGCCACCTAAAGAAATCTATTTATAGATTAAAACAAGCTTCAAGACAGTGGTACTTGAAGTTTGATTAGACGATAAGGAATTTTGGGTTTAAAGAGAATATAGAGGACAATTGTGTTTATACAAAGTTTAAGAATGGGAAATTTATCTTCCTTGTCCTATATGTGGATGATATCTTACTTACTAGTAGTGATGTCAATCTACTACTGGAGACAAAGAAGTTTTTGTCCTTAAAATTTGATATGAAAGATTTTGGTGAAGCTTCGTTCATTCTAGGGATCGAGATTCACCGAGATAGAAGTAAAGGGGTATTAGGACTATCACAAAAGACATACATAGAAAAAATCTTAAAGAAATTCAGTATGCACAAATATAGTCCCTCACCTGCTCCTATAGTCAAGGGCGATAGATATGGAGATTTTCAATGCCCTAGAAACCAATATGAGATCGATCAAATAAAAGTGGTTTCATATGCTTCAGCTGTCGGAAGCTTGCAATATGCTCAAGTATGTACGCGCCCTGACTTGGCATTTGTTACTGGGTTACTTGGCAGATTCCAGAGCAATCCTGGAATAGAACACTAGAAATTAGTAAAGAAAGTATTGTGTTATTTGCAAAGAATGAAAGGCCTCATGATGACGTATAGAAGATCTGATTCACTCTATATAGTGGGATATTCAGATTCTGATTATGCGGGAGATGGTAGAAAATCCACGTCTAGATATGTATTCACTCTCATAGGGGAAGCTATTTCATGAAAAAGCTCAAAGCAAACCGTCACTACATCGTCCACAATGTATACCGAGTTTGTAGCGTGTTGTGAGGCAACAGGGCAGGTGAACTGGCTAAAGAAGTTTATACCCGGTTTGAAGGTGGTTGACGACATCTATATACCACTTAAGTTATATTGCGACAACAATCCGACAGTACAGTATGCTCACAATAATAAATCAAGTGGTGCTGCTAAACACATTGACATAAAGTATTATGCTGTGAAAGATAAAGTCTAAGATCATGTCATAAGTCTTGAGCATATAAGTATCGAAAAGATGCTCGCGGATCCAGTTACAAAAGGCTTACCACCCAACGTGTTCAGAGAACATATAGCCGGCATGGGTTTAAGGGAAAGTCTATAATTCCTGAACAAAAGAAGACCCAAAAGTTAAGTATCTATTTCAGAACAGAGTGATGTGTTGTAGCTGTTAAATCTATCGACAATTGACCGTGACGATGAAACATGCTCTATATGCTAATATGTAATGGAATGAACAAAAGTAAATGATATGAAATTGAAAGATGGTAGAAGATCAAGGGGGAGATTGTTAGGTTGATCTCTAATATCAAACTAGGCCCAACGGCTCAGTTGGCTCTTTGATCCGCGCCCTGATCGGGGGCGCCCAGCCCACTATGGCTGGAAGGCCCCTATCACACTACGCAATAAATAGAGGTAGGGGCCGACGGCTCAAGTCACGAGGTTCGCCTGAGCCGAGCTCCCCACCGACAAACCATAATCCGTTCTAGAGGGCGCGAAGCCAGTGACGGGAAGTCACCAGCCGCGCCGTCACCAGACTGCGTCACCGCCACCACTGCACTGCGCCGCCACCCGTCTTCCCCAACCGTCGCTGCCCTAGCGCAGACATCGACTCCATGGCGGACGCGAGCGAATCCTCCTCCACTGCGGTGTCAGGTTTGACACGTCCATCTTCTACCCCTCTCTTTCTCTCGTTATACCTACTATTACTGCACTAGTAGATGTTATAGGATTCATGATTCTATTCAACAGCAAGTACCCGGCTAGATCTATGCTTCTAGTGATCCTATAGGTATGACAAATACATGGGCCTATGGGCCTAGATAGTTGGAGGAGACAAATTGGGCCACAACTTCTCCAACCTAAAATAACTAGCCTGGAGTGGGACTTGCGTGGGCCGAATTAGCAGGAGCCGAAAAAGAAAAAGCCCGTGGCCCGCATATGCCTTTAACTGCGCGTCCCTGCAAATGCTATGCTGCATGAGCTGACGGGGGCAAGTGGCGACGGCTGACGGGGGCAAAGGCCTCAGCCCTGATGCCCTCACCTGATGGTCCCTGCTCCGGTGCCATCTTCGTGCAGAGCCGACCGCGCCTTCGGCAAGCGGCGACTTGGCATCCCGTTCCTAGACCAAAGCGCACTCATCAACACTAGTGCCCAAAGAAAATTTTAACCACACAACAGAGGTGTCTGGCAGTTGCGACCGAAAGCTCGACCAGCGCAAGAGGCCACCGAGGCCGTTTTTGCGGTGCGGGTCGCGATCAGGTGGCGCCCCCAAGATATGGGTGGTGGAGGATATCGCGCGCCCCTCGCAGTTCACACCGCGCACCCAGCCGAGCGGTCCGCGTCGACGTCGAGACGGCGACGACCGAAAGCGTTTGCGGCCGCCTGCTGCAGCTGACGGACGGGTGGAGGCCGTGGGGTCGTCGGGCTCTGCCTCTGGGTCTGGGGCGGCCGCTGGTTCCACTTCCACAGCAACAAGGTTTCCAATTCCACCACGTCGAGCTCGGTTTATTTAAAGCAATACCAGCAATGCAACCCGAGCTGAGTTTTATCACTTCTCGATCCCGGCCGAGCGAAGCCCAAGAACTGCACCTAAAATCATCAGCCGGTGTCCTGCTTCTTTGTTCCCCCTGTTTGTTTGTCTCCGGATTAGCCGAACCGGAGCTCGCCTAATCCACCATCACGGTCAAATCCCTCTCTGAACTCTGTCGCAGCAGCTGGTCTTCGCGGACCCTGGGACACGCATGGTTGAATTGAACTGTGACCCGTCGTTTACGTGTCGAAGAACGCCTCTGGAGTCCGGCCAGGAGACGACGAGGTCAGCCGGTGGCCAACCGGGGCGCCATCGCCTGACCCACTTCCCCTATCCGCAGCCTTTTAGTTTCGTTTCGTGCGGCGAGCACAAAATTCTTTGCCGCCTCCGATATGATCCGCGACAACTAGGCCGGCCTGTAACGGGAATAACCGCCCGCGCATAGGCATAGCCTACCTCGGCAGGGCAGCCTAACGGCCACGGCAGCTAGCCTGGCTCTGATGCTGCCATGTCGCGCGCGCCTCGTATCGTATCGGTGCTGCTCCTGCTGCTGCTGCTTGGCCCCCTCCCCATCTCCTGCGTCCACGTAGAGACCGCCGACGGGCCCGTGACGGCGACGGTGCACCGGCAGGACGACGGCACCGCGTGGCGCTCCTTCAAGCAGCTGCTGGACGCGCGGCGAGGCAGCCACGTCGTGGGCCTCGGCGAGCTCAAGCGCTACCTGGCGAGGTTCGGCTACATGCCCGGGGGGGCGGCGCGCGAGCCGACGGACGCGTTTGACGCGCACATGGAGGCCGCCGTGCGGCGGTACCAGTCCAAGCTTAGCCTGCCGGTCACGGGGCAGCTCGATTCCACCACGCTGGATCGGATCATGGCCCCGCGCTGCGGCGTCGGCGACGACGACGGCCACGGCGTGCCGGTATCCCTCTCGGGATCGACGGCGGCGAGCCGGGACGGCGCGGTCAGCCGGTTCACGTTGTTCAAGGGCGAGCCGCGGTGGACGCAGCCGGACCCGCTCGTGCTCACGTACGCCATCTCGCCGACTGCCACCGTCGACTACCTGCCTGCCAAGACCGTGCGCGCGGTGTTCCGGCGCGCGTTCGCGCGGTGGGCGCGGGTCATCCCCGTGGGCTTCGTCGAGGCCGACGACTACGAGGGGGCCGACATCAGGGTGGGCTTCTACGTGGGCAGCCACGGCGACGGGATCCCCTTCGACGGGCCGCTCGGCATACTCGGCCACGCCTTCTCCCCAAAGAACGGGCGCCTCCACCTCGACGCTGCAGAACGGTGGGCGGTTGACATGGACACCGAAACGGTGCACTCGGCTGTCGACTTGGAGTCCGTGGCCACGCACGAGATTGGGCACGTCCTCGGGCTGGGGCACTCGTCGTCACCCAAGGCCGTCATGTACCCGAGCCTCAGCCCGCGGGAAAAGAAGGCGGAGCTCACCGTCGACGACATCGAGGGCGTCCAGTGGCTGTATGGGCCAAACCCGGGATTCAGTCTCAGCTCGCTCTACCAGCAGGACTCCTCCATAGCGTCGGGGAGGAGCAGTTGGCTTCCTGCCTCGGCTAGTTTAGTTTGTGCAGTCTTGGTCATGCTAGTGACGCAGCTGTAGATAGACAGGTTTATAATACACAAAAAGGATACGGACAGAAACAGAATGAAAAAAAAAAAGGCTAGGTAGCATGATCCTGCTACAGAAGAGAAAAACTTCTCTTCTTGTGGGTTATCTTTATCTTAGTTTTTGCACACAAATTGTGTGGGAGAGACGTGTGTCTCTCCTCTTAGGTTTGTATTTGCACAGTGAAGTTGTTACAGAAATGCCCCATGTAACTGTACATAATCTTATATCAGTCAAAAGTGTGGACAAGTGTTATCTACACAAGATAATGCTTACTGGCAGCTACGTCAACAAACATGAAATGGTTAGACTTCTACTGCGACACGATGGTCTGTAGTGGCAACACACTTGAGGGTCCAGTTTCCTCTGCTTCGGACCGTCTCTGTGCGGCAATCTTTGACATCCCGAATATCTTCTTGATAGTCTTTGTGAAGCATGTCCTGTGTTCATCTGCAGAGGCATTGATGAACTCGTGCATGTTATCTCTCAAATCTGAGATGAATGATGTGCCGGGTACATTTTTTCGGCATGAATGCACAGCACGTTTTGAATCAAGTTGATGTGATCCTTCAGGTTCAGTTTGAATCAAGTTGATGTGATCCTTCAGGTTCGGTGCGCCCGGACATCGTCATGAGATACTGCAAACAAAGCAAACAAATGTAAGCCATACCATGAGAAAAACAGTACTCCATGAAGACCAATTTATAAGGCAAGCACGGGCATCAAGATTCAAACTTTACAAATTTTTAAACAGTAATTTGGCCAAGAATTTTAAACTATTACAGTACAAAATTGATATGGTTAGATTTCTAATCAAATGAAATATCCAATAACCATAAGTTTATAAGTATAAACAAGATAATATATAAAAAAAAGAATGGCCAAATTGTAACCTGGTAAACCATGCCATGTCAAACTACGCCTTATAAACTCCGGAGAGAGTAACCATGAGAGAAAAAAAATGTCAAACATATAACAATTCTGTGCTCCTAAAGGAAACTGCATTTGCTTCACACAGCTAAGTGACTCATTTAATGAAAATAAGTTTCTCACTAGGATTTGACAGGAGCGCAATGCGATCATACAAGTAAGAACATCATATAGGCACTATATCTTAACAATTAGAATATTTCTCAAGTTTAGAATGAGCAAAATAGCATACTACAATCAACCATCTCATGAGTAGAAGTATGAAAGCTACAAAGTTGTATTGAAACACGCAATTATTTGAACCAATCAACTCAAGGCTCATATAAGTCTGATTTGGACATCTGTCTGAAGTCTGAACAAGATTCTAACTACAGCATCTATGATAATCTGTAACAAAAAAAAATGGCATGAAAAAGCACAGCTAAGCTGTGGACCACCTAGTTAAATATTTAGTATTGATCCAGAATGGGGCATCATATAATTGTTTCTCTGGAAATGTTATTTCAACATCCACTCAACAATGGCAGCTCAAAGAATTTCTGGGAGCAATTGAATGACAGTGTTAAGAAGAAACATATCAGATGAGGTGGAAAATCTTTCTCCATCTTGATGCACAAAAACAGTGAAAGGGACTGGTGCAGAGGAGGACTGCAAAGCATCATGATCCCTCATTATTTGTCAATGAACATGGCACAGCATGATACTCACAGTACTATATTGAAGTTAGGACTTAGGATATCAAATCAATAGCCACAAGAATAACTAGCAATAAGAAAAGAATGGCCAGTTTACTGGTAACCCTTAACTGGTCAGAGACTCTTCGGTAAACATATTTACAGATAGACAGTTAGAAGTACAAGCAAAGTACATGGTGGCAGTGTCCGCAACAATAACCTGAAGGGCCAATTTAGGCGATTGACCAATTAGCCCATTATACAAGATGTAGTCGCGAAAACCACATCTAGGTGAACCTACTACCAGTTGCACAACTGAAAATATGCAACCGGCTAACGAGTCACCATGCTTTTCTGTACCCACAAACCTCAAGATAAAACACAGAGACATTACAATAGAACATCAAAACGAATAGTCCGTTTGCATCAGGTCCAAAAGAACACTACAGAATCTAAATTACAGCATCTCTTTTTTTTTAGTGAGGAAAACTCTTGCCTTTTGATGTCAAAACTAAACTCGTGGTTCACAACGAGTTGTGAGTTGATGTGTCAGAAAAGGAACCACTACGCAGAGTATTCCCTTCGATTGGCACAGCAACACGAGTTAATGTAGGTGGGCTTACTGACCATCCACACAGGGAGTGCTGCCATTGAGGCTGCGGTGTGTGGTTGGCTAATTAGCCACCAAGGCCAAATACAGACTTAACCATAACCTTCTACGTTTTTTCAGCACAATATGTCGCCATGGACATCGGTATTGAACTGAAGTTAAAAGTGGCCCTCCATTACAAATCCAACAAACAACAGAGCTAGAAATTTCAATAATCAAATATAACATAGCAAGATGTACACCACGAGAATAAGAGGGAGAGGGGGATTACCCAGACCAAATCCACCGGTGAAGTTTTTTCTTGAAGAGGAACTGACTGCTATCGCAGCCAAGGACGACGGGGTGGCGGACGAGACAGCTCCGGAGCTGGGGCGGCGGCTAGGGTTTTAAAGTTGGCTGTCATAGGGAATTTGGGTTCTCGTTTAGGCCGAGCCGAACTACTATAATATATCGTGTTTTTGGTCCGCTAACTCGAAGGTCCAGAATTTGAAGGCCCAAATGTGGCGTAGTTGCCTGAACACCTGGCCCAATACGGTCAATCCATGGGCTGGCCATCATCATCTAGCCCGCATGTGATTCGTTCGCGATTGCGGCATTGGCATAGAGAGCGCTTATCAATTTATTATTTTTACTGAGTGCTGCCGCTACTTTAAGGACAGCCGCTGGGTTTGCGACCTCATTCTGGCACATATAAAACTCAACCCCTCCCTTTTCAAAAAAAGAAAATTATTATTTTTACTAGTAGATGTTGCAGCAGGAGAAAAAAAACTATTTTATGAAAAAATTTGACAAGAATATGACATATCTATTTATGTTTTATCATTTCTATAAAATTTCAAATCTACTCATTTATATTATGATGACTAGGACATCATAATATAATAAGTTAAATTTGGCAATAATTGATAATGTCCTATTAAACTTGTAACGAACTAAAATACAACCTTAATGTATTTTTTTCTCCGATTGCATGCCTTAGACATAAATATATCATAACTTTAATTTCCATACTATTCATGTGTTGCTATTAAATATCGAGCTCCATGACGTTCTTTAATGACCCATAAAATATGTAATTTTAATACTATTTAAAGTCAGTAAAGATTTTTTTCTCGAACACGCAAAAGATTTATGTATCTTTGTATTAAGTAGGAGATTGTTTTACACAACGCGCCGCGCTAAGGAGGCCAAATAATTTTGCATTTAAGCATAGCCTCCCTAGCGAGGGATTCAAAGCCGACTACTCCCATACTAGACAACCTAGTACGTGGCACGCCCCTGCATCGATCCTATTATCCATTACACGGCGCAACCATACTGCGGGCAGACATCTAGGCACGCCTTGCGCGTGTCTCCTCGGCCGACTGGCTGGTCCGCGTCTAGGAAGAGCTCCCTCATTGCTTCTGCGTGCGCGCGGTTCAGCTTGTCAACAAAGATGTTGTCATAAGCTTCCATGGGCGTCGACGTTGGTCTGGCCTGCTCATGGAGGAAGCCGAGGCGCTTCATTACCAGGATCTCACCACGCTTGGATGTCGGCACTCTAGACAACGGCTGCGCCGCGATCCGCCAGCTCCTAGGCAGCTTTGCCGATGGCTGCTCATGTGGCACTACTAGCAGTAGTGGCGAAGCGGCCACGCAAAGAGTTAGTTGTTAATGTGCCAATAATTGATCTGTCTATTGATGATTGTTATCAAAATCTCTCTCGATTTTCCACATTGCAGTCCTCGTAGGAGATTACAAAGATATGTTTATTTAGTTTGGATTAGACAAACTGCTCAAGATTTCAGTTCATGGTTTGATTTGTTTGACCATTGGTTGATCTAGATTTAATAAAGCTTATTCTGCACCTCGATCCACTTCAATACATGCAGAAGCTGTATAATGCAGCTAGGGAGATGGTCTAGTTGTGGACATCGGTCAACCACAATGTGCTAAAATTGAGATAGTTTTGCATTGGCTTAACTTTCTCTTTAGCGCAACGATGGCGCTCCTCCCTACACTCTCCTCCTCCATGCCCCCACCTCACCCTTCACCACCAACCATGGCGTCCCCCTCTGATCCGCGTGCTCGTCCATGGCGGGGCTCCCGGATCTTTGCTTCGATCCTGGAATCAAGTTCTCTTCTCTGGTCAAGAATCGCTTTGGCTGTTCGGTGAGTCCTACCATCGCTTTCTCCCCCATCGGCTTTTCACCTTGTGGTGAGCTTCGGTAGACCGGCCATTCGTCTAAATGATTATTCTATTGGGTTGATCCTCCAATCGTGCCTTGGTGGCACCGCCAAAGATTTCAATGTTTTTCATCTGTCGGGCTGGATGTTTAGTTTTTCAGTCTCTTGCAAAGACGTTGGTTTCATGATCTACAAACTCAAGAGCTACTCTTGCAATTTTTTTGCTGCTGTAAGGAAAATAGACCCTTGGCCCATTTACTTTGGATTTTGGTGTTTGATGACCAACATAACCAAATTAGACTAATGAATTTGTAAGTGTTTGTTTTGTAGTTCAACAGGGTGCAAGATGTAACTTGGACGAAGGCGACGTGATGATCAAATGATCTAACACCTCAAGCAAGATCTTAGGAGCACAAGAAAAGACCCAAGAGAACAAGCAAAGTCCAAGCATGAAGATTGGAACCAAGCCGTACGCAAGATCGTGAAGAAATGAGCTCACTGTGGTGACCAAATGTAGGAACGAACGCTAGACAGACGACCGGACGCTATGACCGGACACTAGGCGAGTGGCTCGGCAGACAGGCGACCGGACACTGGACCAGACACTGGCGGCAACCGACCGGACGTAGGACATGAGCGTTCGATCGATTACAGTAAGGTTCCAGAGCGGCACATCTGCGACCGGACGTGTCTGGTGGCAGGCGACCATACGCTGGCCAGCGTCCGATCAGTACATTGCCGGCTCAATGGTCAGGACGACTGGACGCATCTGGTTAGGACGATTCAGCGTCCGGTCAGTAGCAGTTTCGCAGGAGTTCGACCCCAATGGCTACTTTCTCAGTGGGGCTTATAAATACAACCTCCAACTGGCCATTTGAGGTGTGTGGAGCTAAGGAAACATACTAAGGGTGTTGATACACCATTTTAGTGATCTCCACATGCATAGTGCTTAGAGTTTTATTAGGTGATTAGCATAAGTGCTTTGTGAAGTGCTTAGGTTGATTAGACCACCACTTATGCGCTTACTCTAGGTTTATGCCTAGTGTTTAGTGAGGTTTGCATACCTCTTGCCACCCCGTGCTTGCGAGCACAAGTGTTGTACATCGGAGGGGCTTGAAGTCTTGCGAGATCACACCAACCGCGTTTGTGGTGTGGCTGCCACCGTGTACCAGAGGGAACAAGGCCCACGGTGTTTCGGCCGGAAGCTTAATAATGAAGATGGCGGGGAGCATCTAGGAGAGGCTTGCTGAGAGGCACATCGGAGACCCACTTGCACGTGGAGAAGGCCTGAGGCTATCCACGGAGTTACCCGACCGGAAGCTTGGCCCTTAAGAGGGATTCCTTACGAGGGGCTCCAACAAGGACTAGGGGGAAGCTTGCGCGCTTCTCGATACCTCGGTAAAAATACCGGAGTCATCGACGGGAGTTTGCATATCTCTACCTTGCTCTTTAGCTTCCGCATTTACATTGTTTACTTTACTACGTTTGCAGTAGAGATAGCAACACACTAGCAAAACTACAGTTGCACATCTAGATAGTTTATCTATTGCATAGGTTTTGCTAGGGTTAGAAAAAGAGGCCATAGTTTAGAGTAAGAATTTTAAGTTGCCTAATTCACCCCCCCCCCCTCTTAGGCGTCACGGTCCCTTCAATTGGTATCAGAGCCAGTTGGCTCATATTTGGACCTTTGGCTTAACCGCCGTTGAGCCGATGCTATTGTAGAGTGGTTGGGATGGATACCGCTAGGCCTCCTCAATTTGATGGCACTAACTTCCTCTACTATAAGGCTAGAATGACTTGCCACCTTGAGGTAGTTGATTTAGGTGTATGGAGAGTCACTCGTGACGGGATGAAACCCATTAAGAATCCCGAAAAGCCCACAAAGTGACGAAAAAGAAATGCATTTTAATGCTAGAGCTAAGAATTGCTTATTTGAATCATTTAGCATGGATGTGTTTAACCAAGTGTTCACCTTAAATACGGCACATAAAATTTGGTTAAAACTCCAAGAGCTCCATGACGGCACAAGTAATGTCCGTGAGCAAAAACATTGTCTAGCTAAGCAAAATTATGATTCATTTGCTATGAATGATGATGAGCTTGTTTGTGATATGTATTCTCGATTGAATCTAATTATCAATGAGCTCCATTCAATAGGATTATTAAAGCTAGATGATGCGGACATCGTGAGGAAGATCATCTCCATTCTACCACAAAAGAAATATGCAAGCATCATCACCATTCTTCACAACATGGAGAACTTGAGCACCATGACCCTGGGCATTGTCATTGGCAAGCTAGTGGCATTTGAAATGTCACGTAAGATGGGTCAAGGAGAACCATCTTCATCAAGCAAAGGCAAAGCTCTCGCTTGTAGCGAGAAGAAAAAGACGAAGGGCAAGAAAGTTGAGTCAAGCTCAAGCTCCTCAAGTGAAGAAAAAGAAGATGAGGATGAGGATGATGATGAACAAGAATCAAGTGATGATGATCAATCTTCCTCCTCCACCTCCGACCTTAATGAAGAATCAATCAAACTTATCAAAAAGGTGGAGAAGATGATCGTAAGGCTCAATGTCAAGGGTGTGCCCATCCAAATTCAAGACCTCGTTTTCACTAACCAAAGAAACGAGCAAAGAAAGAGAGGATGCTATGGATGCGGCAAGTTGGGGCACTTTGTGGAAGTTTGTCCAAACAAGCCCACGCCCAAGGCAAAGAAGAAGGCATGCAAGAACAAAGCCCTCACATCAATAAGGTCATGGGATGATTCTTCAAGTGAAGAAGATCATCACAAGAGGCAAGGGCGCAAGCACTCATCATCAAGCTCTTCTCGTGTGTGCCTTATGGCACGAGGTAATGAAAGCTCATCCTCTAGTGAGAGCGATAGTGATGATGATTTGCCTTCTTATAATACAATTGTGCAACAAAATCATAAATATGCTAAAGTTTGCACTAGTCAACAAAAGAAGCTCAAAAATTTAAAAGAAGAGCTAGGTAGTTCACAAGAAGCATACAAGAATTTGCTTGAACAATATGAAAACTTTGCAAATCTCAATGTTGAACTATCTACTAAAATTGAGCAACTTGAGGCTAGTGCAACAACAAATGAATGCACAATCAATGATAAGCAACTTGAAAAGAAAAATAAAAAATTAAAAGAAAAGTTAGCTAGATCACAAAATGATTATCAAAGTTTGCTTGCTAAATTGGAAATCATGTGCAAACATTGTGATGAGCTAACTAATAAAGTTGCTAATCTTGAAGCCGTCAAAAATACCCCCACCAAGGCACCTAAAAAGAAAAGTTCTATTATTAAAAGGGATGCCTCTACTTCTTGCAATGATTTATGTTTAGACTCACCTTTGTGCAACCAAGTTTGTGTTGAGAAAGTTATTGTAGATACATGCACACAAGAGGTTGCTAAGGAAAATGAGGAACTTAAGCAAGAAGTAGCTCACCTCACGAAGGACTTGACTCAAGTAAAAGGCAAGGCGAAGCAAGCTCAACTTCATCAAGATAACACCATCAAGGGAGTGAAGAAGCTTGATGAAGGACAAACTGTGGTTTGCTACGTGTGCCACAAGGAAGGCCACAAGTCCTATGAGTGCAAGGTGAAGAATGGGGGAGGAGCAAAGAAGGAGGAGAAAAAGCAAACAAGCAAGTTCTCCAACACCTACACCAACAAGGTGGACAAGAAGGCCTCCACACCTTATCTCTTGAAAAAGAAGAAAAATGACAAGGTGGTGGCCATCAAGGTGAACAAGCAAGCCAACAATGGGGTCAAACGCTTTTGGGTGCCAAAGGAAATCATTTCCAACATGAAAAGCACCAAGAAGGTTTGGATCCCAAAAGGAAAGTGAGAAGTCCAATGGACTTTGGAGAATTTGGAGACTTGGCAAAGTTTGGGTGCATTTTATGAGATGCATCATGATGGACAAAGTCATTGCCAAGTAGGTTAGTGAATACTATGGACCCAAATTCCCCTTCCCATATTAGATAACTAGATGTCATTACTTTCAATTAGCATTCATTTCAATTGGTATTGTTTTTCAATTGATATACTCTTAAAGCATCTAGTTATCTTTCATGCCTAATGTTTGCATTTACTTGCTTAAATCTTTTGTCATGCATTCAATAGGTATATCATATGGTAGGCTTGCTCGGTTTCATTATCAACCCTTGGAGCAAACCTACATGGTTTAAAATTGTTTAGGAGCACAGTACATAGCTTGTTTTACAATTAATTATCTAATATGTGCTAAAGTCCAAATTGTAGATAATCTCTCCCAAATATCAATTTTCAAGTGGTATTTTGATACTTAAATCAACGTGCACAAATTTTACAAGTATTCAACACTTGTGTGCACAAATTTAGGGGGAGCTTAATCTACAACTTGGATGCTTTGAGACTAACACTTCTTCAAATGGTATCAATTTTTCAAACCTATCACATGTGTAATAGTCTCATTGTAAGGAAATTGGAGTCCCCGGAGTTAAGCATCATTCTTCAATTGGCATAATCTTGTTGTTTTTCATTTCATATTTACATGCTTTCTCCATGCATTATATAGATTAAACTCTCTTGTACAATAAATTGCTAACTATGCATATGCTTTGCTTTCTACCATATGTATGCATATATTTAGGGGGAGCTTAGTCTATATAATGTGAGAGTCAAATTTTGTGATCCATTTCACTCGTATACAAAGGATCATGAAATTTGACCCTCGCTTGTGCTACTAATGTCTTTCTTTTCGGTGTTTGATGCCAAAGGGGGAGAATTTGAAGGACCAAAGGCAAGCATCAAGTTGATGTCTACAAGTGGTAATGGTCCGAGAAAGGGAGGAAAGTGAATTATGGATTAGTCTAAGTAATAAAAAAAATTTAGAAAGCTAGGCTTTAATCCATAATATCACATGGGGACATTTGTAAGGGCAAGACAAGCTTTTAAGTAAAAGTTTTAATTGGTATCTTACAATTGACTTCAATTAGTATCCCTAAATATCTTATATGATTTCAATTGGTATCTTTAAGTGTCAAATAAACTTGCCCTTTTGCATTGCATCCTAGCAAGCAGGTAGTTTTTTAACTTCCAAATTCTTATTATTTACTTGCCTTGGTCGTGTTGGCATCAGTCACCAAAAAGGGGGAGATTGTAAGGAAAATGGACCCTTGGCCCATTTACTTTGGATTTTGGTGTTTGATGACCAACACAACCAAATTGGACTAATGAATTTACAAGTGTTTGTTTTGTAGTTCAACAGGGTGCAAGACGTAACTTGGACGAAGGCGACGTGATGATCAAATGATCTAACACCTCAAGCAAGACCTTAGGAGCACAAGAAAAGACTCAAGAGAACAAGCAAAGTCCAAGCATGAAGATTGGAACCAAGCCGTACGCAAGATCGTGAAGAAATGAGCTCACTGTGGTGACCGAATGCAGGAACGGACGCTGGATAGGCGACCAGACGCTGGGCGAGTGGCTCGGCAGACAGGCGACCGGACACTGGACCGAACGCTGGCGGCAACTGACCAGACGTAGGACATGAGCGTCCGATCGATTACAGTAAGGTTCTAGAGCGGCACATCTGTGACCGGACGCATTTGGTGGCAGGCGACCGGACGCTGGCTAGCGTCCAATCAGTACATTGCTGGCTCAACGGTCGGGACGACCGGACACGTCCGGTTAGAACGATTCAGCGTCCAGTCAGTAGCAGTTTCGCGGGAGTTCGACCCCAACGGCTACTTTCTCAGTGGGGCTTATAAATACAACCTCCAACTGGCCATTTGAGGTGTGTGGAGCTGAGGAAACATACCAAGGGTGTTGATACACCATTTTAGTGATCTCCATATGCATAGTGCTTAGAGTTTTATTAGGTGATTAGCATAAGTGCTTTGCGAAGTGCTTAGGTTGATTAGACCACCGCTTATGCGCTTGCTCTAGGTTTATGCCTAGTGTTTAGTGAGGTTTGCATACCTCTTGCCACCCCGTGCTTGCGAGCACAAGTGTTGTACATTGGAGGGGCTTGAAGTCTTACGAGATCACACCAACCACATTTGTGGTGTGGCTGCCACCGTGTACCGGAGGGAACAAGGCCCACGACGTTTCGGCCGAAAGCTTGATAGTGAAGACGGCGGGGAGCATCCGGGAGTGGCTTGCCGAGAGGCACATCGAAGACCCACTTGCACATGGGGAAGGCCCGAGGCTATCCATGGAGTTACCCGACCAGGAGCTTGGCCCTTGAGAGGGATTCCTTGCGAGGGGCTCCAACGAGGACTAGGGGGAAGCTTGTGCGCTTCTCGATACCTCGGTAAAAATATCGGAGTCGTCGATGGGAGTTTGCATATCTCTACCTTGCTCTTTAGCTTCCGCATTTACATTGTTTACTTTACTATGTTTGCGGTAGAGATAGCAACACACTAGCAAAACCACAGTTACATATCTAGATAGTTTATCTATTGCATAGGTTTTGCTAGGGTTAGAAAAAGAGGCCATAATTTAGAGTAAGAATTTTAAGTTGCCTAATTCACCCCCCTCTTAGGCGTCACGGTCCCTTCAGCTGCCTTCTTCTAGGGATGAAAGCGGTCCGGAACAATCGGGAAAACACCCTAACCATTTTTGTTACTGTATTTTTTTCTCGGAAATGGGAACGGGAGCGAAAACGCCGGTCGGGAAAATGAAATCGGATATACGGGATGTTGGAAACGAAACTATTCGGATGGGAACGTGTCAATAACGAGCGGGAATCGACAATTCAAATCGGGAAGATCAATGCAAATAACCACATTAATGTGCAACTCATCGGAACATACATAATACACAGGCAATGGTAATGTAAATAACT
Source organism: Miscanthus floridulus (assembly GCF_019320115.1). NCBI lineage: Eukaryota > Viridiplantae > Streptophyta > Magnoliopsida > Poales > Poaceae > Miscanthus > Miscanthus floridulus. Next base: position 109,757,438 of record NC_089581.1, on the reverse strand, counting down.
AATGCAAAGCAACAGAACAATAGAACAGAGAGACTGCAAAGAAAAAAATGAAATGAAAAGAATGGTCTAAGCTACTCTGGTGGATTTCTAGGCTACCGCTAGCGGGCCGTGGACCACGTGCATGCATGCACGCACAGGAAAGTAGTAGGCCTTACCCACAACTAGTAGGCCGGCAGCACCGTAGTGCACTAGCAAAGCTCCAGAGTTTAGTCCCACCTCGCCCATCCATTCACTACTGCAAACGCTGGTGAGATATAAAGAGGACTGAGGGCAAACATACTTGTCTGCACTTTGTTGATGGGAAGGAAACCGGGAAAATCCAAGAATTCCCGAGTAACAAGCGGGATTCAAAAAAATAGATGGGAAAATTGCAAAACCGACCCCATTCCTGTTCTCGTGACCTTGCTTCTGTTTCTGACCAGATTTCATATTTTCCCGACTAAAACAGGAACATGCAGGAAATATGGGAAACAGTGTCGGTTGGTGTGGGAACTTTCCTGTCCTATTTTCATCCCTACTTCTTCCACCTGTGGGGTGGAGGAGGACCTAATTTGCGTAGAGTGTTTGATCTCTGGCGCCTGGAGCAGGGGTCTGAATGGACTACTATTGGATCAAGATCCAAAAAGTCCAGTGTTGATGTTGGTTCAAAATGTAAAAGGAGTTTTGCTGATGTTGTTCATTCTTCTTTTGCTCCTAGACGCCCTGTGTTTGTTCGCTTGAATTATCCTGATAATTATTTTGAGAACTTTGATGATCTTAACCCAGTTTCTAGGAAGATTCCGGTTACTACTTGTTGGTGTTTTGGACCGGGGGATCCTCAACCAACTAGTGAATTTGTGCTGCGTGTTCCCAAACCCGGATGGTGATGCAAAGAGACACAAGGCTTATACTGGTTCAGGCGATTGGTGCCCTACGTCCAGTCTGAGAGATCAATCTTGTATTCCTTGCACCGAAGTGCTTGTAGTAGGGGGTTACAAGTTGTGTGAGAGAGGGAGCTAGTCCCAGGTCTTGGCGTGGAGTGATGTGGACTGCTTGAGATGTTGCTCTCAGGCAGCAGGGACGTGTGCGTGTTACAGAGTGTTGCTCTTTGTGGGTGCCTCTCTCTCCTCTCTTAGAAACGGCCCAAGTCCTTTCCTTTTATAGTTTGAAGGGAGGACAAGGGTAGTACATGTGCTAACTATACGGCGTTGTGCGAACAGAGGCGGCGTGTTCGAGCCCTATAACCTGTTCCTGTGGCGGTGTGGTCGTCGGAGTGGTCTGTCCTTGGAGCGCTGGGGCGACGTGCTGGTCACATCCGATCCTGTGCGTCATGGGAGCTCTAGGGCTTCCTCAGAGCGGGCACGGTGGTCAGTGTGTGGGTCGCTGTGGATTGACTGTGCGCAAGGCCGAGGCTCGGTTGGGGCTGAGGCAGAGCCACGGTGGGGGGTCTCGGCAGACGTGAATCCCGAGATAGCCAAGACCCTGGCGTAGAGTGCCGAGGCTCGGAGGGAGTGGTCGATCTAGTACGCTGGTTTAGAGGTGATGATGACCCAGGCAAGATTCCCCATGCTGCATTGTCTTCGGGGTGGGGGTTGTAACACCCCGGGTGTTTAAATACTAAAACTGCCATATCATCATATGCATTGTAAGGCAATTGGTCATATTAAAAACTTTGAGATGCATACACTAAAACAAGTTTATATTCATGTGGTATGTGTTGAATTGTATTGTTTGACTCAAGTTCAAAGTTTGTTTGATTTTGAATTTTTCGTGAAAACCCCGATTTTCAGCATTTAAATCCTACCCTAAAAATCCATTTCAAAATCTATGCATATTTTGGGGTTGAGTCCAAAAGCAAAAGTGTAGAGCTTGACAAGTTAAGAAAAGTTTGTTTTTGGAGTTTTTCAAGTTGTGTAGAAAAATTTGGAGTAATTCAAAAAGGCGTAATTCGTTAAATTTCCCTATTCAAATTCAAAAGTTCATTTCAAAATCTAGACCGAATTAGGAGATGGTTATAAAAGAAAAGTTGTAGAACTTTTGATTTTGAACAACTTTTGTTTTTTGATATTTTTGAGTTGTTATGAAAATTTGAGAGTAATTTGTGAATTTTGGCGAATGGCAAACTTGTAAATACTGTGAACAGTGTTCACCGCCGTAGCTACACCGCCGGCGACCTTCGGTTCGCTTCCAGATGCACGCGTGGACGTCCTTGGCTTCGCGCTGGCATGGGAAAGGCTCTTGCATGGCTTCCTTGCGCTTCTGGCCGCTCCTTAAGGCCTAAGCCGTCGCCGTTCTTCGCCGTTTCCCTTCCTCTGTTTTCCCGGCACCGTTGCCATAGCTCCGTTGAGCTTTTGCCGTCGAACCAGCACCCGCACCATCACAGCAAAGCATGTTCTAGCTCCACTAGCTCCTTGCGCATCCAGCTGACCCACCAATTCGGCTTGTCTTCGTCGGGAACTCGAGTTGCATCGTCTTCTTCCTCGCGGCCGGCAACTCCTCCACCGAGCATGATTCGCCGCGGCCAGAGCTCCACGGTGCATCTCCATCCCTAGTTTTGGTTGATTCCATTTCGTTTTGATGCTGTGGTACTTAATCCATAGTTGGTTGCTCATTTTGACCACTGCAGTCGCCGGTTCTTCCTCACCGACGATCTTTGCTCTGTCGTGATCACCGTGATCGTCGTCACGCCTCTTCGTTGCTTCTCTAACCTTGCTCCTTGCTTCAACACGTTCGGGGTGAGCCACTGGTGCTTCCTGGATCCCTTGTTTGAGCTCTACTGGTTGCACACCACCGGTGTAGCGCTGCCATGCCACCACGTCCGCCATGGCCGACGATGAGCTAGTATAGGGCTGTAATCAGTGCTGATAGGGACATCAATCCATGCGCCTAGTCTTAGTGATCATTTTGGTACTTTGGCCATAGCCGTTGGACTCACCGTCGACGAGTTTACGCCGGTCAGCGTTGTCGCTGTCGTGGTCAAACGCGCGAGGTTAGGGATGACAGGTGGGGTCGGGTTGTCAGTGACTCAACGTTCAAATAGAATTTTTTCTATTTTCAAATTTGAATGAATAGTGTCTATTTTTGTTATTTTTGTGTAGATTTATTTAGAGCTCCAAAAATTATGAAAATTTTTGTGTGACTTCTCTGTGATGTATAGTATTTAAGAAAAATATGAAATAATGTTTTTCAGTACCTTTTGAATGTGATAAAAATTACTCAATTTGTTAATAAAGGGATTTCCATGATTTTTCTAGGCTTAGTTAATTGTCCAAAAATTATGAAATTTGTTTTGCCACTTACTTATTATGTAATCAACATTTACAAAAATTTTGAGCTCAATTAAAATAAGTTGATTTAATTCATAATTTTGAATTAAATAATTAATTCATAAAAGCAAATTGTAACCTTTAATGAATTAGGTTTTGTTTGAATTTTTGATTGAGTGATGTCCTTGGGTGATTAGTTGATAATGATCCTTGGCAATTGATTTGGGTGTTGCGAAAAAGGTTTGATTAGTTTGACTTGCCACTGTACCGCGAAGAAAAGTTGTATTCAAATTCTTAATTTTTGCATTCATCATCGAGCATCATGTTTCGTATTCCGCCTCATGTTAAACATGGCATTGTTACTACATGTAGTGAACGAAGGTGAACACATGGTAATTAATCAAGTTGTTGAGGAAGTTAATCCATCTGTTGAGGTCGGATCGAATACTTGTGAAACATCGTAGGAACCAGACTTTTCCGTCAACGAAGGCAAGCCCCGAATGCATTTAAACTCTACCTTGTGTTTTACAAATTGATTTCGCTTTTGCTTTCATATACTGCATTAAGTGATTAGGAGTTAAGTGGAAACCTAATTGGTGCATTACCAGCCTTGCTTTTCCATATCTACCTTGATTACCTGTTTTATTCGTAAATGACTAGTTATGCTTAGTCATGCTTAGTCGGGTGATTACCTGTCACCTTCGAGTTTTAAATGGATCTTTGGTTACTTATGTTATCATGAAATATGAGCATGTGAAGTAATAAATCTAGACCGGGTGGACTCGGTGTGTGTGAGCCACAAGACGTGGAGGTCTTGTGAGCGGGTTCTTTCCGCCTGAGTCGGTTAAGGTCCGTACCGTTGTTGAACTGTATGTGGTGAGACTTTGTAGTACTAACCACATACTCCGGTAAGCCTTAACTTGATGATTCTATTACGAGAATGGCTACTCGCACACTAGGAGTGGAGAGATGGCGGGAATAGCGTGTACCCACGTGGCAATGGGCTGGATTGGTGGAGTACTGTATTCTCGGGTGGCGTGGACCCGTTCTTATTTTAGAGGATCCGAGAGTAGGTTGGTATATGTAGGTCGGGGACCTGCATATGTCATGTGGTCTAGAATCCCCAGCTGGGTTTAATCGGTTTGAATCATCGTTGCTCCTCGGTTATGGAGACTCACTTCTCTGTTCAGCATCGTAGTACTAATAACTGGAACTCAAATATGGCTTGTGAAGGTGTTGGATATGAAGTTTCATGATCTCAATACGGATCGTGTCATCTTTATATATGATTTTAGGAAGTTTTAAATGTCTAATTAAAGAATTTTGTTAAAAAGCTTTTACGCAAAAGAACTTTGATTATTGTTAAAGCCATACCTTGAATCCCTGAGCCTGCATTCCTGAGTTCTATCAATTTTTATTTCGGTTAAGTCTTGTTGAGTACTTTTGTACTCAGGGTTCATTGACCCTTGTTGTAGGTGAGCCTCATGAGCAGATCTATTTTGGATCATGCTGCATGACAGTTGTACCTTGTGATGACGATGAGAAGTAAATGTGTGGCCCTTGGGCAGGACAGTTTCATTGTGTGTTTTGTATTATATTATAATGCCACTTCACTATTTCGTTTTGTAATAAACATCGAACCTAGTTGTGAGGTTTGAAACTACTGTATTGTAAATTATGTTATTGTAAGACTTTTGCTATTTTTACTCTGGTATTGAGGTTTGAATAAATGTTGTAATACTACAATGACTCTATAACGTGATCCTGCTCGGAAATCGTGGATGATTTGGGGTTCCCTGGGGACACCCGATAGTCTTCTTAAGTTACTAGGAACATATGCATAGTCATCAGAGGTCGTTGGACAGTGACAGGTGCATGTGGATCCTATAATTTAGGAGGTTCTGCCATAGAATGGTATCAGAGCGATCGTTGCAAGTTTTTGTTGTATTGTTTTACAAAAACTTCAAATTGATTTGGGATGACTAAATTTAACTTGATAATTTGGTTCAAATTGCTTCTGACTTATCTTATTTCTTTCTCCCTATTCCGTATTTGATTAAAAAGGCTTTGTGTGGTGGAGTAGTAATATTACTATGCCCTATATAAAAATAAATGTTGTTTATGTGCATTATAAACTTTGATGTTTTTGGTTCATAAGAACGATTCATGCATCAATATTAATTCACTCGTTACTTCCTTCACCTCTTAGTCTGGAGTTGAGTAGTGAGACTGGTTTGAGTAATGTAATCCATCATAGCTGCTCTTTAGACTTTGATTAAATGGTCTTACTTGGATTAAATTGGCTTCCTACAGTATGGCTCGTGCCAAGATGACGCCCCGTAAGTCCACTAGACCCAAAGGAGTTCCTCGTCACCAACTTGCCCCTAGAAATGATGGTGCTAGCAATAGCAGTTCTAGGCCTGATCCCCAAGCAGAGATACAGAGGATTTCTGCAGAGTTAGCACAAGCTACTAGAGATAGGACTTTGGATGCTATACAAGTAGGAGAATTACAGGATCAATTGAGGCGTCTTACTACCGCACACAGGAACTGTGAAAGCATGTTAGTTCGTATAGTGGAGGGATGAAATGAGGCTTGGCATAGGGAAAATGTAGCTAGAGCTAGAACTCATGAGCTAGAATTCTATGTAGAAGATTTAGAAGAACATAATACTTATCTGCATGAGGAAGTTCATAGGCTTAGTAATCTGCTAAATCCCAATCATGAGCCCCAAGCTGATGCTATGGACCTCGGTGTCATCTTTGCCGATAATAACGAATCGAAAGAGGAAGAAGAAGATCCTAAAGAATTAGTAATGATCAATGAAAGTGATGATGAAGGCGGTAATAATTCCGGAATGGATACCGAGCCTGAAGTTTGAAATAATCACGGAAAAGAGTAGAGTTGTATAATAGTTAGTTATAGTTAAGCTATGTATCTTTGTATTAGTACTTACAGGTTCTGGTGTTTATATTAGTAAACCCTATGTAATGTGTTTGGAGTAAGCTTTTGTGCAATTCAATAAAGGCTTGTGAATAAAGTTTAGTTTGTTATGAGCAGATGCGTCGTACGTGGGGTTCGTATGTTCTTGGAACTTCGCAAGATGAGGATGGTATTCCAGATCTGCCACCAGTTCCAACAAATCTAGCTAATGCTATAACCGCACTTGTCAATGTGATGGCTGAAAATTCCCGTTTGCTTCATGAGATCGCTCTAAGTAATTAGAATCAGATGCAAGGAAACCGTGGTCGTCACCATAACAGACAGGAGGCTACATATGTTGATTTTACAGATACAAGACCACCAGTGTTCACCAAGGTAGATGAACCATTGGAGGCTGATGACTAGCTTCGAACCATAGAGTAGAAATTTGACCTTATTCCATGCACGGAATATCAGAAACCTGTGTTTGCCGCCCAGCAACTTAGAGGTGCAGCAAGTGCTTGGTGGGCGAACTTAGTGGCTATGCAACTAGCTGGCATTCCAATAACTTGAGCTGAGTTCCGTACTGCCTTCAGAGCCCATTATATCCTTGAAGGAGTGATGGCAATGAAGTTAGATGAATTCCTTGCTTTGAAGCAAGGAGATCAAACCGTGATGCAGTATGTGGGAAGATTTAATCACCTGTCACAATATGCATCAGAACATGTCAATACTGATGCCAAGAAGAAGAGGTGGTTTATGAGAGGTTTGAATACCAAGCTACAAACAATAATGACAACTTGCACCAATGTCACTTACCATGAGGCCGTAAATATTGCAATTGCTTTAGAGTCAAAGTATCAGCAGCATAAGGAGCTCAAAAAGAAAAAGAGTATGCCGTCCAGATCTTTTGGGGGAAATCAGTAGAGGCAGAGGGTGATTTATCATCTAGTACATCATAATCATCCTCCTTACCGTCCGCCACAGTCTCAAGCTGGGCAACAGTCAAATGTCCGTCCTGCTATAACCTATCCGAACTCATACCCAACCAATGCTCCTAGTGGCAATGCTCCAACGTCCTAGGGTCACAACTATCCGTGTTACAATTGTAGAAGGACTGGTCATTTCTCCAGGGAATGTCCATATCCTAGGCAGGTTAATCAAAATTATCAGAAGGCCCCTGCCAATCAACAACAGGGTCAGGCACCAAACAAGAACCCCAATCAGAATGCTCAGAAGGGTAAAGATGAGAGGAAGATAGGACGGGTGTTCTATATTCAAGATGGAGAAATTCCAGAAGGGGAGCCAGTGATGATGGGTATGTTTCCTGTTGCCAATCATCCTGCAGTTATACTTTTTGATTCCGGCGCATCGCATTCATTCATTAATAGAACATTTGTTGTGAAGTATGAAATTTCAATTGGGGCAACGAAGAAAAGTTTTTTTATACAGTCACCTGGGGGACGTCTGTGTACTAAGGAAATGGTATACCAGGTACCCGTAAACTTGGGTGGGCATATTTTTCCTACTACCATGATTATCCTTAAGGATCAGGATATAGATGTAATCTTGGGAATGAATTGGATATATCAGCATAAGGCTGTTATAGATGCTTTGAATAGGACATTAAGAGTAAGTTTGCCTAATAGTAATTCTCAACTTTTCATCCAACTTCCAACCCTAAGAAGATCAGTGGGCAAGGTTTGTGGAACTGTTGTCAAAGAGATTAGAGATATTCCAGTAGTGTGTGAATTTCCGGATGTGTTTCTAGAAGATCTACCCGGTCTACCACCTGATAGGGATGTCTAGTTTAACATAGAGTTGCAACCTGGAACAGCTCCGATTTCTCGGAGAGCTTATAGGATGCCACCTAAGGAATTGGCCGAGTTGAAGACTCAGTTACAAGAATTGATTGAGAAGGGGTTTATCCAACCTAGTTCCTCACCTTGGGGATGTCTGACAATATTTGTGAAAAAGAAAGATGAGATCCTAAGGTTATGTGTTGACTATCGTCCGTTGAATGAAGTGACCATCAAGAATAAGTATCCCTTACCTCAGATAGATTTGCTTTTTGATCAATTGGCCAGAGCCAAAGTTTTCTCCAAGATAGATTTGAGATCAGGGTATCATCAAATTAAGATAAAGCCTGAACATATTCCCAAAATAGCATTTACCATAAGATATGGATTATATAAATACTTGGTAATGTCTTTTGGTTTGACAAATGCTCCCGCTTATTTCATGTATCTGATGAACTCAGTATTCATGCTTGAGCTAGACAAGTTTGTAGTGGTGTTTATTGATGACATTTTAGTATATTCCAAGAATAAGAAAGAACATGTGAAACATCTTAGGATTGTTCTGACCTACTTGAGAGAACATCAACTATATGCCAAGTTCAACAAGTGTGATTTTTAGCTTAAGGAAGTGCAATTTCTTGGACATGTCTTGTCAGCCGAAGGAGTTGCAGTTGATCCCGGCAAAGTGAAGGATGTGCTTGATTGGAAACCACCAACCACAGTTCATCAAGTTTGGAGTTTTCTGGGTTTGGCAGGGTATTACCGTCGGTTTATTTTAGATTTCTCTAAAGTATCAAAGTCCATAACTGAATTGTTGAAGAACCAAGTTAAGTTTGTCTAGTCATCTAAATGTGAAAAGGCTTTCCAGACTTTGAAAAGACTATTGACTACTGCACCAGTGTTAGCCCAACCTGATATCGAGAAGTCGTTTGATGTTTATTGTGATGCTTCAGGTATTGGTATTGGATGTGTGTTGATGCAAGAAGGCCGAGTCATTGCCTATGCATCCAGGTAACTTAAGCAACATGAAGAACACTATCCGACTCATGATCTGGAGTTAGTAGCTGTGGTCCATGCTCTGAAGATTTGGTGGCATTACCTGCTTGGTAATACGTGCCATATTTATATAGACCACAAGAGCTTAAAGTATATCTTTACTCAGTCAGAATTGAACATACAACAAAGAAGATGGTTAGAACTGATTAAGGATTATGATTTGGAAGTACATTATCACCTAGGTAAAGCAAATGTGGTTGCAGATGCCCTCAGTCGCAAAAGTTATTGCAATTGTCTAACAGTGAGAACAATGAGTTTGACGCTATGTCAAGAAATGGAGAAGTTGAATGTAGAAGTAATTCAACAAGGTAGTTTGACCAACATAATTGTTGGAGCCACTATTCGAGATCAAGTTATTGTTGCTCAGAAGGAAAACAAGGGTATAGCCCATATCAAGGAAAGAGTCAAGAATGGAAAAGCAGAATGCTTCAGCATAGATGATGAAGATGTGTTATGGTTCAAGGATCGCCTGGTGGTACCAAAGGTTCCTGAGCTGCGGCAGTCAATTCTAGAAGAGGCACATGCTACTAGGTTATCTATCCATCCGGGAAGCAACAAGATGTACCATGACTTGAAGCAAAGATTCTGGTGGACTAAAATGAAAATAGAGATTGCTAGATATATAGCAAAGTGTGATACTTGTCAAAAGGTGAAAGCTATACATTTGAGGTCTGCTGGTGAATAACAACCATTACCTATTCCATCTTGGAAATGGGAGGACATAAGTATGGATTTTATTGTTGGTCTACCCAAGACATCAAAGGGATTTGATTCAGTATGGGTTATTATAGATTGACTAACCAAATCAGCACATTTTCTTCCAGTCCAGAATACATATCCCACTATACGGTATGCCAAGATGTATTTAGAGTGAATTGTGAGTCTCCATGGAGTACCCAAGACTATTGTGTCAGATAGGGGTACACAGATTGTCTCCAACTTTTGGAAACAATTGCATTCTTCATTGGGTACCAAGCTTCTATATAGTACAACTTATCATCCACAGACTAATGGACAGACTGAAAGACTCAATCAAGTACTTGAAGATATGTTAAGGTGTTGTGTCCTTAACTATTCCAATAAGTGGGATGAGTGCTTACCTTTGGCCGAGTTCTCATATAACAATAATTATCAGGAAAGCATTAGAATGGCTCCATTTGAAGCACTCTATGGTCGCAGATGCAGAACATCGTTGATTTGGTCTGAGCCTGGTGAAAGAAGATTCTTTGGAGTTGACCTTGTGAAAGAAACAGAAGACAAGGTTAGGCAAATATACAGAGTAATTGGAAAATAGCTCAGTCCCACCAAAAGAGTTATGCGGATAGAAGACAGAGACCATTGGTATTTAACAAAGGAGATTTTGTATATCTGAAAGTATCACCAATGAAGGGAGTTAACTGTTTTGGTGTTAAAGGAAAGTTGGCACCCCGATACATTGGACCATATCAAATTTTGGAGAGGTATGGAAAAGTGGCATATCGCTTGAAATTACCTGAACATCTCGCAGTTGTGCATGATGTGTTCCATATTTCTCAATTGAAACAGTGTCTTCGAGTGCCTGAACAGAATGTTGAAGTTGAAGGAGTGGAACTAGAACCGGATTTAACTTACTCCGAATATCCTATCCGAGTGTTAGATCAGAAAGATCGTGTTACTCGAAGATGGACAATCAAGTTCTATAAAATATAATGGAATCAACATTTAGAAGAGGAAGCTACCTGGGAATCAGAAAATTACTTGTTAGAAAAGTTTCCAGAGTTTCTAGCGTCATTATAAGAATAGAGTAATGTTAGTTGAGCTCGGTTGCTACAAATTGTGTTTTTTAAAGGAACCTCAGCTGTTTTATGGACAAGTTCTGGATATTTTTGGACTGACACATTTCCTTTTCCATTACTTACTCTATGGCTTTGAATCTCAGGGCAAGATTTCTTTTAGGGGGAAGGATTGTAACACCCCAGGTGTTTAAATACTAAAACTGCCATATCATCATATGCATTGCAAGGTAATTGGTTATATTAAAAACTTTGAGATGCATACACTAAAACAAGTTTATATTCATGTGGTATGTGTTGAATTGTATTGTTTGACTCAAGTTCAAAGTTTGTTTGATTTTGAATTTTTCGTGAAAACCCTGATTTTCAGCATTTAAATCCTACCCTGAAAATCCATTTCAAAATCTTTGCATATTTTGGGGTTGAGTCCAAAAGCAAAAGTGTAGAGCTTGACAAGTTAAGCAAAGTTTGTTTTTGGAGTTTTTCAAGTTGTGTAGAAAAATTTGGAGTAATTCAAAAAGGCGTAATTCGTTAAATTTCCCTATTCAAATTCAAAAGTTCATTTCAAAATCTAGACCAAATTAGGAGATGGTTATAAAAGCAAAGTTGTAGAACTTTTGATTTTGAACAACTTTTGTTTTTGGAGACTTTTGAGTTGTTATGAAAATTTGAGAGTAATTTGTGAATTTTGGTGAATGGCAAACTTGTAAATATTGTGAACAGTGTTCACCGCCGTAGCTACACCGCCGGTGACCTTCGGTTCGCTTCCAGACGCGCGCGTGGATGTCCTCGGCTTCGCGCTGGCATGGGAAAGGCTCCTGCGTGGCTTCCTTGCGCTTCTGGCCGCTTCTTAAGGCCTAAGCCATCGCCGTTCTTCGCCGTTTCCCTTCCTCTGTTTTCCCGGTGCCGTTGCCATAGCTCCGTTGAGCTTTTACCGTCGAACCAGTGCCCGCGCCATCGCAGCAAAGCATGTTCTAGCTCCGCTAGCTCCTTGTGCATCCAGCCGACCCACCAATTCGGCTTGTCTTCATCGGGAACTCGAGTTGCATCGTCTTCTTCCTCGTGGCCGGCAACTCCTCCGCCGAGCACGATTCGCCGTGGCCAGAGCTCCATGGTGCATCTCTGTCCCTGGTTTTGGTTGATTCCATTTTGTTTCGATGCTGTGGTACTTAATCCATAGTTGGTTGCTCATTTTGACCACTGTAGTCACCGGTTCTTCCTCACCGACGATCTTTGCTCCGCCGTGATCACCGTGATCATCGTCACGCCTCTCCGTTGCTTCTCCGACCTCGCTCCTTGCTTCAACACGTTTGGGGTGAGCCACTGGTGCTTCCTAGATCCCTTGTTTGAGCTCTACCAGTTGCACGCCGTCGGCATAGCGCTGCCATGCCACCGCGTCTGCCATGGCCGACGATGAGCTAGTATAGGGCCGTAATCAGTGCTCATAGGGACGTCAATCGATGCGCCTAGTCTTGGTGATCATTTGGTACTTTGGCCGTAGCCGTTGGACTCACCGTCGATGAGTTTACGCCGGTCAGCGCTGTCGCCGTCGTGGTCAAACACGCGAGGTTAGGAATGACAGGTGGGGTCGGGTTGTCAGTGACTCAACGTTCAAATGGAATTTTTTCTATTTTTAGATTTGAATGAATAGTGTCTGTTTTTGTTATTTTTGTGCAGATTTATTTAGAGCTCCAAAAATTATGAAAATTTTTGCGTGACTTCTCTGTGATGTATAGTATTTAAGAAAAATATGAAATAATGTTTTTCAGTACTTTTTGAATGTGATTAAAATTACTCAATTTGTTAATAAAGGGATTTCCATGATTTTTCTAGGCTTAGTTAATTGTCCAAAAATTATGAAATTTGTTTTGCCACTTACTTATTATGTAATGAACATTTACAAAAATTTTGAGCTCAATTAAAATAAGTTGATTTAATTCATAATTTTGAATTAAATAATTAATTCATAAAAGCAAATTGTAACCTTTAATGAATTAGGTTTTGTTTGAATTTTTGATTGAGTGATGTCCTTGGGTGATTAGTTGATAATGATCCTTGGCAATTGATTTGGGTGTTGCAAAAAAGGTTTGATTAGTTTGACTTGCCACTATACCGCGAAGGAAAGTTGTATTCAAATTCTTAATTTTTGCATCCATCATCGAGCATCATGTTTCGTATTCCGCCTCATGTTAAACATGGCATTGTTACTACATGTAGTGAACGAAGGTGAACACATGGTAATTAATCAAGTTGTTGAGGAAGTTAATCTGTCTATTGAGGTCGGATCGAATACTTGTGAAACGTCGTAGGAACCGGACTTTTCCGTCAACGAAGGCAAGCCCCGGATGCATTTAAATCCTACCTTGTGTTTTACAAATTGATTTTGCTTTTGCTTTCATATACTGCATTAAGTGATTAGGAGTTAAGTGGAAACCTAATTGGTGCATTACCAGCCTTGCTTTTCTATATCTACCTTGATTACCTGTTTTATTCGTAAATGACTAGTTATGCTTAGTCATGCTTAGTCGGGTGATTACCTGTCACCTTCGAGTTTTAAATGGATCTTTGGTTACTTATGTTATCATGAAATATGAGCATGTGAAGTAATAAATCTAGACCGGGTGGACTCGGTGTGTGTGAGCCACAAGACGTGGAGGTCTTGTGAGCGGGTTCTTTCCGCCTGAGTCGGTTAAGGTCCGTACCGTTGTTTTAGAAAGCTAGGCTTTAATCCATAATATCACATGGGGACATTTGTAAGGGCAAGACAAGCTTTTAAGTAAAAGTTTTAATTGGTATCTTACAATTGACTTCAATTAGTATCCCTAAATATCTTATATGATTTCAATTGGTATCTTTAAGTGTCAAATAAACTTGCCCTTTTGCATTGCATCCTAGCAAGCAGGTAGTTTTTTAACTTCCAAATTCTTATTATTTACTTGCCTTGGTCGTGTTGGCATCAGTCACCAAAAAGGGGGAGATTGTAAGGAAAATGGACCCTTGGCCCATTTACTTTGGATTTTGGTGTTTGATGACCAACACAACCAAATTGGACTAATGAATTTACAAGTGTTTGTTTTGTAGTTCAACAGGGTGCAAGACGTAACTTGGACGAAGGCGACGTGATGATCAAATGATCTAACACCTCAAGCAAGACCTTAGGAGCACAAGAAAAGACTCAAGAGAACAAGCAAAGTCCAAGCATGAAGATTGGAACCAAGCCGTACGCAAGATCGTGAAGAAATGAGCTCACTGTGGTGACCGAATGCAGGAACGGACGCTGGATAGGCGACCAGACGCTGGGCGAGTGGCTCGGCAGACAGGCGACCGGACACTGGACCGAACGCTGGCGGCAACTGACCAGACGTAGGACATGAGCGTCCGATCGATTACAGTAAGGTTCTAGAGCGGCACATCTGTGACCGGACGCATTTGGTGGCAGGCGACCGGACGCTGGCTAGCGTCCAATCAGTACATTGCTGGCTCAACGGTCGGGACGACCGGACACGTCCGGTTAGACGATTCAGCTATCCAGTCAGTAGCAGTTTCGCGGAGTCGACCCCAACGGCTACTTTCTCAGTGGGCTTATAAATACAACCTCCAACTGGCCATTTGAGGTGTGTGGAGCTGAGGAAACATACCAAGGGTGTTGATACACCATTTTAGTGATCTCCATATGCATAGTGCTTAGAGTTTTATTAGGTGATTAGCATAAGTGCTTTGCGAAGTGCTTAGGTTGATTAGACCACCGCTTATGCGCTTGCTCTAGGTTTATGCCTAGTGTTTAGTGAGGTTTGCATACCTCTTGCCACCCCGTGCTGCTTGCGAGCACAAGTGTTGTACATTGGAGGGGCTTGAAGTCTTACGAGATCACACCAACCACATTTGTGGTGTGGCTGCCACCGTGTACCGGAGGGAACAAGGCCCACGACGTTTCGGCCGAAAGCTTGATAGTGAAGACGGCGGGGAGCATCCGGGTGGCTTGCCGAGAGGCACATCGAAGACCCACTTGCACATGGGAAGGCCCGAGGCTATCCATGGAGTTACCCGACCAGGAGCTTGGCCCTTGAGAGGGATTCCTTGCGAGGGGCTCCAACGAGGACTAGGGGGAAGCTTGTGCGCTTCTCGATACCTCGGTAAAAATATCGGAGTCGTCGATGGGAGTTTGCATATCTCTACCTTGCTCTTTAGCTTCCGCATTTACATTGTTTACTTTACTATGTTTGCGGTAGAGATAGCAACACACTAGCAAAACCACAGTTACATATCTAGATAGTTTATCTATTGCATAGGTTTTGCTAGGGTTAGAAAAAGAGGCCATAATTTAGAGTAAGAATTTTAAGTTGCCTAATTCACCCCCCTCTTAGGCGTCACGGTCCCTTCAGCTGCCTTCTTCTAGGGATGAAAGCGGTCCGGAACAATCGGGAAAACACCCTAACCATTTTTGTTACTGTATTTTTTTCTCGGAAATGGGAACGGGAGCGAAAACGAACCGGTCGGGAAAAATGAAATCGGATATACGGGATGTTGGAAACGAACTATTCGGATGGGAACGTGTCAATAACGAGCGGGGAATCGACATTCAAATCGGGAAGATCAATGCAAATAACCACATTAATGTGCAACTCATCGGACATACATAATACACAGGCAATGTAATGTAAATAACTAATGCAAAGCAACAGAACAATAGAACAGAGAGACTGCAAAGAAAAAAATGAAATGAAAAGAATGGTCTAAGCTACTCTGGGTGGATTTCTAGCTACCGCTAGCGGGCCGTGGACCACGTGCATGCATGCACGCACAGGAAAGTAGTAGGGCCTTACCCACAACTAGTAGGCCGGGCAGCACCGTAGTGCACTAGCAAAGGCTCCAGAGTTTAGTCCCACCTCGCCCATGACCATTCACTACCTGCAAACGCTGGTGAGATATAAAGAGGACTGAGGGCAAACATACTTGTCTGCACTTTGTTGATGGGAAGGAAACCGGGAAAATCCAAGAATTCCCGAGTTAACAAGCGGGATTCAAAAAATAGATGGGAAATTGCAAAACCGACCCCATTCCTGTTCTCGGTGACCTTGCTTCTGTTTCTGACCAGATTTTCATATTTCCCGACTAAAACAGGAACATGCAGGAAATATGGGAAACAGTGTCGGTTGGTGTGGGAACTTTCCTGTCCTATTTTCATCCCTACTTCTTCCACCCGTTGGGGTGGAGGAGGACCTAATTTGCGTAGAGTGTTTGATCTCTGGCGCCTGGAGCAGGGGTCTGAATGGACTACTATTGGATCAGAGATCCAAAAGTCCAGTGTTGATGTTGGTTCAAAATGTAAAAGGAGTTTTGCTGATGTTGTTCATTCTTCTTTTGCTCCTAGACGCCCTGTGTTTGTTCGCTTGAATTATCCTGATAATTATTTTGAGAACTTTGATGATCTTAACCCAGTTTCTAGGAAGATTCCGGTTACTACTTGTTGGTGTTTTGGACCGGGGGATCCTCAACCAACTAGTGAATTTGTGCTGCGTGTTCCCAAACCCGGATGGTGATGCAAAGAGACACAAGGCTTATACTGGTTCAGGCGATTGGTGCCCTACGTCCAGTCTGAGAGATCAATCTTGTATTCCTTGCACCGAAGTGCTTGTAGTAGGGGGGTTACAAGTTGTGTGAGAGAGGGAGCTAGTCCCAGGTCTTGGCGTGGAGTGATGTGGACTGCTTGAGATGTTGCTCTCAGGCAGCAGGGACGTGTGCGTGTTACAGAGTGTTGCTCTTTGTGGGTGCCTCTCTCTTCCTCTCTTAGAAACGGCCCAAGTCCTTTCCTTTTATAGTTTGAAGGGAGGACAAGGGTAGTACATGTGCTAACTATACGGCGTTGTGCGAACAGAGGCGGCGTGTTTCGAGCCCTATAACCTGTTCCTGTGGCGGTGTGGGTCGTCGGAGTGGTCTGTCCTTGGAGCGCTGGGGCGACGTGCTGGTCACATCCGATCCTGTGCGTCATGGGAGCTCTAGGGCTTCCTCAGAGCGGGCACGGTGGGTCAGTGTGTGGGTCGCTGTGGATTGACCTGTGCGCAAGGCCGAGGCTCGGTTGGGGCTAGGCAGAGCCACGGTGGGGGGTCTCGGCAGACGTGAATCCCGAGATAGCCAAGACCCTGGCGTAGAGTGCCGAGGCTCGAGGGAGTGGTCGATCTAGTACGCTGGTTTAGAGGTGAATGATGACCCAGGCAAGATTCCCCATGCTGCATTGTCTTCGGGGTGGGGGGTTGTAACACCCCGGGTGTTTAAATACTAAAACTGCCATATCATCATATGCATTGCAAGGCAATTGGTCATATTAAAAACTTTGAGATGCATACACTAAAACAAGTTTATATTCATGTGGTATGTGTTGAATTGTATTGTTTGACTCAAGTTCAAAGTTTGTTTGATTTTGAATTTTTCGTGAAAACCCCGATTTTCAGCATTTAAATCCTACCCTAAAAATCCATTTCAAAATCTATGCATATTTTGGGGTTGAGTCCAAAAGCAAAAGTGTAGAGCTTGACAAGTTAAGCAAAGTTTGTTTTTGGAGTTTTTCAAGTTGTGTAGAAAAATTTGGAGTAATTCAAAAAGGCGTAATTCGTTAAATTTCCCTATTCAAATTCAAAAGTTCATTTCAAAATCTAGACCGAATTAGGAGATGGTTATAAAGCAAAGTTGTAGAACTTTTGATTTTGAACAACTTTTGTTTTTTGGAGATTTTTGAGTTGTTATGAAAATTTGAGAGTAATTTGTGAATTTTGGCGAATGGCAAACTTGTAAATACTGTGAACAGTGTTCACCGCCGTAGCTACACCCCGCGACCTTCGGTTCGCTTCCAGATGCACGCGTGGACGTCCTTGGCTTCGCGCTGGCATGGGAAAGGCTCTGCATGGCTTCCTTGCGCTTCTGGCCGCTCCTTAAGGCCTAAGCCGTCGCCGTTCTTCGCCGTTTCCCTTCCTCTGTTTTCCCGGCACCGCCTTGCCATAGCTCCGTTGAGCTTTTGCCGTCGAACCAGCACCCGCACCATCACAGCAAAGCATGTTCTAGCTCCACTAGCTCCTTGCGCATCCAGCTGACCCACCAATTCGGCTTGTCTTCGTCGGGAACTCGAGTTGCATCGTCTTCTTCCTCGCGGCCGGCAACTCCTCCGCCGAGCGATTCGCCGCGGCCAGAGCTCCACGGTGCATCTCCTCCCTAGTTTTGGTTGATTCCATTTCGTCTCGATGCTGTGGTACTTAATCCATAGTTGGTTGCTCATTTTGACCACTGCAGTCGCCGGTTCTTCCTCACCGACGATCTTTGCTCTGCCATGATCACCGTGATCGTCGTCACGCCTCTCCGTTGCTTCTCCGACCTCGCTACTTGCTTCAAAGCGTTCGGGGTGAGCCACTGGTGCTTCCTGGATCCTTTGTTTGAGCTCTACCGGTTGCACCGCCGCCGACATAGCGCTGTCGTGCCATCGCGTCCGCCATGGCCGACGTCGAGCTAGTATAGGGCCGTAATCAGTGCTGATAGGGACGTCAATCGATGCGCCTAGTCTTGGTGATCATTTTGGTACTTTGGCCGTCGCCGTTGGACTCACCGTCGACGAGTTTACGTCGGTCAGCGCCGTCGCCGTCGTGGTCAAACGCGCGAGGTTAGGGATGACAGGTGGGACCCATTGTCAGTGACTCAGCGTTCAAATGGAATTTTTCTATTTTCATATTTGAATGAATAGTGTCTATGTTTGTTATTTTTGTGTAGATTTATTTAGAGCTCCAAAAATTATGAAAATTTTTGTGTGACTTCTCTGTGATGTATAGTATTTAAGAAAAATATGAAATAATGTTTTTCAGTACTTTTTGAATGTGATAAAAATTTCTCAATTTATTAATAAATGGATTTCCATGATTTTTCTAGGCTTATTTAATTGTCCAAAAATTATGAAATTTGTTTTGCCACTTACTTATCTATGTAATGAACATTTACAAAAATTTTGAGCTCAATTAGAATAAGTTGATTTATTTCATAATTTTGAATTAAATAATTAATTCATAAAAGCAAATAGTAACCTTTAATGAATTAGGTTTTGTTTGAATTTTTGATTGAGTGATGTCCTTGGGTCATTAGTTGATAATGATCCTTGGCAATTGATGTATGTGTTACGAAAAAGATTTAGTTGTTTGACTTGCAACTGTACCGCGAAGGAAAGTTGTATTCAAATTCTTAATTTTTGCATCCATCATCGAGCATCATGTTTCGTATTCCGCATCATGTTAAACATGGCATTGTTATTACGTGTAGTGAACGAAGGTGAACACATGGTAGTTAATCAAGTTATTGAGGAGGTTAATCCGTCTGTTGAGGTCGGATCGAATACTTGTGAAACATCGCAGGAACCAGACTTTTCCGTCAACGAAGGCAAGCCCCGGATGCATACAACCCTACCTTGTGTTTTACAAATTAATTTCGCTTTTGCTTTCCGTTACTGCATTAAGTGATTAGGAGTTAAGTAAGAGCCTAATTGGTGCATTACCAACCTTGTTATTCCATATTTACCATATTACCAGTTTTAAATTCGTATATGCCTAGTTTTGCTTAGCTATGCGTAGAACGATGACGTCAGGTGATTAACTGTCACATGCAAGTTTCAAATGGAACCTTAGTTACTTATGTTATCATGTGATATGGGAATGTGGAGTAATAATTCTAGACCGGGCGGACTCGGTGTGTGTGAGCCACAAGACATGGAGGTCTTGTGAGCGGGTTCTTTCCGCCTGATGTCGGTTAAGGCACGTCCGTTGTTGAACTGTGATGCGGTGAGACTTTAGTAGTACTAACCACATACTCCGGTAAGCCTGAACTTGGCAGATTCTATTACGAGAATGGCTACTCGCGCACTGGAGTGGAGAGATGGCGGGAATAGCGTGTACCCACGTGGCAATGGGCTGGATTGGTGGAGTACTGTATTCTCAGGGTGGCGCGGACCCATTCTTGCCTTAGAGGATCCGAGAGTAGGTTGATATATGTAGGTCGGGGACCTGCATATGTCGTGTGGTCTGGAATCCCCAGCTGGTTTAATCAGGTTCGAAATCGTCGTTGCTCCTCGGTTATGGAGACTCACTTCTCTGTTCATCATCATAGTACTAATAACTAGAACTCGAATAAGGCTTGTGAAGGTGTTGGATATGAAGTTTCAGGATCTCAACATGGATCGTGTCAGCTTTGTATATGATTTTATGAAGTTTTCTATATAAAGAATTTTGTTAAAGAGCTTTTACACAAAAGAACTTTGATTATTGTTAAAGCCATACCTTGAATCCCATGAGCCGGCATTCCTGAGTTCTATCAGTTTTATTTCGGTTAAGTCTTGTTGAGTACTTTTGCTACTTAGGGTTCGTTGACCCTTGTTGTAGGTGAGCCTCATGAGCAGATCTGTTTTGGATCGTGCTGCATGACAGTTGTACCTTGTGATGACGATGAGAAGTAAATGTGTGGCCCTTGGGCAGGGTAGTTTCATTGTGTGTTTTGTATTATATTATAATGCCACTCCACTATTTCGTTTTGTAATAAACATCGAACCTAGTTGCTGAGGTTTGAAACTGCTATTTTGTAAATTATGTTATTGTAAGACTTTCGCTGTTTTTACTCTGGTATTGATGTTTGAATAAACTGTTGTAATACTACAATGACTCTATAACGTGATCCTGCTCGGAAATCGTGGATGATTCGGGGTTCCCCGAGGACATCCGACAGTCTTTTTAAGTTAATGGAAACATATGCATAAATGTCAAAGGTCGTTGGACAGTGACAGGTGCATGTGGGCCCTATAACTTAGGAGGTTCTGCCATAGAATGGTATCAGAGCGATCGTTGCAAGGTTTTTGTTGTATTGTTTTACAAAAACTTCAAATTGATTTGGGATGACTAAATTTAACTTGATAATTTGGTCCAAATTGCTTCTGACTTATCTTATTTCTTTCTCCCTATTCCGTATTTGATTAAAAAGGTTTTGTGTGGTGGAGTAGTAATATTACTATGCCCTATATAAAAATAAATGTTGTTTATGTGCATTATAAACTTTGATGTTTTTGGTTCATAAGAACGATTCATGCATCATTATTAATTCACTCGTTACTTCCTTCACCTCTTAGTCTGGAGTTGAGTAGTGAGACTAGTTTGAGTAATGTAATCCATCATAGCTGCTCTTTAGACTTTGATCAAATGGTCTTACTTGGATTAAATTGGCTTCCTACAGTATGGCTCGTGCCAAGATGACGCCCCGTAAGTCCACTGGACCCAAAGGAGTTCCTCGTCACCAACTTGCCCCTAGAAACGATGGTGCTAGCAGTAGCAGTTCTAGGCCTGATCCCCAAGCAGAGATACAGAGAATTTCTGCAGAGTTAGCACAAGCTACTAGAGATAGGGCTTTGGATGCTATACAGGTAGGAGAATTACAGGATCAATTGAGGCGTCTCACCACCGCACACAGGAACTGTGAAAGCATGTTAGTTCGTACGGTGGAGGGACGAAATGAGGCTTGGCATAGGGAAAATGTAGCTAGAGCTAGAACTCATGAGCTAGAATTCTATGTAGAAGATTTAGAAGAACATAATACTTATCTGCATGAGGAAGTTCATAGGCTTAGTAATCTACTAAATCCCAATCATGAGCCCCAAGCTGATGCCATGGACCCCGGTGTCATCCTTGCCGATGATAACGAATCGGAAGAGGAAGAAGAAGAAGATCCTGAAGAATTAGTAATGATCAATGAAAGTGATGATGAAGGCGGTAATAATTCCGGAATGGATACCGAGCCTGAAGTTTGAAGTAATCACGGAAAAGAGTAGAGTTGTATAATAGTTAGTTATAGTTAAGCTATGTATCTTTGTTTTAGTACTTACAGGTTCTGGTGTTTATATTAGTAAACCCTATGTAATGTGTTTGGAGTAAGCTTTTGTGCAATTCAATAAAGGCTTGTGAATAAAGTTTGGTTTGTTATGAGCAGATGCGTCGTACGTGGGGTTCGTATGTTCCTGGAACTTCACAAGATGAGGATGGTATTCCAGATCCGCCACCAGTTCCAACAAATCTAGCTGATGCTATAACCGCACTTGTCAATGTGACGGCTGAAAATTCCCGTTTGCTTCATGAGATCGCTCTAAGTAATCAGAATCAGATGCAAGGAAACCGTGGTCGTCACCATAACAGACAGGAGGCTACATATGTTGATTTACAGACACAAGACCACCAGTGTTCACCAAGGCAGATGAACCATTGGAGGCTGATGACTGGCTTCGAACCATAGGAGCAGAAATTTGACCTTATTCCATGCACGGAGTATCAGAAACCTACGTTTGCCGCCCAGCAACTTAGAGGAGCAGCAAGTGCTTGGTGGGCGAACTTAGTGGCTATGCAACCAGCTGGCATTCCAATAACTTGGGCTGAGTTCCGTACTGCCTTCAGAGCCCATTATATCCCTGAAGGAGTGATGGCAATGAAGTTAGATGAATTCCTTGCTTTGAAGCAAGGAGATCAAACCGTGATGCAGTATGTGGGAAGATTTAATCACCTGTCACAATATGCATCAGAACATGTCAATACTGATGCCAAGAAGAAGAGGTGGTTTATGAGAGGTTTGAATACCAAGCTGCAAACAATGATGACAACTTGCACCAATGTCACTTACCATGAGGCCGTAAATATTGCAATTGCTTTCAGAGTCAAAGTATCGGCAGCATAAGGAGCTCAAAAAGAAAAAGAGTATGCCGTCTGGATCTTTTGGGGGAAATCAGAAGAGGCAGAGGGTGATTTATCATCCAGTACATCATAATCGTCCTCCTTACCGTCCGCCACAGTCTCAAGCCGGGCAACAGTCAAATGTCCGTCCTGCTATAACCTATCCGAACTCACAGTCAACCAATGCTCCTGGTGGCAATGCTCCAACGTCCTAGGGTCACAACTATCCGTGTTACAATTGTGGAAGGACTGGTCATTTCTCCAGGGAATGTCCATATCCTAGGCAGGTTAATCAAAATTATCAGAAGGCCCCTGCCAATCAACAACAGGGTCAGGCACCAAACAAGAACCCCAATCAGAATGCTCAGAAGGGCAAAGATGAGAGGAAGACAGGACGGGTGTTCTATATTCAAGCTGGAGAAATTCCAGAAGGGGAGCCAGTGATGATGGGTATGTTTCCTGTTGCCAATCATCCTGCAGTTATACTTTTTGATTCTGGCGCATCGCATTCATTCATCAATAGAACATTTGTCGTGAAGCATGAAATTTCAATTGGGGCAACAAAGGAAAGTTTCTTTATACAGTCGCCCGGGGGACGTCTGTGTACTAAGGAAATGGTATACCAGGTACCCGTAAACCTGGGTGGGCATATTTTTCCCACTACCATGATTATCCTTAAGGATCAGGATATAGATGTAATCTTGGGAATGAATTGGATGTATCAGCATAAGGCTGTTATAGATGCTTTGAATAGGACATTAAGAGTAAGTTTGCCTAATAGTAATTCTCAACTTCTCATCCAACTTCCAACCCTAAGAAGATCAGTGGGCAAGATTTGTGCAACTGCTGTCAAAGAGATTAGAGATATTCCAGGTAGTGTGTGAATTTCCGGATGTGTTTCCTAGAAGATCTACCCGGTCTACCACCTGATAGGGATGTACAGTTTAACATAGAGTTACAACCTAGAACAGCTCCGATTTCTCGGAGAGCTTATAGGATGCCACCTAAGGAATTGGCCGAGTTGAAGACTCAGTTACAAGAATTGATTGAGAAGGGGTTTATCCAACCTAGTTCCTCACCTTGGGGATGTCCGGCAATATTTGTGAAAAAGAAAGATGAGACCCTAAGGTTATGTGTTGACTATCGTCCGTTGAATGAAGTGACCATCAAGAATAAGTATCCCTTACCTCGGATAGATTTGCTTTTTGATCAATTGGCCGGAGCCAAAGTTTTCTCCAAGATAGATTTGAGATCAGGGTATCATCCAAATTAAGATAAAGCCTGAAGATATTCCCAAAATGGCATTTACCACAAGATATGGATTATATGAATACTTGGTAATGTCTTTTGGTTTGACAAATGCTCCCGCTCATTTCATGTATCTGATGAACTCAGTATTCATGCCTGAGCTAGACAAGTTTGTAGTGGTGTTTATTGATGACATTTTAGTATATTCCAAGAATAAGAAAGAACATGCGGAACATCTTAGAATTGTTCTGACCCGCTTGAGAGAACATCAACTATATGCCAAGTTCAGCAAGTGTGATTTTTGGCTTAAGGAAGTGCAATTTCTTGGACATGTCTTGTCAGCCGAAGGAGTTGCAGTTGATCCCAGGCAAAGTGAAGGATGTGCTTGATTGGAAACCGCCAACCACAGTTCATCAAGTTCAGAGTTTTCTGGGATTGGCAGGGTATTACCGTCGGTTTATTCTAGATTTCTCTAAAGTATCAAAGTCCATAACTGAATTGTTGAAGAACCAAGTCAAGTTTGTCTGGTCATCTAGATTGTGAAGAGGCTTTCCAGACTTTGAAAGAGACTGTTGACTACTGCACCAGTGTTAGCCCAACCTGATATCGAGAAGCCGTTTGATGTTTATTGTGATGCTTCAGGTATTGGTATTGGATGTGTGTTGATGCAAGAAGGCCGAGTCATTGCCTATGCATCCAGGCAACTTAAGCAACATGAAGAACACTATCCGACTCATGATCTGGAGTTAGCAGCTGTGGTTCATGCTCTGAAGATTTGGCGGCATTACCTGCTTGGTAATACGTGCCATATGTATACAGACCACAAGAGCTTAAAGTATATCTTTACTCAGTCAGAATTGAACATGCGACAAAGAAGATGGTTAGAACTGATTAAGGATTATGATTTGGAAGTACATTATCACCCTGGTAAAGCAAATGTGGTTGCAGATGCCCTCAGTCGCAAAAGTTATTGCAATTGTCTAGACAGTGAGAACAATGGGTTTGAATCTATGTCAAGAAATGGAGAAGTTGAATGTAGAAGTAATTCAACAAGGTAGTTTGACCAACATAATTGTTGAAGCCACTATTCGAGATCAAGTTATTGCTTGCTCAGAAGGAAAACAAGGGTATAGCCCATATCAAGGAAAGAGTCAAGAATGGAAAAGCAGGAATGCTTCAGCATAGATGATGAAGATGTGTTATGGTTCAAGGATCGCCTGGTGGTACCAAAGGTTCCTGAGTTGCGGCAGTCAATTCTAGAAGAGGCACATGCTACTAGGTTATCTATCCATCCGGGAAGCAACAAGATGTACCATGACTTGAAGCAAAGATTCTGGTGGACTAAAATGAAAATAGAGATTGCTAGATATATAGCAAAGTGTGATACTTGTCAAAAGGTGAAAGCTATACATTTGAGGTCTGCTGGTGAATTACAACCATTACCTATTCCATCTTGGAAATGGGAGGACATAAGTATGGATTTTATTGTTGGTCTACCCAAGACATCAAAGGGATTTGATTCAGTATGGGTTATTGTAGATCGACTAACCAAATCAGCACATTTTCTTCCAGTCCAGAATACATATCCCACTATACGGTATGCCAAGATGTATTTAGAGCGAATTGTGAGTCTCCATGGAGTACCCAAGACTATTGTGTCAGATAGGGGTACACAGTTTGTCTCCAACTTTTGGAAACAATTGCATTCTTCATTGGGTACCAAACTTCTATATAGTACAGCTTATCATCCACAGACTGATGGACAGACTGAAAGAGTCAATCAAGTACTTGAAGATATGTTAAGGTGTTGTGTCCTTAACTATTCCAATAAGTGGGATGAGTGCTTACCTTTGGCCGAGTTCTCATACAACAATAGTTATCAGGAAAGCATTAGAATGGCTCCATTTGAAGCACTCTATGGTCGTAGATGCAGAACATCATTGAGTTGGTCTGAGCCTGGAGAAAGAAGATTCTTTGGAGTTGACCTTGTGAAAGAAACAGAAGACAAGGTTAGGCAAATACAGAGTAATTTGAAGATAGCTCAGTCCCGCCAAAAGAGTTATGCGGATAGAAGACGGAGACCATTGGTATTTAACAAAGGAGATTTTGTATATCTGAAAGTATCACCAATGAAGGGAGTTAACCGTTTTGGTGTTAAAGGAAAGTTGGCACCCCGATACATTGGACCATATCAAATTTTGGAGAGGTATGGAAAAGTGGCATATCGCTTGAAATTACCTGAACATCTCGCAGCTGTGCATGATGTGTTCCATGTTTCTCAATTGAAGAAGTGTCTCCGAGTGCCTGAACAGAATGTTGAAGTTGAAGGAGTGGAACTAGAACCGGATTTAACTTATTCCGAATATCCTATCCGAGTGTTAGATCAGAAAGATCGTGTTACTCGAAGACTGGACAATCAAGTTCTATAAAATACAATGGAATCAACATTTAGAAGAGGAAGCTACCTGGGAATCAGAAGATTACTTGTTAGAAAAGTTTCCAGAGTTTCTAGCGTCAATATAGAATAGAGTAATGTTAGTTGAGCTCGGTTGCTACAAATTGTGTTTTGTAAAGGAACCTCAGCTGTTTTATGGACAAGTTCTGGATATTTTTGGACTGACACATTTCCTTTTCCATTACTTACTCTATGGCTTTGAATCTCAGGGGCAAGATTTCTTTTAGGGGGAAGGATTGTAACACCCCAGGGTGTTTAAATACTAAAACTGCCATATCATCATATGCATTGCAAGGCAATTGGTCATATTAAAAACTTTGAGATGCATACACTAAAACAAGTTTATATTCATGTGGTATGTGTTGAATTGTATTGTTTGACTCAAGTTCAAAGTTTGTTTGATTTTGAATTTTTCGTGAAAACCCTGATTTTCAGCATTTAAATCCTACCCTGAAAATCCATTTCAAAATCTTTGCATATTTTGGGGTTGAGTCCAAAAGCAAAAGTGTAGAGCTTGACAAGTTAAGCAAAGTTTGTTTTTGGAGTTTTTCAAGTTGTTTAGTAAAAATTTGGAGTAATTCAAAAAGGCGTAATTCGTTAAATTTCCCCTATTCAATTCAAAAGTTCATTTCAAAATCTAGACCGAATTAGGAGTTGGTTATAAAAGCAAAGTTGTAGAACTTTTGATTTTGAACAACTTTTGTTTTTGGAGACTTTTGAGTTGTTATGAAAATTTGAGAGTAATTTGTGAATTTTGGCTGAATGGCAAACTTGTAAATACTTGTGAACAGTGTTCACCGCCGTAGCTACACCGCCGGCGACCTTCGGTTCGCTTCCAGACGCGCGCGTGGATGTCCTCGGCTTCGCGCTGGCATGGGAAAGGCTCCTGCGTGGCTTCCTTGCGCTTCTGGCCGCTCCTTAAGGCCTAAGCCATCGCCGTTCTTCGCCGTTTCCCTTCCTCTGTTTTCCCGGTGCCGTTGCCATAGCTCCGTTGAGCTTCCGTCGACCAGCCCGCGCCATCGCAGCAAAGCATGTTCCAGCTCCGCTACTCCTTGCATCCAGCCGACCCACCAATTCGGCTTGTCTTCATCGGAACTCGAGTTGCATCGTCTCTTCTTCCTCGCGGCCGGCAACTCCTCCGCCGAGCACGATTCGCCGTGCCAGAGCTCCACGGTGCATCTCTGTCCCTGGTTTTGGTTGATTCCATTTTGTTCGATGCTGTGGTACTTAATCCATAGTTGGTTGCTCATTTTGACCACTGCAGTCACCGGTTCTTCCTCACCGACGATCTTTGCTCCGCCGTGATCACCGTGATTCGTCACGCCTCTCCGTTGCTTCTCCGACCTCGCTCCTTGCTTCAACACGTTCGGGGTGAGCCACTGGTGCTTCCTAGATCCTTGTTTGAGCTCTACCGGTTGCACGCCGCGGCATAGCGCTGCCGTGCCACCGCGTCCGCCATGGCCGACGAGAGCTAGTATAGGGCCGTAATCAGTGCTGATAGGGACGTCAATCGATGCGCCTAGTCTTGGTGATCATTTGGTACTTTGGCCGTCGCCGTTGGACTCACCGTCGATGAGTTTACGTCGGTCAGCGCCGTCGCCGTCGTGGTCAAACGCACGAGGTTAGGGATGACAGGTGGGGATCCGGTTGTCAGTGACTCAGCGTTCAAATGGATTTTTCTATTTTTAGATTTGAATGAATAGTGTCTGTTTTTGTTATTTTTGTGTAGATTTATTTAGAGCTCCAAAAATTATGAAAATTTTTGTGTGACTTCTCTGTGATGTATAGTATTTAAGAAAAATATGAAATAATGTTTTTCAGTACTTTTTGAATGTGATTAAAATTGCTCAATTTATTAATAAATGGATTTCCATGATTTTTCTAGGCTTATTTAATTGTCCAAAAATTATGAAATTTGTTTTGCCACTTACTTATTATGTAATGAACATTTACAAAAATTTTGAGCTCAATTAGAATAAGTTGATTTATTTCATAATTTTGAATTAAATAATTAATTCATAAAAGCAAATAGTAACCTTTAATGAATTAGGTTTTGTTTGAATTTTTGATTGAGTGATGTCCTTGGGTCATTAGTTGATAATGATCCTTGGCAATTGATGTATGTGTTACGAAAAAGATTTAGTTGTTTGACTTGCAACTGTACCGCGAAGGAAAGTTGTATTCAAATTGTTAATTTTTGCATCCATCATCGAGCATCATGTTTCGTATTCCGCATCATGTTAAACATGGCATTGTTATTACGTGTAGTGAACGAAGGTGAACACGTGGTAGTTAATCAAGTTGTTGAGGAGGTTAATCCGTCTGTTGAGGTCGGATCGAATACTTGTGAAACGTCGCAGGAACCGGACTTTTCCGTCAACGAAGGCAAGCCCCGGATGCATACAACCCTACCTTGTGTTTTACAAATTGATTTCGCTTTTGCTTTCTTTACTGCATTAAGTGATTAGGAGTTAAGTAAGAGCCTAATTGGTGCATTACCAACCTTGTTATTCCATAATTACCATAATACCAGTTTTAAATTCGTATATGCCTAGTTATGCTTAGCTATGCATAGAACGATGAAAGTTCAGGTGATTACCTGTCACCTGCGAACTTTAAATGGGATTTGATTAACTTATGTTATCATGTGATATGGGAATGTGGAGTAATAAATCTAGATCGGGCGGACTCGGTGTGTGTGAGCCACAAGACATGGAGGTCTTGTGAGCAGGTTCTTTCCGCCTGTGTCGGTTAAGGCACGTCCAGTTGTTGAACTATGTGCGGTGAGACTTTGTAGTACTAACCACATACTCTGGTAAGCCTGAACTTGGCAATTCTATTACGAGAATGGCTACTCGCACACTAGGAGTGGAGAGATGGTGGGAATAGCGTGTACCCACGTGGCAATGGGCTGGATTGGTGGAGTACTGTATTCTCGGGTGGCGCGGACCCGTTCTTGCCTTAGAGGATCCTGAGGGTAGGTTGATATATGTAGGTCGGGGACCTGCATATGTTCGTGTGGTCTAGGAATCCCCAGCTGGGTTTAATCGGTTTCGAATCGTCGTTGCTCCTCGGTTATGGAGACTCACTTCTCTGTTCATCATCGTAGTACTAATAACTAGAACTCGAATAAGGCTTGTGAAGGTGTTGGATATGAAGTTTCATGATCTCAATACGGATCGTGTCATCTTTGTATATGATTTTATGAAGTTTAATGTCTATATAAAGAATTTTGTTAAAGAGCTTTTACGCAAAAGAACTTTGATTATTGTTAAAGCCATACCTTGAATCCCATGAGCCTGCATTCCTGAGTTCTATCAGTTTTATTTTGGTTAAGTCTTGTTGAGTACTTTTGTACTCAGGGTTCATTGACTCTTGTTGTAGGTGAGCCTCATGAGCAGATCTATTTTGGATCGTGCTGCATGACAGTTGTACCTTGTGATGACGATGAGAAGTAAATGTGTGGCCCTTGGGCAGGGACAGTTTCATTGTGTGTTTTGTATTATATTATAATGTCCACTCCACTATTTTGTTTTGTAATAAACATCAAACTTAGTTGTGAGGTTTGAAACTACTGTTTGTAAATTATGTTATTGTAAGACTTCCTACTGTTTTTACTCTGGTATTGATGTTTGAATAAATGTTGTAATACTGCAATGACTCTGTAATGTGATCCTGCTCAGAAATCATGGATGATTCGGGGTTCCCCGAGGACACCCGACAGTCTTCTTAAGTTACTAGGAACATATGCATAGTTGTCAAAGGTCGTTGGACAGTGACAGGTGCATGTGGGTCCTATAATTTAGGAGGTTCTGCCACAGAATGGTATCAGAGCGATCGTTACAAGGTTTTTGTTGTATTGTTTTACAAAAACTTCAAATTGATTTGGGATGACTAAATTTAACTTGATAATTTGGTCCAAATTGCTTCTGACTTATCTTATTTCTTTCTCACCTATTCCGTATTTGATTAAAAAGGTTTTGTGTGGTGGAGTAGTAATCTTACTATGCCCTATATAAAAATAAATGTTGTTTATGTGCATTATAAACTTTGATGTTTTTGTTCATAAGAACGATTCATGCATCATTATTAATTCACTCGTTACTTCCTTCACCTCTTAGTCTAGGAGTTGAGTAGTGAGACTGGTTTGAGTAATGTAATCCATCATAGCTGCTCTTTAGACTTTGATCAAATGGTCTTACTTGGATTAAATTGGCTTCCTACAGTATGGCTCGTGCCAAGATGACGCCCCGTAAGTCCACTAGACCCAAAGGAGTTCCTCGTCACCAACTTGCCCCTAGAAATGATGGTGCTAGCAGTAGCAGTTCTAGGCCTGATCCCCAAGCAGAGATACAGAGGATTTCTAGCAGAGTTAGCACAAGCTACTAGAGATAGGGCTTTGGATGCTATACAGGTAGGAGAATTACAGGATCAATTGAGGCGTCTCACCACCGCACACAGGAACTGCTGAAAGCATGTTAGTTCGTACGGTGGAGGGAAGGAATGAGGCTTGGCATAGGGAAAATGTAGCTAGAGCTAGAACTCATGAGCTAGAATTCTATGTAGAAGATTTAGAAGAACATAATACTTATCTGCATGAGGAAGTTCATAGGCTTAGTAATCTGCTAAATCCCAATCATGAGCCCCAAGCTGATGCCATGGACCCCGGTGTCATCCTTGCCGATGATAACGAATCGAAAGAGGAAGAAGAAGAAGATCCTGAAGAATTAGTAATGATCAATGAAAGTGATGATGAAGGCGGTAATAATTCCGGAATGGATACCGAGCCTGAAGTTTGAAATAATCACGGAAAAGAGTAGAGTTGTATAATAGTTAGTTATAGTTAAGCTATGTATCTTTGTTTTAGTACTTACAGGTTCTGGTGTTTATATTAGTAAACCCTATGTAATGTGTCTGGAGTAAGCTTTTGTGCAATTCAATAAAGGCTTGTGAATAAAGTTTGGTTTGTTATGAGCAGATGCGTCGTACGCGGGGTTCGTATGTTCTTGGAACTTCGCAAGATGAGGATGGTATTCCAGATCCGCCACCAGTTCCAACAAATCTAGCTGATGCTATAACCGCACTTGTCAATGTGACGGCTGAAAATTCCTGTTTGCTTCATGAGATCGCTCTAAGTAATCAGAATCAGATGCAAGGAAACCGTAGGTCGTCACCATAACAGACAGGAGGCTACATATGTTGATTTTACAGACACAAGACCACCAGTGTTCACCAAGGCAGATGAACCATTGGAGGCTGATGACTGGCTTCGAACCATGGAGCAGAAATTTGACCTTATTCCATGCACGGAGTATCAGAAACCTGCGTTTGCCGCCCAGCAACTTAGAGGAGCAGCAAGTGCTTGGTGGGCGAACTTAGTGGCTATGCAACCAGCTGGCATTCCAATAACTTGGGCTGAGTTCCGTACTGCCTTCAGAGCCCATTATATCCCTGAAGGAGTGATGGCAATGAAGTTAGATGAATTCCTTGCTTTGAAGCAAGGAGATCAAACTGTGATGCAGTATGTGGGAAGATTTAATCACCTGTCACAATATGCATCAGAACATGTCAATACTGATGCCAAGAAGAAGAGGTGGTTTATGAGAGGTTTGAATACCAAGCTACAAACAATGATGACAACTTGCACCAATGTCACTTACCATGAGGCCGTAAATATTGCAATTGCTTCAGAGTCAAAGTATCGGCAGCATAAGGAGCTCAAAAAGAAAAAGAGTATGCCGTCCGGATCTTTTGGGGGAAATCAGAAGAGGTAGAGGGTGATTTATCATCCAGTACATCATAATCATCCTCCTTACCGTCCAGCCACAAGTCTCAAGCTGGGCAACAGTCAAATGTCCGTCCTGCTATAACCTATCTGAACTCACAGTCAACCAATGCTCCTAGGTGGCAATGCTCCAACGTCCTAGGGTCACAACTATCCTGTGTTACAATTGTGGAAGGACTGGTCATTTCTCTAGGGAATGTCCATATCCTAGGTAGGTTAATCAAAATTATCAGAAGGCCCCTGCCAATCAACAATAAGGTCAGGCACCAAACAAGAACCCCAATTCAGAATGCTTAGAAGGGTAAAGATGAGAGGAAGATAGGACGGGTGTTCTATATTCAAGATGGAGAAATTCTAGAAGGGGAGCCAGTGATGATGGGTATGTTTCCTGTTGCCAATTATCCTATAGTTATACTTTTTGATTTTGGTGCATCGCATTCATTCATCAATAGAACATTTGTTGTGAAGTATGAAATTTCAATTGGGGCAACGAAGGAAAGTTTTTTTATACGGTCGCCCAGGGGACGTCTGTGTACTAAGGAAATGGTATACCAGGTACCCATAAACCTGGGTGGGCATATTTTTCCCAGTACCATAATTATCCTTAAGGATCAGGATATAGATGTAATCTTGGGAATGAATTGGATGTATCAGCATAAGGCTGTTATAGATGCTTTGAATAGGACATTAAGAGTAAGTTTGCCTGATAGTAATTCTCAACTTTTCATCCAACTTCCAACCCTAAGAAGATCAGTGGGCAAGGTTTGTGCAACTGCTGTCAAAGAGATTAGAGGTATTCCAGTAGTGTGTGAATTTCTGGATGTGTTTCCAGAAGATCTACCTGGTCTACCACCTGATAGGGATGTCTAGTTTAACATAGCGTTGCAACCTGGAACAGCTCTGATTTCTTGGAGAGCTTATAGGATGCCACCTAAGGAATTGGCCGAGTTGAAGACTCAGTTACAAGAATTAATAGAGAAGGGGTTTATCCAACCTAGTTCCTCACCTTGGGGATGTCCGACAATATTTGTGAAAAAGAAAGATGAGATCCTAAGGTTATGTGTTGACTATCGTCCATTGAATGAAGTGACCATCAAGAATAAGTATCCCTTACCTCAGATAGATTTGCTTTTTGATCAATTGGCCGGAGTCAAAGTTTTCTCTAAGATAGATTTGAGATCAGGGTATCATCAAATTAAGATAAAGCCTGAAGATATTCCCAAAATAGCATTTACCACAAGATATAGATTATATGAATACTTGGTAATATCTTTTGGTTGGACAAATGCTCCCGCTTATTTCATGTATCTGATGAACTCAGTATTCATGCCTGAGCTAGACAAGTTTGTAGTGGTGTTTATTGATGACATTTTAGTATATTCCAAGAATAAGAAAGAACATGCGAAACATCTTAGGATTGTTCTGACCTGCTTGAGAGAACATCAACTATATGCCAAGTTCAACAAGTGTGATTTTTGGCTTAAGGAAGTGTAATTTCTTGGACATGTCTTGTCAGCCGAAGGAGTTGCAGTTGATCCCAGCAAAGTGAAGGATGTGCTTGATTAGAAACCGCCAACCACAGTTCATCAAGTTTGGAGTTTTCTGGATTTGGCAGGGTATTACCGTCGGTTTATTCTAGATTTCTCTAAAGTATCAAAGTCCATAACTGAATTATTGAAGAACCAAATTAAGTTTGTCTGGTCGTCTAAATGTGAAAAGGCTTTCCAGACTTTGAAAAGACTGTTGACTACTGCACCAGTATTAGCCCAACCTGATATTGAGAAGTCGTTTGATGTTTATTGTGATGCTTCAGGTATTGGTATTGGATGTGTGTTGATGCAAGAAGGCCG
The DNA here is from genome assembly GCF_019320115.1 of Miscanthus floridulus. NCBI lineage: Eukaryota > Viridiplantae > Streptophyta > Magnoliopsida > Poales > Poaceae > Miscanthus > Miscanthus floridulus. The sequence goes on along the minus strand of NC_089581.1, from coordinate 109,723,580 downwards.
AGTCATTGCCTTTGCATCCAGGTAACTTAAGCAACATGAAGAACACTATCCGACTCATGATCTGGAGTTAGCAGCTGTGGTCCATGCTCTGAAGATTTGGTGGCATTACCTGCTTGGTAATACATGCCATATTTATACAGACCACAAGAGCTTAAAGTATATCTTTACTCAGTCAGAATTGAACATACGACAAAGAAGATGGTTAGAACTGATTAAGGATTATGATTTGGAAGTACATTATCACCTAGGTAAAGCAAATGTGGTTGCAGATGCCCTCAGTCGCAAAAGTTATTGCAATTGTCTAACAGTGAGAACAATGAGTTTGACGCTATGTCAAGAAATGGAGAAGTTGAATGTAGAAGTAATTCAACAAGGTAGTTTGACCAACATAATTGTTGGAGCCACTATTCGAGATCAAGTTATTGTTGCTCAGAAGGAAAACAAGGGTATAGACCATATCAAGGAAAGAGTCAAGAATGGAAAAGCAGAATGCTTCAGCATAGATGATGAAGATGTGTTATGGTTCAAGGATCGCCTGGTGGTACCAAAGGTTCCTGAGCTGCGGCAGTCAATTCTAGAAGAGGCACATGCTACTAGGTTATCTATCCATCCGGGAAGCAACAAGATGTACCATGACTTGAAGCAAAGATTCTGGTGGACTAAAATGAAAATAGAGATTGCTAGATATATAGCAAAGTGTGATACTTGTCAAAAGGTGAAAGCTATACATTTGAGGTCTGCTGGTGAATAACAACCATTACCTATTCCATCTTGGAAATGGGAGGACATAAGTATGGATTTTATTGTTGGTCTACCCAAGACATCAAAGGGATTTGATTTAGTATGGGTTATTATAGATTGACTAACCAAATCAGCACATTTTCTTCCAGTCCAGAATACATATCCCACTATACGGTATGCCAAGATGTATTTAGAGTGAATTGTGAGTCTCCATGGAGTACCCAAGACTATTGTGTCAGATAGGGGTACACAGATTGTCTCCAACTTTTGGAAACAATTGCATTCTTCATTGGGTACCAAGCTTCTATATAGTACAACTTATCATCCACAGACTAATAGACAGACTGAAAGACTCAATCAAGTACTTGAAGATATGTTAAGGTGTTGTGTCCTTAACTATTCCAATAAGTGGGATGAGTGCTTACCTTTGGCCGAGTTCTCATATAACAATAATTATCAGGAAAGCATTAGAATGGCTCCATTTGAAGCACTCTATGGTCGCAGATGCAGAACATCGTTGATTTGGTCTGAGCTTGGTGAAAGAAGATTCTTTGGAGTTGACCTTGTGAAAGAAACAGAAGACAAGGTTAGGCAAATACAGAGTAATTTGAAAATAGCTCAGTCCCGCCAAAAGAGTTATGCAGATAGAAGACGGAGACCATTGGTATTTAACAAAGGAGATTTTGTATATCTGAAAGTATCACCAATGAAGGGAGTTAACCGTTTTGGTGTTAAAGGAAAGTTGGCACCCTGATACATTGGACCATATCAAATTTTGGAGAGGTATGGAAAAGTGGCATATTGCTTGAAATTACCTGAACATCTCGCAGCTGTGCATGATGTGTTCCATATTTCTCAATTGAAAAAGTGTCTCCGAGTGCCTGAACAGAATGTTGAAGTTGAAGGAGTGGAACTAGAACCAGATTTAACTTACTCCGAATATCCTATCCAAGTGTTAGATCAGAAAGATCGTGTTACTCGAAGATGGATAATCAAGTTCTATAAAATACAATGGAATCAACATTTAGAAGAGGAAGCTACCTGGGAATCAGAAAATTACTTGTTAGAAAAGTTTCCAAAGTTTCTAGCGTCATTATAAGAATAGAGTAATGTTAGTTGAGCTCGGTTGCTACAAATTGTGTTTTTTAAAGGAACCTCAGCTATTTTATGGACAAGTTCTGGATATTTTTGGACTGACACATTTCCTTTTCCATTACTTACTCTATGGCTTTGAATCTCGGGGCGAGATTTCTTTTAGGGTGAAGGATTGTAACACCCCGGGTGTTTAAATACTAAAACTGCCATATCATCATATGCATTGCAAGGCAATTGGTCATATTAAAAACTTTGAGATGCATACACTAAAACAAGTTTATATTCATGTGGTATGTGTTGAATTGTATTGTTTGACTCAAGTTCAAAGTTTGTTTGATTTCGAATTTTTCGTGAAAACCCCGATTTTCAGCATTTAAATCCTACCCTGAAAATCCATTTCAAAATCTATGCATATTTTGGGGTTGAGTCCAAAAGCAAAAGTGTAGAGCTTGACAAGTTAAGCAAAGTTTGTTTTTGGAGTTTTTCAAGTTGTGTAGAAAAATTTGGAGTAATTCAAAAAGGCGTAATTCGTTAAATTTCCCTATTCAAATTCAAAAGTTCATTTCAAAATCTAGACCAAATTAGGAGATGGTTATAAAAGCAAAGTTGTAGAACTTTTGATTTTGAACAACTTTTGTTTTTGGAGACTTTTGAGTTATTATGAAAATTTGAGAGTAATTTATGAATTTTGGCGAATGGCAAACTTGTAAATACTGTGAACAGTGTTCACCGCCGTAGGTACACCGCCGACGACCTTCGGTTCGCTTCCAGACACGCGCGTGGACATCCTCGGCTTTGCGCTGGCATGGGAAAGGCTCCTGCGTGGCTTCCTTGCGCTTCTGGCTGCTCCTTAAGGCCTAAGCCGTCGTCGTTCTTCGCTGTTTCCCTTCCTCTATTTTCCAGGCGCCGTTGCCATAGCTCCGTTGAGCTTTTGCCGTCGAACCAGCGCCCGCGCCATCGCAGCAAAGCGTGTTCCAGCTCCGCTAGCTCCTTGTGCATCTAGCCGACCCACCAATTCAGCTTGTCTTTGTTGGGAACTCGAGTTGCATCGTCTTCTTCCTCGCGACCGGCAACTCCTCCGCCGAGCACGATTCGCCGCGGCCAGAGCTCCACGGTGCATCTCCGTCCCTGGTTTTGGTTGATTCCATTTTGTTTCGATGTTGTAGTACTTAATCCATAGTTGGTTGCTCATTTTGACCACTGCAGTCGCCGGTTCTTCCTCACCGACGATCTTTGCTCCACCGTGATCACCGTGATCGTCGTCACGCCTCTCCGTTGCTTCTCCGACCTCGCTCCTTGCTTCAACACGTTCAGGGTGAGCCACTGGTGCTTCCTGGATCTCTTGTTTGAGCTCTACCGGTTGCACACCGCTGGCGTAGCGCTGCCGTGCCACCGCGTCTACCATGGCCGACGATGAGCTAGTATAGGGCCGTAATCAGTGCTGATAGGGACGTCAATCAATGCGCCTAGTCTTGGTGATCATTTGGTACTTTGGCCGTAGCCGTTGGACTCACCGTCAACGAGTTTACGCCGGTCAGCGCTGTCACCGTCGTGGTCAAACATGCGAGGTTAGGAATGACAGGTGGGGTCGGGTTGTCAGTGACTCAACGTTCAAATGGAATTTTTTCTATTTTCAGATTTGAATGAATAGTGTCTGTTTTTGTTATTTTTGTGCAGATTTATTTAGAGCTCCAAAAATTATGAAAATTTTTGCGTGACTTCTCTGTGATGTATAGTATTTAAGAAAAATATGAAATAATGTTTTTTAGTACTTTTTGAATGTGATTAAAATTACTCAATTTGTTAATAAAGGGATTTCCATGATTTTTCTAGGCTTAGTTAATTGTCCAAAAATTATGAAATTTGTTTTGCCACTTACTTATTATGTAATCAACATTTACAAAAATTTTGAGCTCAATTAAAATAAGTTGATTTAATTCATAATTTTGAATTAAATAATTAATTCATAAAAGCAAATTGTAACCTTTAATGAATTAGGTTTTGTTTGAATTTTTGATTGAGTGATGTCCTTGGGTGATTAGTTGATAATGATCCTTGGCAATTGATTTGGGTGTTGCAAAAAAGGTTTGATTAGTTTGACTTGCCACTATACCGCGAAGGAAAGTTGTATTCAAATTCTTAATTTTTGCATCCATCATCGAGCATCATGTTTCGTATTCCGCCTCATGTTAAACATGGCATTGTTACTACATGTAGTGAATGAAGGTGAATACGTGGTAATTAATCAAGTTGTTGAGGAAGTTAATCCGTCTGTTGAGGTCGGATCAAATACTTGTGAAACGTCATAGGAACTGGACTTTTCCGTCAACGAAGGCAAGCCCCGGATGCATTTAAACCCTACCTTGTGTTTTACAAATTGATTTCGCTTTTGCTTTCATATACTGCATTAAGTGATTATGAGTTAAGTGGAAACCTAATTGGTGCATTACCAGCCTTGCTTTTCCATATCTACCTTGATTACCTGTTTTATTCGTAAATGACTAGTTATGCTTAGTCATGCTTAGTCGGGTGATTACCTGTCACCTTCGAGTTTTAAATGGATCTTTGGTTACTTATGTTATCATGAAATATAAGCATGTGAAGTAATAAATCTAGACCGGGCGGACTCGGTGTGTGTGAGCCATAAGACGTGGAGGTCTTGTGAGCGGGTTCTTTCCGCCTGAGTCGGTTAAGATCCGTACCGTTGTTGAACTGTGTGCGGTGAGACTTTGTAGTACTAACCACATACTCCGGTAAGCCTTAACTTGACGATTCTATTACGAGAATGGCTACTCGCGCACTAGGAGTGGAGAGATGGCGGGAATAACGTGTACCCACGTGGCAATGGGCTAGATTAGTGGAGTACTGTATTCTCGGGTGGCGTAGACCCGTTCTTATTTTAGAGGATCCGAGAGTAGGTTGGTATATGTAGGTCGGGGACCTGCATATGTCGTGTGGTCTGGAATCCCCAGCTGGGTTTAATCTGTTCGAATCGTCGTTGCTCCTCGGTTATGGTGACTCACTTCTCTGTTCATCATCGTAGTACTAATAACTAGAACTCGAATAAGGCTTGTGAAGGTGTTGGATATGAAGTTTCATGATCTCAATACGGATCATGTCATCTTTGTATATGATTTTAGGAAGTTTTAAATGTCTAATTAAAGAATTTTGTTAAAAAGCTTTTACGTAAAAGAACTTTGATTATTGTTAAAGCCATACCTTGAATCCCTGAGCCTGCATTCTTGAGTTCTATCAATTTTTATTTCGGTTAAGTCTTGTTGCGTACTTTTGTACTCAGGGTTCGTTGACCATTGTTGCAGGTGAGCCTCATGAGCAGATCTATTTTGGATCGTGCTGCATGATAGTTGTACCTTGTGATGACGATGAGAAGTAAATGTGTGGCCCTTGGGCAGGGCAGTTTCATTGTGTGTTTTGTATTATATTATAATGCCACTCCACTATTTCGTTTTGTAATAAACATCGAACCTAGTTGCGAGGTTTGAAACTACTGTATTGTAAATTATGTTATTGTAAGACTTTCGCTGTTTTTACTCTGGTATTGAGGTTTGAATAAATGTTGTAATACTGCAATGACTCTATAATGTGATCCTGCTCGAAAATCGTGGATGATTCGGGGTTCCCGGGGACACCTGACAGTCTTCTTAAGTTACTAGGAATATATGCATAGTCGTCAGAGGTCGTTGGACAGTGACAGGTGCATGCGGGTCCTATAATTTAGGAGGTTTTGCCACAGGGGTTACGGGACACAGTGCAGTTCAGGCGCTGATCGTGGGCACAACGCCAGAACACAGTGGCCGATAATCCCCGTTGCGCCTTATCCCAGCCGGTATGGTGTTGGTGTGACTCCTTGTCTTGTCGGCCGCTCCGCGGTGTCGAGCCGTCGTCCGGCTGAGATTGCGGGAGTGGTTGACGCATTAATAGGACATGACATGCTGTCGGGAAGGCTCGTCGAGGCGAGAGCGACGGGTTATTGTCAAGCCAGCCTCGAGCGATACGGAGAATAGCTGTCTTGCTCAAGGCTGGACGCACGAGGCCTCGGGCGAGACGGAGATTGGGCTCCCTGCCGAGGCCTCTCGCGAGAGGCTTCGCGCGAGGCGGAGATTCCGTCAGGGTGTCGAGACCTCCTGTGCGAGGCCTCAGGCGAGGCGGAGAGCCGGTGGGCTTGGTCGGGGCTGGTGGTGAACCCATGGCTTACCTTCTAGCTTTGTTGTTGATGGGATTTAAGTGACTCTTTTGGTGTACGCTCGGGGTACCCCGTTTTATGGTACCCGACACTACTTCCCCTGATCCTCTGATTTCTAAGCCTAAGGTTCTTAATCCACCTGCTAAACCCAAGCATGTTCTTCGCTGGGTACAAAAAGTTAAGACCTCTGGGCCGGCGCTTTCTCAGGAGCAAGTTAATATGCCAATCCCAGGAATTCGAATTCCAAAGCTCCTAGTCCGGATCAGCCTCGGCCCAAACCTAAACCTGGCCCAGCCTAGAGTTCTTCGTTGGCTGCCTTTTTGTTCCAACTGCTTGGGCCCAGGTCATCTACGGAAATATTGCACTCAATCGGTCAGGTGTAAACGGTGCTTCAATTATGGGCACACCAGAAATCGTGCACAACGGCGTTATCGCCCTATTTCCCGTTCGGAAGATGGAGGGATGCACCTGACTCAATTATATCCCGGTGATTCCCACTCTCTCGAGTCCTCCGTCTACCCCCCCAATCCATCGTCTCGCCGCTCCACTCTGAAAACCCCAGTGCCTCCATGCCGAACTTCAGGTGCATCAGGTTCGAACTTCAGAAATTCAGCCCTGTGCACTACGAGATTCTTACGTCAGATTCAATAGCGCACTTGAGAGAGAAAGATTCATTGGTCCAGTCTTTCGCTTTGGAAATTATGCAATGTCTGTGATTAAGCATGATGAGGCTGCAAATGCGCGTAGCTTCGATTTGGACAGAGAAGCTTGGGTGTTGTTGTTAGGCTTTCCAGAGGATCTCAAAAACTCTGTTTTCATTGCTAAGTCAGTCTCTGGCTTTGGTATTTTAATGCACTAGCATGAACCTGATAATCTCGCTAGGGTTGTTGCAAAGGTGTATTTAAATGATGATGCTAAGATACCTGATTCGGTGAAAGTGAATGCGAGCCTCCCCCAGAAAGGTAGATCTTGGACAGTTCCATGCTATGTTCTGAAAATGCAGGGCGTCATTGAATTACAGGATGAGGCGGCTTTTGTTATAGTTGGACCTCTGCACCCACAGCCCTCCCAGCCCCATCAAACCGTTGGGTGCAGCAGTTGGTGCCCCATGATACTGAAGTTGTCACTCCTGAGAATGTGGCCCAGCCTACTGTGGCTGAGGCTGGCCGTTTTGTAGCAAGTGTTGTTGTCCAAGCTGCTCAGAATGTTGAAGTTAGTGCTGAGAATTTTGAGACTCAAGCTGAAAAGGTTTTGGAAGAGGTGACCAGATCCATCCCAGCGACTCCAAGGACCAGTGCAGTGCAGGTTGCAACTGTTGTAGCTCCAAGGATCAAGTCTATCCTTTTTGGCCCTTCAACTGCTTTTGATCCCATCATTACTGTAGTGCCCTCCGTCCTTCAGCAGGTATTCAGCTTCATATCCTCTAGTCCTTCACCATTTTTTTTCAGGCATCTTTTAGTTCCAAATATCAATCATGATACTCTTGTGCCTAACTATTTTGCTGATAATGAAATCCTCGTTCATCTTGCTTTCATTTTGTCTCCTCAGCTTGGTGGTCATGCCCTTGAAAAAATTGCCCTGGACTACCTAGATGATGAGGATGAAGAACCTGAGATGATGGCACAAGAGGTTGAGGAAGATCCTAAAGTGATGGAACAGGAAGAGAATGTCACTGATGTGGTGCAGGAAAATGATGACTCTGATCTGGAGATGTTAGATACCTCTCCCCCTGTGTTTATGACCGCAAGGAAGAAGAGAGCTTTCAAGGTGAAGGAAAGACTTGATGATAGTTTTTTAAGGCGTAGCAAGAGGGTTTCACAGAAGCTTGAGGGATTCAAGGATGCTGACAATGCTAGCAAGTTCAAGGAAGCAAAGAGTGGTAAGAAGCCCATGGAAGCTACAAGTGCCAAGAAGACCAAAGCTGCAAAAAGTGCTAAGAAGTCTAAGAAGACAGCTGAGGAAGATGGAGAACCGGTGCCTTTGGCCATGATTCCCCCACCTGGCAAGGAGATTGCTCCCCATCTTCCCAAAGAGATCCTGTAGGGTATTGAAGAGGGTTTCCTACAGATTCAGTCTGAGACTGTCTCTGCCGCACTCCTAGACCAAGATAATATAGATGATTAGCCCTCCTTTGCTGTGGTTCAGTGCACCAATCCTTGGGATGGTGTTTAAAACTTTTACTAGTTTGTTTTGCTCCCCTGTCCAGTGTGGCTTAATAAGAGTTTGTATGGATGTATCAGGTGTTTCAGCACCTTTTAGAGCTTTAATCAAGACAATGTTTTACTGCTCGTTTATCTTTATAATGTCGATCTATCTATGCTTGTTGTCTATCTGTTATCACTTTTTTGCCTCAGCTTACTTTACTACTCCTGTTCCTCTTCTCACTACTTGGAGAATTTTGTTGCAATTGTTTTTGGCACTTGGTGGCACAAACAGTTAACATCACCTTCCTGTTGTTTAAATGGAGAGTAATCATAGTAATAACAAAGATAGCAAGATTCTTTTTTGGAACATTAGAGGGATCAACTCCCAGGAAAAATAGGATGCTTTAAGGGAAAAAGTGCTTGCCAAGTGCTTTGCTTACAAGAAACCAAGAGAGAAAATTTTGACAGTTTTTACATTAAGAAATTTTGTCCTAGAAGTCTAGATCAATTTGCCTTCTTCCCCTCCTGTGGGGTGTATGACCCCGGATACCCATGGCAGACCACATGGGTTGCGTCCTCAGGGGCGGCCCAGCCCACAAGACGAAGTCTTGCGGGACACGACTCTGGTCGGCACCTTCCGCAAGACATCTGGAAGATATCCCAAAGATATTACGAGATCTGTTAGGATATGTATGATCCCAAGATTCTTGTAATCAGTTATTACTTTCCGGTTATCTCTCAGATCTAACCGACTTGTAACCCTGCTCCCCGGACTATATAAGGCGGGTAGGGACCCCCTCCAAACACACGTAATATCATACGATAGCTAATATAAACCAACAGACTACATGAGTATGGTATTACGTCATACTGACAGCCTGAACCTGTCTAACTCGTGTGTCTCTGTTGTCTTCTTGTTCTTGATCTCACGTTCCTCTGCCGATCAATCTACCTTCGTGGGATACCCCTCGGAGGACTGCCGACGATATTCTGTCGACAGTTGGCGCGCCAGGTAAGGGTTGTGCGTGTTATTTCCTTGTCGAACAAGATGGCTTTTTCCGCAGGCTCTTCGTTCCTTCCGCAGCCTGACCAGATCTTTACGATCGGATCCATCTCGTGGGTCATCAACGCTGACGGAGTCGAAGAGCTCCTCGAGCCGGTGCAGATCGTTTCTGCACTGACCACCCCCGCGCCTGCAACTGCAGATCCGATCTTAGAACCACTTCCGAGGTCGCCTTCATCAATGACCCGCCGTCCGCTTCCTCGCTACCAGAGGAGGCAGATCAACAATGACGATCTGATCGAAGCCATCGATCGGATCGGTCTAAAGCTCGCCGATTGCCTCTCCGTCGCCGAATCGGCCCTGGATACTTTGGTTCAGCATCGACCACCCTCCGATCCAGATCTATCGGAGGCTGCTCGGAAAACTCTAGGAGTTACGGCTCTGCCCTTTAGGCTCACCAACGTCGTTGTTACTTACCAAGACGCCCTAAGGAGGAAATTCGCCGACCAGGTGGAAGATGCCCATCCACTCGCCAACCAGCTCGCCGTTCAACCTCCGTCAGCCGTCAACATGCTACACATAGGCCGGTGCCCCAGAGCGTCCCTCCAGACCATCCCAGAGGAAAATCCGAGCTCCGAGTCTCAGGGCTCTACGGAGCCCTCGCTGAAACCATCACCGAGCAGCTCCTTTTCCCACCCTTCTAGGGTGGCGCGATCTTCAACATCAATGTCGACAGCCTTCCTCGGAACGGCGAAACCGATGAGGAACGTGACGCTCGTGAGAACCGGAACGTCAACCGCGCGCATCGCCGAGAAAACGAGGCAGCTATTGCGCGGGCCGAGGCTGCTCGAAATAATTGGCTCGACTCACAAGGAAGGCCACTTCCACTCCACCGTGACCTCAACAAAGAGTTTCTCCCCGTTGACGGCCACGACGTCTTCAAGACTCCAAGCGCCAATCTGGCAGTGGCCGCCAACGAGCTTGCCCGCCTCCCGCAGACGCTCGAGCTCCCCAAGGTCGCCACCATGCTTAAAGCGGCACACTGTCAGGTTAATGAGATTCGCGAGATCAGCTGCGCCGAGATCCAATCGCCGCCCTAGTCAAAGCCGTTTTGCCGACCAATCACTGCCTCTACAGGGGGGAGCCAGGGGCCATCGCGTCGAACACCATCGCCAACATGACTAGGAGGTCAAACAGGATGCTCTAGTGCACCTCAGCAACCTTCGGGATGCACGACGGCGTATCGAGCAACATCGCTTCGGTCGCCATGAAGTCAAAGTGCGCCGCCGCCAGGACAACGAGCAGGAGTACGGAAACCTGGACTTAGCTCTCGAGCAGATCGAGGCTGGCAACATTGCAGCCGACACCGACCACAACCCTGAAGGGCCTCCAGTGTTTACGAGGGCGCTCTGAACACTCTAATGGCCCCATGGTTTCAAAATCACTAGGATCGAGCCCTATGAGGGAATGATGAACCCAACACAGTGGCTATAGGCTTACGCCACTGCTGTCCACGCTGCCAGAGGAGACACTAGTGTCATGGCAAACTATCTCCCCATCATGCTCATGCCACCCGCGATGAGCTGGTTTACTAGCCTTGCCCCGGACTCCATCGGATCCTGGGAAGAGCTAAAAAAAGTTTTCATCGACAATTATATGGCTACGTGTACTCGCCCAGGCACCAAGCATGATCTCAACCACATCAACCAGATGTTGTCCGAGCTCCTTCGCAGCTACATTCGACGCTTTTTCGAGATGAGGAATTCTATTCCCAACATCACAGAAGCTAAGGTCATCACCGCCTTCACCCGAGGACTCCACCATCGCGAGCTTTGCTCCAAGTTCAACCGCAAGCCGCCCACAAGCATTGGCGAGATGATCACTACCGCCAACCAGTACGTCGACGCCGAGGAAGCCGAGGTGCACTTCAACGAGGATGCGGGCGCCCAACGCCAACCTCGCCGCCACGACGACCGCCCCGACGACCGACGCCACAACGATCGCCGCTTCGACGACCACAATTACCATCATGATAGCAGTCGTGATCGAACAGAAGGACCCAAGCCTGGCTAAAATCATCGCCATCGGCCAGACCACATCATCGTCGCCGTCAATCAACCTCGCGCCAAGCACAACTACGACAAGCAGTACCAAAAGATCCTCGATGGCCCATGCCCTCTTCACAAGAATGCCAACCACAAGATGAAGAACTGCCTCATCTTGGCTAAGGAATTTCAGGACAAAAAGCTAGAAGACAACGCTAATGACAGAGCTGGAGACCGCCGACCACCTGGGGGTAACAACAATGCTTTCCAGGACCACAACAAGGTGGTCGCCACCAGCTTCGGGGGCCTCGCTACCATCGAAAGTAGAAGAGAATGGAAGCTCACCGCACGGTGGGTGCTCTCTGTCACTACGGAAGATGACACCACCAACCCCAGTTATCGTCCATGGTCTGAGGTACCCATCACCTTCAGTAGGGCTAACCAGTGGGTGGACATCCCCTACACAGGGTGTTTTCCCCTCGTCCTTGATGCAACCGTCCAGAAGGCGCTTTTTCAGAAAGGTGCTCGTGGACGGTGGGAGCGCCCTGAATCTCCTCTTTGCCGGAGCCCTAAAGGAGCTAGGCCTTGGATTATCAGATCTCACACCCTCTGACTCCTTTTAGGGTGTGGTACCTAGCAGGGCCTCCAAACTGCTTGGGGAGATCACCCTACCAGTACAGTTCAGCACAGCAAGCAACTACCGCGTCGAACACATCAACTTCTACGTCACTGACTTCAACACCGCCTACCACGCCATACTTGGTCGGCTAGCTCTGGCCAAGTTCATGGCTATACCACACTATGCTTATCTGGTGCTAAAGATGCCTTCACCTATAGGAGTTCTGGCCCTATGGGCCAACCTCTCCATCGCCTACACCTGCGAGACAGAGAGTCTCGCTCTCGTCGAAGCCACCGACCTCACCATTCAGATGGCCAGCGTGGTCACCGAAGCCAAGACGTTGCCCACCGACGACATGGAGATCCTAGAGCTAGAGCCTCCCCGTGCCTCTGAAGGGTCGAGATGGCGACTAGAGGGGGGGGGGTTAATAGTCTTTTCTAAAACTTAATCGCGTTGGCTAACCGATACAAATGCAGAATTAAAACTATCGGTCTAGCCAAGACTATACCCCACTATATATGTTCACTAGCACCTTGCAAAGATAACAATTATGCAACAAAGGTGCCGGGCTAGCTAGAGCTCTCTTAATCAATTCTAGGAGCAAGGTCACACAAACCTATGCCACTAGTACTTTAAGCAATGAGGGAGCTCCTACACATGCTAGTAAGCAAAAGCACAAAGCTAACTAAGCTCACTAGCAATGCTCAATAACAAGGCAACCAATGCCTAATTAGAGAGCGCAAATACTTAGCTACACAAGAGCAACTATACAAGCTTAATATATATACAGGTAATTGCAAGCTTGTGTAATGGGGATGCAAACCAATAGGAAGAACAAGGTTGACACGATGATTTTTCTTCTGAGGTTCACGTGTTTGCCAACACGCTAGTCCCCGTTGTGTCGACCGCTCACTTGGTGGTTCGGTGGCTAATTAGCATCACCCGCTAAGCCCGCACATCGAGCGCTGCAAGAACCCACCCTGATAGTGAGGGTAGCTCAATGACATGCTTTACTAAAGTTGCTCTTTGCGACTCCCGCAGGGCGAGCACAATACCCCTCACAAGCACTTCTCCGGAGTGCCGCACAAGCTTCTTGTGGGCTTCCACGGAGACCACCACCAAGCCATCTAGGAGGTGGCAACCTCCAAGAGTAACAAGCACCACCGGCTTACAACTCGATCACCTAGTGCCACTCGATGCAACCTCATGATGCAATCGCACTAGAATCGCTCACTCACACAATCGGATGATCACTATCAAGTATGTGTGAGATGGAGGGCTCCTAAGCACTCTCAAGCATGGACACAAAGTCCCCCAAGGTGCTTAGCACTAGCCATGGCCGAAGGCCACTTCTATTTATAGCCCCAAGGGCTAAACTAGCCGTTACCCCTTCACTGGGCAAAAGTCGGGCCGACCGGATGCTTCGGTCGTGTTGACCGGACGCTGGACCTTAGCGTCCGATCGTCCGATGATAGCCACGTGTTACCTGTGTTCAACGGCATTCTTCCAATCTCAACGGTCATCTTCAGACCGGACGTAGCAGCTTCAACTGACCGGACGCTGGACCTCAGCATCCGGTCATTTATAGTAAGGTACCGACCTTCACCGGACGCGTCTGGTCACACGTGATCGGACGTAGCCCAGCGTCCGGTCATACTCCAGCTCCTGCATCACCATGCGTCAGCCTGACCGAGCGTGCCCTGCCAGCGTCCGGTTACTTCCAGTGCCAGCGTTCAGTGCACCCAGTGAGACTCTGTCTTTTCTGTGTAGGGCACTGGTGGCACTGTTGGACTATCCGCACTCTACGGGCGGACACTCCGCCGGTGGAGTTTCTTCACCAAGTTGATCCACATCAACTCCAACTCCATCACCTTTATAAATGTGCCCACACCACCAAGTGTACACCACCATGTGTATGTGTGTTAATTTTTTATAAACATTTCCCAAAGGATGTTAGCCATTCAACTTGCCACGTCACTCGATCCTAGCGACGATGCAAAGTTAGATCACTCGAGTGGCACTAGATGACCGATATGCAAACAAGTTTGCTCCTCTTGATAGTACGGCCATCTATCCTAAACCCGGTCATAAACTTCTCTACACACCTCTGACCGGCGAAATGAAATGCCCTAGGTTATACCTTTGCCTTGCGCATTCCATTCCATCTCCTCTAGTGTCTATGCAACACATGCACCAACACGATCAACAATGATATGATCCACTTCATATCATCACGTGATCATATTGGTTCATCGGTCTTGACTCTACTTGCTCTTTATCGTTGCCATTGTCCATCGGCGCCAAGTCTTGCCCAAGCTTCACCGCCACACGGTCCATCACTCCAAAGCCTTTGACTTGCCCTTCACGCTTGCAACCAGTCCATCAAGCCAAGTCTTGTCTTGATCTTCTCCACCTTGACCACATGACTCAATGTCATGTCTCATGTGCATTTAAGCTCCTTCATCATCACATGTGTGAGCTTTGCAACATCTCCAAGCTATTTTCACCTTCATGGCATATGTTGCTTACACACATGTACCTATGGACTAATCACCTGTGTATCTCACATAAACACAATTAGTCCACCTAAGTTGTCACTCAATTACCAAAACCAAACAAGGACCTTTCAGCCTCTGCCAAGTCCAAGGAAATAAAGGAGGCTAGCCTTGGCCTCGATGACCCTTCCAAGACTGTGAAGATTGGGGCTCACCTTGACCCCAAATAGGAAGGCGTGCTTATCTCCTTCCTACGTGCCAATGCTGACGTGTTTGCTTGGAAACCTATAGACATGTCGGGGGTACCACGGGAAAAGATCGAGCACTCCTTAAATGTCTCGCCGACCGCCAAACTGATCAAGCAGAAACTCCACTGATTCGTGCCAGACAAGAAGGAGGCTATTAGGGTAGAAATAAAATGGCTATTAGCTGCTGGATTTAGAAAGAAGTGTATCATCCTGAGTGGTTAGCAAACCCTGTTCTCGTTCAAAAAAAGAATAAGGAATGGAGAATGTGTGTTGATTACACTGATCTTAACAAACACTGCCCTAAAGACCCCTTTGGTTTGCCTCAGATAGATGAGGTTGTAGACTCCACCGCCGGCTGTGAACTGCTCTCCTTCCTTGACTGTTACTCTGGCTATCACCAGATCTCCCTCAAGGAAGAAGACCAGATCAAAACGTCATTCATCACGCCCTTTGGTGCATACTGCTACACCACCATGTCCTTCAGACTTAAGAACGCCAGGGCGACCTATCAAAGGGCCATTTAGATGTGCCTCGATTAATAGATCAGCTGCAACATCGAGGCTTACATCGATGATGTGGTCGTCAAGTCCAGGACCACTGACAATCTAATTGCCGACCTCGAAGAAACGTTCGCCAACCAGAAAAAGTACCTATGGAAGTTGAACCCTTCAAAGTGCATCTTTGGCTACTGGGCTACATTGTCAGCGCTCGTGGCATCAAACCCAACCCTGACAAGGTCTTCGCCATCACCAACATGAAACGGCCAACATGCATCAAGGATATACAGAAACTTATAGGCTGCATGGCTACTTTAAGCCGCTTCATATCGCGCCTCGGCGAAAAGGGGCTACCGTTCTTCAAACTCCTTAAGGCCTCCGAGCACTTTTACTGATCGAAAGAGGTTGATACAGCTTTTGAGCAGCTCAAGGTGTTCCTAACAAAGCCTTCGATCATGATGGCGCCACGGCCAGACAAAACTCTCCTAATCTACATCGCTGCTACTTCCCACATCATCAGCATAGCCATCGTGGTTGAATGCAAGGAGGCCGAGCACGCCTATAAGGTGCAACGTCTGGTATACTTCATCAGCGAGGTCCTTAATGAGCCCAAAACTCATTATCCTTAGGTCCAAAAGCTGCTATACGCCATCTTGATTACATCGCGTAAGCTCCACCACTACTTCGAGTATTACAAGGTCACCATGGTCTCCAAATTCCCTCTGGGGGACATCCTCCATAACAAAAGAGGCTAACAGTTGTATCATCAAGTGGGCTGTCGAGCTCGTCTCTTACTCCATTGAATTCAGGAGTAGGCCTACAATCAAGTCTCAGGCGCTTACTGATTTCGTCGCTAAGTGCACTGAGATCCAAGAGCCCATTGCCGCCACTTGCCCCAAGCACTAGGTGATGTACTTCGATGGCGCCCTTAACATCAACGGTGCTAGTGTGGGCATTATGTTCACTATGCCCATAAAGGATAAGCTCCGATACGTTCTCCGAATACACTTTCCGGCCTCCAACAACGCTACCGAATATGAAGCATGTCTCCATGGACTCC
Organism: Miscanthus floridulus; assembly: GCF_019320115.1. Lineage (NCBI taxonomy): Eukaryota > Viridiplantae > Streptophyta > Magnoliopsida > Poales > Poaceae > Miscanthus > Miscanthus floridulus. The sequence continues at coordinate 109,707,429 of NC_089581.1, read as the reverse complement.
GTATAGCCATTGAGCTCGGCGTCAAACACCTCATGGTATACGGGGACTTCACGCTAGTCATCAACCAGCTTAACAAAGACTAGTCTTGCTCCAGCGAGAAGATGGACACATATTGCACTGAAGTCAGGAAACTTGAAAGAAAATTCTATGGCATCGAATACCACCACGTGGTACGTGGCCAAAATTAGCTCACCGACCATTTATCCAAGTTGGGCACTTCCTGTGTCGCGAGTCCACCGGGGGTCTTCGTTCAAAATCTCTTGGCGCCGTCCATTAAGGAAGATAAGGAAGTACAGGAAGTTCCCCCCGCCGAGCAGCTGGTACTATCGATACCTTCGCCGGCTACCAATTGGAAGGAACAATTCATCAAGTACCTCACCAGCGCCGAAGTACCCGCCAACAAGATTAAAACCAAATGCCTAATTCGATGAAGCAAGCATTACGTGCTGGTAGACGACAACTTGATGAGGAAAAGTGCCAAGGAAGGGATCCTATAGAAATGCATCACCCAAGAAGAGGGAGTGAAGCTATTTCTTGAAATTCACTCTGGTTCCTACGACAATCATGTGGCCTTGAGAACACTAGTCAGCAAGGCTTTCTAAGCAGGTTTCTACTGGCTCACAGCCATCTCCAATGTAGAAGACCTTGTACGACGTTGTGAAGGACGTCAATTTTTTACCAAGCAAATACACATGTCGACACAAGAGCTACAAACCATCCTAGCTTCCTGGCCCTTCGCATGCTGAGGTCTGGATATGATTGGGCCTTTCAAGCCAGCGCCAAGTGGCTTCTGGTATGTATACGTCGCCATTGATAAGTTCTCCAAGTGGATTGAGTATATACCGCTCGTCTCGGCTACTGCAAAGAAAGCAGTCGAGCTCTTCGAAGACATCATCCATAGATTCGGTCTCCCGAACAGCATCATCACTGACCTCAGAACTACATTTACTGGCCATTACTTTTGGGACTTCTACGAAGATCGGTGCATCTCCGTCAAATATGTCTTCGTTGCTCATCCTAGAGCCAATGGACAGGTCGAATGGGCAAATGGCATGATCCTTGATGCCCTCAAAAAGAGACTATATAAGAAAGAAGAAAAGCACCCGGGCAGATGGCTCAAGGAGCTACCAGCTATAGTCTGGGGACTGCATACTCAAGCTAGTCGCACCACCAGTGTGTCTCCATACTTCTTGGTCTACGGCTCAGAAGCCATCCTACCAATAGACATTGCCTTCTGAGCACCTAGGGTGGAAAACTTTGATGAAGAGCAAGCTGTAGCTGTTCGGACAGAGGATGTTGATAGGGCTGAGGAGGAACACCTAATCATCTATGTTTGCACAGCCAAATATCTAGAAGGCTTGCGGAGGTACTACAACCGCAACGTCAAAGGTCGTTCATTTGCTGTCGGCGACCTTGTTCTCGGTAGAAAACATAAAACCAAAGGGATGCACAAGCTCTCTTCCCCATGAGAAGGGCCTTATGTTGTCAAAGAGGTCACTCGACTAGGGTCTTATCGCCTATGTGACTTAGACCGAATTGATGTTCCCAACTCATGGCACATCGAGCACCTTATATGTTTCTACCCTTCAAACGCTCCAGATATGTACTCTCCACTTTATGCTGAATAAAGTTTTGGTCTCCATAACATGTCTCCACTTTTTCTGCATTGTGGTTTAACCCCCACTCATGGTCGCTGACCTCTATGCTACTTCATAATAATCTCCAATACGAAATAGACATAACTGCGCCAACCACGTTTCTCCAAAACTCCAACATTATCGCCGAACGGTTCTCTCCAATATCGCCCAACAGTTCTCTCCAATGTCGCTGAATGATTTCTCCAAAATGCTGACACATTTTTGCCAAAAATCACCAAATAAGTCTTCTTAAAATCACCGAACACTTTGCTCCAAATCTCCAAGATATTTCGCCGGATAGCGAGCAGCAAACTTTCTTTTCTGTTTTCTTTGGAGAAGACCCAGCCTATGATCTCTCCCTACACATGCCATGGGCTCTGCACTCTACATTATGGGTGGTCGGCTGTGGTTCCTTGGTCATGCCTATTCATCCTACATGTCCACGGGCTCCGCGCTCAATGTTATGGACTTTGGGCTAGCCAAGGCCGAGAGTTCAGCACAAAACTAATTGCTCGAACGCCGTTTATACTACCTATATCTCTAAGTTATTTCAATAATCACCGAGCAGCACATGTTTCGCTCTGTTCTCTATGCAGAAGACTCAGTCTCCGATCTTCCCTACATGTGCTACGGGCTCCGCGCTCTACGTTATGGGTGGTCGGCTGTGGTTCCTTGGTCACGCCTGTTCCTCCTACACGTGCATGGGCTCCGCGCTCGACGTTATGGACTATGGGCTAGCTGAGGTCATAAGGGTCAGTATCGAACTAACTACTCAAACTCTACTTTTACTCCATATAAATACATCATGGTCAACACTATAAGGATTTTCTTTTGCTGAAACTACAAGCAAACTGCATACACATGCACCTTGTAACATTCCTCACATACATAATTGGTTTTTGCACTTTCGTGCGTTCTAACTACACTATCAAGATATTATAGATGACAATCTCTGAACAGATCACCGAGCTCCACCATCACCATCTGTCTCACCGAACAGGTCTATATCGCCAGCCAGCTTTTTCGCTGCATTGAAGTTGTCCCTTTGGGTCCTAGCCTCCTGCACCAGCACATCAAACTATGCCTTGGCTTTATGATGGTAGCCTGCACACGTTACAATGTTCCATCATACAAGTAAACTACTTCGATAGTAATTCTGACTAGGAGGTATTCATCTTTGAGCTCCTCGGCCAGTTTGTGTGCTCGCTCAGACTCCTTCGCCTTCTCCTGACGATGTTGTTTGATGGCCTGGCACAGTTGGCCGAGCTCCGCATCTTGCTCTATAAGCGCAACAGTTAGCACAAAAAATATGGTTGTTCAGCAATACCAAGTGCATTCACCGATATACTCTACCTGCTTTATGCTCGGATACACTTCTAAGCTCTTTAGATTTTTGTTCCAACAGCTCGGAGACACTCCTCAGTTGTCCAGAGACAACAGCTAGCTACTCAGACTGGCTCTACAACTGCTCGGATGCAGCCGCCAGCCGCTCGGATAGGACCCCCTTCTGGTATTCTAGGTCCCGCGCGTTGGACTCGGCAAGGTCTCGTTCATGCTGGGCCCTCTGGATGGTTCTCTCCGAGATGTTCACCGCCTCTTTGAGTTTTTCATTCTCCTCGGCGAGGGGCTCCATCCTCTTTATTAGCTGATGGCGCTGCTCGGCAGTCCACGTTATCTCCTACAAATGCATAATGACCATGTCAAAATCCGGTTACAAAAGTCAAAGAGGAGCATTTTAGACGCAGTACTAACCTTGATTTGCTTCATCACCCCAGCAAGGGCGGTTTCTAGTCTCCTAAACTCCCTGGTGGTGTCCTCCTCTTCGATAATTACTATGTCATTGCTACGCTTTCAGAGGATTCAGATAGCTTGGGGTCGAGGTTCCTCACACTAGATCTCCTCCACTTTGTCCTCCTCTACTGCAGTCGAAGGCACCACCTAGGGGCTCAGTGGCTGGATAGTGGGTCCGACTATGCCCTCCAACAACTCAGGGAGTGCCATCTGCTCCTTTGGCACTACAAGATTCTTCGCTCTAGATTCTGGCGCGATGCTAGTAGTTATAGTTTCTACTACAGAGGATGCGGCGATGCCTCTTGTCGCCGAGGGTACAGTCGCCGACTCGTTCATCGTCGACGGTAGCTATTCACTGCCGCCAAGTCTACCAACGGTGATAATTGGCTCCACCGCGTGCTGACGAGCACCCGGGGGCTCTAGGATGGGGTCCACCGACATTCCCTCCATCCCGAAGCTAGCCTTCGGTTGCTCATCATTCTGGATGGGCGGGACTGGATCCGTCGTACGCCTTGCTCTGCATCAAGTTAGCTCATCAGTCATCACAAAAGTTAAGAACCTACAATAAATTAACTCCAAGGCAAGGATAATTATGGTTTGGTCTGCCGGTTCAATTTCTTGAACCGACGGTGCCTGTGGCAGAACCACCCGAAATAGCATACTTACAGAGGCGCTCGTCTTCCACCAGACACTAACCACCCCGAAAGCAACTACAGCGAGCGGTGTCCGTCGGGCACACCTCGAGGGAGAACCCGAAAGATCCACATTTTTCCCAAGGATCCAATAATGAGAATGAGTTACAACACAAGTCCATCTCATACATTAGAGTTTCTTAAAAAGTACATTATTACAATACCAAATACAGAGTGCGGAATGATAAACAGTGGAATATTAAAAGATAACATCTAGCGATAAGATAACGAGGATTCCGCCTGAGCCCACCAGAAGGATCCTCCACACAAGGTACTCCTCAAGCATCACCTGTAACAGGGGTAAATAAACCCTGAGTACACAATGTACTCGCAAGACTTATCCGACCAGTGTGAATACTTTCCCGACTCCAAGGAGTATGCTAGGCTTTATGGTTGCTGGTTTTCTTTAGCAGAAAGCATTACTAATAGTGAGTCCTTATTGATGCTTTATTATTATCAGCCATATTAAGTTTTCATCTAGTCAATCTATATAAGCACCTGTTCTATTTTCAAGCAAGGGTTGAGCAATCGATGTTGTTCCTTCTCCTTTTTTACTTCCAGTTCTTACTACGGTGCTAAACCACAGACAAGCCATACTGGATAGCTCGGCAATTCGCGAATCAATATGCCCAGCTGGGTGCCCCAAAGACACATGCCCCGCTTGTACCCCAGGCACAAGCAGGACTAACCCACCACTCTCCTATCCTGGGTGTCCAGGTCCCCATCCAAACTTGGACTCCAAGCCCCCGCCCCTGAGTCCTAGACTCAATGCGGTGCAAGGACCTCCACCATCTCCTCTTCCCATCAGTCGGTCCAGAAAGAGCCGGATCCACGACAAGAGAGCAGCAAGTCTTCCCTGCGCCCATACCCAAGTATGTGCTTGGGACAATAATCTATGACTTGCCTAGAGTCATATGCAATGACCGGTCCTTAATCGACATAGACAGAAAAAAAGTGTAACTAGGCTATGCCCTGTTGGCCGCAGGACACAACCCCTCACACCCACCAGTACCAAATCCACATCCCTGCCCGGTCACCATTTTCTTTTCCATTATTTCATCATGATATCATAGTTTAATCACCTATTTGCGAGTAACGGTAGGTTACTCATGCTACCGACATCCTAAGCATAGCAGCTACTCGACCTATACTAGTACGACTCATGGTGGATATATTTATGCATGTAGTTTCCATAAAATTCCTGTAATGTAAATGCATATCATATAAATATATTCAGTGATCATTTAAAAATAGGGGTTATACACCAGGGCTTGCCTTGGGTAGGTGTCGGGTCAGCAAGGTCAGTACGGCTCCTAGGCTCCCTCCTGTGCGAAGAGCTCCTCCTCATACTCCTCGATCACCTCGTTGTACTCCGGCTCGCAGACGGGTACGAAGTCTACCTATTCTTGATCTACATGAAATGATGATGCAATGATTACACTACGGCAACTGCAACTCTGAATGCAAAAGTACATCTATTAAACTACTAAGTGAGATCTACCCACTAAAGGCTAAGCTACATGCCGTCACCACCAACAAGTATTAAACATGGCATCTATTCTTATAGCAATTACCAATGTTCCTACTCCGAACGCTAATTTACACTATATGCGATAAAGCAAAGGTAATAGTCACTCTATCTAACAACTCGTTAAAAGGCTACAAAATTTACAGCAAGCACATAATATCCTAGTGAACATACTATAAAATTTCTAAAGCTAAAACTATTACCAATTTGCCACAAGAATTCCTACAAACATTAATCTACATAATGCTAAGTCTTCTAATTAGAATTTATGAGCCTATAATCATAATAGCTAACTGTGAACTAACTACACTAACAGATAGATGGTATTTTTGCAAACCTAATAAAATTAGTTTCACTATTTTTGACAAACGCGCAATTTACTACGATTTATCGAAGTTGGATTCACAACTCAAACTAAATAAGCATTTCTATTCTCTGGAAAAACCTGGCTTCGCGGCCCACTACGAGCGGCCTGGCCCACACCCGTGCAACGCGCGTCAGCGCAGCACGGCCCACGCTCTGCGCACGCCAGCAGGCCACGACATGGCCCACGCGGAGGCGCAGCCCACGGCCAACGGCCCGCGACGGGAGAGAACCGTGTGCGGCGACAAATATGCACGGACACCCTTGGTTGATTCGGTATTTACATCGAATTCTATGACACTATTTCACTAGTCTACCATTTTACAGCTGCACCCTCTCTTTTCTACTTCTTTACTGCAGCTAAGTCCCTAGCCCCTAGGGCGAACACCGGCGCGATGGCGCAGGCACAGGACAGCCACGCCGGCGACACCCAAGTCCCCAAAACCTAACTAAGGGGCTGATGAGTACCTCCAAGGTAGCACACACAGTCTGGAAGCAGTTCGGCGAGCAGGGGTGTCGTCCCAGAATCCTTCCTCGGTGGTGAGCCCAGACCTACAATGGCGGAGGCGTTCCCGTAAGCCACAGCAACAATGAGACAAACCAAACAGCTAATGAGCTCGAGTAACCACCCATGAAGACCCTTGCGGTGATGGTCTGGCTAGAGGAAGCCTGAGTAGTGCTGGCCGCGTGCACACCGATGAGGTGACAGCGCCTGGTGATGGCACAACCATGGCGGTGGTGGCTGGCCTGCTGTGAAGCTACGGCTGTGGTGCGCGGGGTGCTCAGGAGGGTATGGTGAAGCTGTGGGTGCACTGAATCGCTACGAGGTGCACTGAGTGACTGGCTCGCCGTTGGAGGGCGTCCGTGCGGTCTTATGGACCCAGTGGTGTGGGATTATGAAATTGTACCCCTATGCAACGGCATACACAGCAAGGTGGGGATGGGATGTGGCCAGATACCTAACGAAGCCGAGCCTAAGCTGAATTGGAGTCTAATGCTATGGTCATGGCGAATTGAGAAGGATTGTCTCGGCGGCCAAGGAGACAGCAGGGCAGGGGAGGTCATGGCTTGGCTCGTTTGTGGCATCAACGCACGGGCCAACAGCACCACTACGGGACAGTGGGACAGGCGAGCCGTCTACACAGCCACTACGGCAAGGCGACAAGCACGGTATGGCACCATCGCGTTGGGTAGTGCCAGACAATAGAGGCAGCGCGACCTCAACACCGAGGTGATGGTGGGGCAAGCTGTCGCCCAGCGCACGAGCAGCCAACAAGAGGTCAACGGACACAAGACCGGCGGGACGATAGGCAGCGTGTAGCGTGGGCCCGGCGCGCTCCCAGCCAAGGTAGTGCAGAGCAGGACATGGCGTGGTAAGGTTGGTCAGCGGGCAGTAGCGTGGCCGTGGCTGACAGCGGGGTAGTAGCATGGCCGAGGCTGGCAGTGGGGCAGGCGGACCTAGCGTGCAATGCCAGAGCCGCGCGCGTGCCCGACAGGACAGTAGACGCAGTGCGTGCACGAATGCGGCCAGCATGGCAGAGCGCTGGCAATGCCAGCAGCGTGCTAGGCCAGCGGTGATCGCACCCAGTGCCAACTCCAGTGACACGCATGCATTTTAAAGCAAGCAGAAAACTTGTACACGATGCTCCGAAAGCCGAACTAACTATCCGGCACACAAGAGGGTACATTGGGCTATCTAACGGAGCCAAAATATTATACCACATCCTAAGCCGATCGCTCTACAACCATCGCCCAAGGTGGCTTCGTCGACCCAGTTGTAAATCTTCGCGAAACAACGTCGCTCCGAACGATTTCACGTCAAATCCCCATTTTGGCCTATGAACCCACTATCCAACTATCCTTGCCCATGACTAGCTAATCATCGTCATTCACAAAACGTTCTATAGCACTTGGATTTCGACAACCATTCAATCAGAATACTAAATAGTATTATATGCAACGTAACCACAGACTCATATTTCGTATGATTGTTTCAAGTACCGAACATTGAGTTATACTTTATGTCATACACATATGCACGTAATTCAGATGCTTATGAAATGTTTAAGCAAAGCAATACAATGTAACACCAGGGTGTTACAAATCTACCCCCCTAAAACAAAATCTCGACCCAAGATTTCATGTGCCTAGTGTGGGAAAGAGGTAGGGAGTACATTTGGCGCAATAACTAACTATCCGACCCAGAGAGGAGATGGGGGTAATGCTTTGATATGTAGCTCTCTTGCTCCCAGGTTGCTTCGTCTTCTGAATGATTTTGCCATTGCACCTTGTAAATTTTTATCACTCTATTCCTGGTCACTCTCTCCTTCTCATCCAAGATTTTTATAGGATGCTCCACATAAGACAGATCAGGTTGGAGTGGAAGTCCTTTTATTTCCACAGATTCTTTAGGAACTCATAGGCATTTCTTCAATTGCGAGACGTGAAATACATTGTGAACTACCGAGAGAATTTCAGGGAGTTGGAGACGATAAGCAATGGGACCACACTGCTACAACACCTTGTATGGACCCACATACCAAGGGGATAACTTGCCATGGACACCAACCCAATGTACCCCTCTCATAGGAGATACCTTAAGATACACATAATCCCTAGCTACAAATTCCAAAGGCCTTCTTCGCTTATCTGCGTAAGCCTTCTGCCAGCTCTGAGCTGCCTTTAAGTGTTTGCGAATTATATTTACTTTCTCTCGAGCCTCCTTTATGAAATCAGGCTTGAAGTATCCATAGTCTCCTACTTCAACCCAGTTTAGTGGCGTCCTACACTTCTGCCCATATAAAGCTTCAAATGGTGCCATGCGGATACTCTCTTGGTAGCTGTTATTATATGAAAATTCTACTAGCTTCAAACACTGATCCCACTTCTCAGGAAAAGAGATGGTGCAAGCCCACAGCATATCCTCAAGCACCTAGTTCACCCTTTCAGTTTGACCATCAGTTTGTGGGTGGTATGCCGAGCTTCTAAGAAGACGCGTACCTAGACATTCCTGGAGTTTCTCCTAGAAACGAGACACAAAACTGACCCTCTATCAGAGATGATGGTGAGAGGAACTCCATGTAGGGTCACAATCCGATCAAAGTATAACTCCGCATACTTCTTGGCAGTGTATCTAGTATCCACTGGAAGGAAGCGGGCAAACTTGGTGAGACGGTCCACAATGACCCAAATAGAATCAAAGCCTATGGAGGTGCGGGGTAAACCCACAATGAAATCTAGGGAAATATCCTCCCATTTCCAAATAGGAATGGGCAAAGGCTGTAGATATCCAGGAGCATGCATATGATTTGCCTTGACTCTACCACAAGTGTCACACTCCGCAACGAACTGGGTGATATCTTGCTTCATGTAGGACCACCAGTACAGTTGGCGTAGATCATGGTACATCTTGTTGCTACCAGGGTGGATAGACAGCTTGGAATGATGGGCTTCTTGCAAAATCTTTCTTTTCAACTCTTCATTGGATGGGACCACCAGTCTATCCTTGTATCTCACGATCCCCTACTCATCAATGCTAAAATGAGGTCCATGCCCTTCAGCTAGCAACTTCCTGATGTGAGGAATCTCTTCGAGGTCTTCCTTCTGCTCCCGAATAATTTGTTCTAGCAATTCTAAGGTCAATGCAATCTGAGCTAGCACCTCTGTGTGGTGGAGTGACAAGGGTATTTCCTCAACCTGATGCAACTTATGACTCAAAGCATCAACTACCACATTGGCTTTTCCTAGATGATAATGGACTTCCAAATTATAATCCTTGATCAACTCTAACCATCTCCTTTGCCTCACGTTTAACTCCGACTGAGTGAAAATATACTTAAGGCTCTTGTGGTCAGTAAAGATATGCACTTTGTTGCTCAACAGATAATGCCTCCAAATCTTCAGAGAGTGAACTACAGCAGCTAGCTCTAAATCATGGGTGGGGTAATTCACCTCGTGCTTCTTTAGCTAGCACGAAGCATAAGCTATCACACACCCATCTTGCATAAGCACACATCCCAATCCCGTCTTCGAGGCATCACAGTAAACATCAAAGGGCCTCTCAATATCTGGTTGGGCTAACACAGGAGCAGTGGTCAGAAAAGTCTTCAGGGACTAAAAAGCTTCTTCACAAGCTAGACTCCAATCAAACTTAGCTTCTTTCTGGAGCAGCTTGGTCATGGACTGGGCTATCTTGGAGAAATTAGGGATGAAATGCCAATAGTATCCAGCTAGCCCAAGGAACTGACAGATCTGGTGCACAGACTTGAGAGACTTCTAATCTAATACATCTTGCACCTTGCTGGGATCTATAGAAACGCCTTTAGGTGTCAACACATGTCCCAAAAACTGCACTCGATCTAGCCAAAACTCACACTTGCTGAATTTACAATACAGCTGGTGCTCCCTTAGTTAAGTCAGTACTATCCAGAGGTGATGGGCATGCTCTTCATCATTCTTGGAATAGATCAAGATGTCATCAATCAAAACCACCACAAACTTATCCAACTCCAGCATGAAAACTGAATTCATCAGGTACATGAAGAAGGCCGGGGCATTGGTGAGACCGAAAGACATCACTAGGTACTCATATAACACATACCTAGTAGAGAAAGCTATCTTTGGTATATCCTGTGGCCTAATCTTGATCTGATGATAGCCCAATCGGAGATCTATCTTCGAGAACACCTTGGCACCAGCTAACTGATCAAACAAAGTATCTATGCAGGGCAAAGGATACTTGTTTTTAACTATTACCATATTGAGGGGGCAGTAATCCACACACATCCGTAGAGTACCATCCTTCTTCAGAAAAATAGCTGGGCAACCCCATGGTGAAGAACTTGGGTGGATGAAACCTTTGTCCATCAACTCTTCTAGTTGCTTCTTCATTTCTGCTAGTTCTCTCAGAGCCATGCGGTATGGATGTCTAGAGATAGGAGCAATACCAGGCTCAAGCTTAATGGAGAATTCTACCTCACGGTCTGGTGGCAACCCAGGAAGATCTTCAGGGAAAACATCCGAGAACTCACATACTACTGAAATGGAGGTAAGATTAGGAATGACTTCAGCATGGGCAGCAATAGGTAAGACTGGTTCTGAGGGTATAATAAGAGACATCCTATCCTCAGAAGAAGGAAGTCGCAACTCCACACTTCTTCTCTTCATATCCAATACTACCCCATACACCCGTAACCAGTTCATTCCAAAAATAGCATCAATGCCTTACCCAGGCATTATCATGAACTGTAGACGGTACGTGTGGGTGGCTAATACCAAACTTACTATATCTATGTGGGTATTGATGAACATCTGAGAACCCACAGTATGGATCTTATAGGCATACGGTATAGCCAATAGTGATAAGTTGTGCTGCTCTACAAACCCCATGCTCATAAAGGAATGCGATGCACCAGAATCAAACAACACCAAAGCTGGATGGGATTCGATGGTAAACATAGCAGCCATAACTGTCTCCTGCTGCACAACCTGCTAAGCATCCATGAAGTGCACCTGACCAGATCTGCTGGGTACCTTCCTCTTGATGATAGTCCTCTTAATAAGCCTAGAATTCATAGACGACTGAGATGACTGAATTGCCTGCTGCTGAGGACACTCCCTGGCATAGTGGCCATCCTTGCCACACTTGAAATAAGCACCAGGCTTGTTCCTGAATCCCTAACGAGGTGGGACCTACTATCCCTAAGTCTACTGAGGCTGCACCTGCTGCGGAGGTGCTTTGTACTGAGTAGAGGAAGTCTATGACGTCTACTAGGGTGACCGGAATGGAGGTCCGCTGGAGGGTTGATAGGCCCCCCACCTAACAATTTATACCTTCTACATATGAGGGTGGCTAGAGGATCCAACTGCCACCCACTTCCTCTTCCAATCCACCTGCGATGCCTGCTGAAAACCCTCAAGAGCAATAGCGGCGTTCATGAGAGCCCCAAAGTTCTGATAGTTCCCCAGATACAGCTTCTCCTAAAGGGAAGGAGTGAGACAACGAAAGAAGCGATCCCTCTTCTTGTTGTCTGTATCCACCTAACTACCAGTATACTAAGCCAAGTGGTTAAACTAGGTCACATACTCCATTACCATCCTACTCCCCTAGCGTAGCTCTAGGAACTCGGTCACCTTCTAGTTGATAACACCAGCAGGCATGAAGAACTCACGGAAGGTGGTGGAGAACTCCTGCCATGTTGCTGGATGACCCGTCAGCTCTGCGGCCTGGAAAGTCTCCCACCAGGCACTTGCGGACCCCAAAAGCTACTGGGATGCAAAGTGCACCTTCTGCTCGTTGCCCACTCCAAGCAGCCGAAACTTCTGCTCCAGTGTGCAAAGTCAGTGCTCTGCCTCCAAAGGCTCGTCCATTGGTGTGAACATGGACGGGTGGGTCTTGAGGAAGTCCTGGCAAGAGGATTGTCCCTCAGGATGGTGAGCACCACCCCCATTCCCACCAATGCCCTCGGGGCCTCCACGGGCAAGGCCTGCGACGGCCTATGCCATAATCTCCATGGCACGAGCTGTCTCCTGACGAGCAGCGACTGACTACCGACGAGCAGCCAACAACTACACCATGATCTCCACGGGGGACATCGATGGAGGTGGTGGTGGCGGCGGGAAAGGATGAGGAACTAGAGGTGGAACCTCCTAAGCTCCCCCGTTGCCACGCTCAAAGGCCTGAGCACTATCACCTTGGCCCTCGTTGGCCGCTCGTGAACTGGTGCCCCCACGTCCGGACCTAAGATTCATCTGTAAGAGAGACAAACCATCCATTAGGACACCTTCCCGATCAGAATCTAGGGATTAAAGAGATGATAGCACATTTATTAAAGCATTCATTTAGTTAGTCCTACCAATTTACTACTTTCATTATACGTGAAGAGGGATTTATAGTTCAAGTAAGATGCTATTATATGATGCATGCTTTGACCTATGCGTTCCCTCAAGCCAAAATATAGCGGCATTCATAAACTTTTCGGCACACCGTACGCTCTCTTTCCGTGTTCTAAACGATTTCTTATGCAACGTAAGTCAGTGTACCTGCAGAAAACTGATTAGATAAAATCAATGCTGCTATCCTAGATATACCATATAGCTAGGGCTTATACTTATATAACTCAACTTAACCGCATCCTGCTTTTCGCAAAACTTTTGTTGGTCAAATTTTTAGTTTTTGTAAAAGAGTGAGGAAACTCGTGACCATTATTGGCTTTGGTACCAACTATGGTAGAACCGCTCGAAATAGCATACTTATGGAGGCGCTTGTCTTCCACCAGACACTAAGCACCCCAGAAGCAACTACAGTGAGCGGTGTCCATCGGGCACACCTCGAGGGAGAACCCAAAAGATCCACATTTTTCCCAAGGATTCAATAATGAGAATGAGTTACAACACAAGTCCATCTCATACATTAGAGTTTCTTAAAAAAGTACATTATTACAATACCAAATACAGAGTGCGGAATGATAAACAGTGGAATATTAAAAGATAACATCTAGCGATAAGATAACGAGGATTCCGTCTAAGCCCACCAGAAGGATCCTCCACACAAGGTACTCCTCAAGCATCACCTACAATAGGGGTAAATAAACCTTGAGTACACAATATACTCGTAAGACTTATCCGACCAGTGGGAATACTTTCCTGACTCCAAGGAGTATGCTAGGCTTTATGGTTGCTGGTTTTCTTTAGCAGAAAGCAATACTAATAGTGAGTCCTTATTGATGCTTTATTATTATCAGCCGTATTAAGTTTTCATCTAGTCAATCTATATAAGCACATGTTCTACTTTCATGCAAGGGTTGAGCAATCGATGCTGTTCCTTCTCCTTTTTTACTTCTAGTTCTTACTATGGTGCTAAACCGCAGACAAGCCATACCGGATAGCTTGGCGATTCACGAATCAATATGCCCAGCTGGGTGCCCCAAAGACACATGCCCCGCTTGTACCCTAGGCACAAGCAGGACTAACCCACCACTCTCCTGTCCTGGGTGTCTAGGTCCCCGTCCAAACTTGTACTCCAAGCCCCCGCCCCTGAGTCCCAGACTCAGTGCGGTGCAAGGACCTCCACCACCTCCTCTTCCCATCAGTCGTTCCAAAAAGAGTCGGATCTGCGACAAGAGAGCAACAAGTCTTCCCTGCGCCCATACCCAAGTATGTGCTCGGGACAATAATCTATGACTTGCCTGGAGTCATATGCAACGACCGGTCCTTAATCGACATAGATAGAAAAAAAAAGTGTAACCAGGCTATGTCCTATTGGCCGCAGGACACAACCCCTCACACCCACCAGTACCAAATCCACATCCCTGCCCGGTCACCATTTTCTTTTCCATTATTTCATCATGATATCATAGTTTAATCACCTATTTGCGAGTAACGATAGGTTACTCACGCTACCGACATCCTGAGCATAGCAGCTACTCGACCTATACTAGTACGACTCATGGTGGATATATTTATGCATGTAGTTTCCATAAAATGCCTGTAATGTAAATGCATATCATATAAATATATTCAGTGATCATTTAAAAATAGGGGTTATACACCGGGGCTTGCCTTGGGCAGGTGCTGGGTCAGCAAGGTCATTTAAATATATTTTTGCAAACCTAACAAAATTAGTTTCACTATTTTTGGACAACCGCGCAATTTACTACGATTTATCGAAGTTGGATTCACAACTCAAACTAAATAAGCATTTCTATTCTCTAGAAAATACAGAAATGAAACCTGGCTTCGTGGCCCACTACGAGCGGCCTGGCCCGCACCCGCGCAACGCGTGTCAGCGCAGCGCGGCCCATGCGCGCACGTGCGTGGCCCAACCGCCTTCCCCCTCTACGCGCGCCAGCAGGCCACGACATGGCCCATGCGGAGGCGTGGCCCACGGCCAACGGCCCGCGACGGGAGAGAACCGTGTGCGACGACAAATATGCATAGACACCCCTGGTTGATTCTGTATTTACAGCGAACTCTACGATACTATTTCGCTAGTCTACCATTTTATAGCTACACCCTCTCTTTTCTACTTCTTTACCGCAGCTAAGTCCCTAGCCCCTAGGGCGCGCACCGACGCGACGGCGCGGGCACAGGACGGCCACGCCGGTGACACCCGAGTCCCCAAAACCTAACTAAGGGGCCGATGAGTACCTCCAAGGCAGCACACGTGGTATGGAAGCGGTTTAGCGAGCAGGGGCGTCGTCTCGGAATCCTTCCCCGGCGGTGAGCCCAGACCTGCAATGGCAGAGGCGTTCCCGTAAGCCACAGCGACAACAAGACAAACCAAATAGCTAATGAGCTTGAGTAACCACCCACGAAGACCCTTGTGGTGATGGTCTGGCCGGAGGAAGCCCGAGTAGTGCTGGCCGCGTGTGCACCGACGAGGTGACAGCGCCCGGTGATGGCACGACCGTGACGATGGTGGCTGGCCTACTACAAAGCTACGGCTGCGGTGCGTGGGGTGCTCAGGAGGGTACGGCGAAGCTGTGGGTGCACAAAATCGTTACGAGGTGCACTGAGTGACTAGCTCGCCATTGGAGGGCGTCCGTGCGGTCTTATGGACCTAGTGGCGTAGGATTACAAAATTGCGCCCTTGTGCAACAGCATACACAGCAAGGTGGGGACGGAATGCGACCAGATACCTAACGAAGCCGAGACTAAGCCAAATTGGAGTCTAATGCTACGGTCATGGTGAATTGAGAAGGATCGTCCCGGTGGCCAAGGAGACAGCGGGGCAGGGGAGGTCATGGCTTGGCTCGTCTGCGAAGTCAACGCATTGGCCAACAGCACCACTACGGGACAGTGGGACAGGCGAGCCGTCTACACAGCCACTGTGGCAAGGCAACGAGCGCGGTATGGCGCCATTGTGTCGGGTAGTGCCAGATAATAGAGGCAGCGCGACCTCGATGCCGAGGTGACGGCGGGGAAGGCTGTCGCCCAGCGCACAAGCAGCCAACAAGAGGTCAACGGACATAGGACCGGCAGGACGACGGGCGGCGTGTAGCGCAGGCCCAGCGCGCTCCTGCCCAAGGCAGTGCAGAGTAGGACATGGCGTGGTATGGTTGGTCAGCAGGCAGCAGCGTGGTCGTGGCCGGCAGCGGGGCAGTAGCATGGCCGAGGCCGGCAGTGGGGGCAGGCGGACCTAGCGCGCAATGCAAGAGCCGCGCGCGTGCCCGACGGGACGGTGGACGCGGTGCGCGCACGAACGCGGTTGGCATGGTAGAGCGCTGGCAATGCCAGCAGTGTGCCAGGCCAGCGGTGACCACGCCCAGTGCCAACTCTAGTGATGCGCACGCATTTTAAAGCAAGCAGAAAACTTGTACACGATGCTCCGAAAGCCAAACTAACTATCCAGTGCACAAGAGGGTACGTTGGGCTATCTAACGAAGCCAAAATATCGTACCACATCCTAAGCCGATCGCTCTACAACCATCGCCCAAGGTGGCTTCGTTGACCCAGCTATAAATCTTCGCAAAACGACGTCGCTCCGAACGATTTCACGTTGAATCCCCATTTCGGCCTATGAACCCACTATCCAACTATCCTTGCCCATGACTAGCTAATCATCGTCGTTCACAAAATGTTCTATAGCACTTGGATTTCGACAACCATTCGATCAGAATACTAAATAGTATTATATGCAACGTAACCATGGACTCATGTTTTGTATGATTGTTTCAAGTGCCGAACATTGAGTTATACTTTATGTCATACACATATGCACGTAATTCAGATGCTTATGAAATGTTTAAGCAAAGCAATACAATGTAACACCAGGGTGTTACAGTGCCTACCCGAGCCCCCAGGCACAGCTGTGGGATTGACTCCCACATTCTGCGGAGGAGGTCTTGGCTCCTCCACAGTCGACCTCTGATCTACCTGACGCTTTGGGGCCCTCTCCGCCTGCTGCTCCGATTTTCCCTCCACTTGTTGCTCGGGGACTCTCGTCGTTGCCCTGCAGGGACTCCCATCGTCTGCTATGCGGGAAATTCCCTCGCCCACTGCTCGGGGACTTCCCTTGTCTATGGGTCAGGGACTTCTTCGCCTCTCCTTGATTGATTCCCTGTGGGAGTGCTGTGTGGTGGCTCTTTCATGCTCTGTGGAGGATCCTTCAGAACTTTGTCATCATCCGACCAGTCGAACACAGCGGTCCTTCGCGTTCGACTGGTCTGATTATCGCCAAGCGAGATGCCGCCTGATTTGATGGAAGCAGAACCCGCCATCTTCCTCCTCTTCTGGGCTGGCTCATCTGCCGCTTCCCTCTTCCCCCAGGCTTTCTCCGACACCAGGGGAGAACTTTCCGTCTGACCAACATTCGTGCCTCCGGAGTCCGACGATACGCCAATGGCACTTCCTTTAAGTTGAGTTGGTGGTCGTGCATCCACAGCTGGTGCCCAATTGCCCTTCGGCACACTTGCAAAGTACACCGCCCTATCCTGTGAATGGATCTTCGCATAGGTAAATCAGTCTACTGCTCGGCAATGAAGAAGGATACAAAGCATTAGGAATACACAACTGAGATATTTACCTGAGGAGGCAGATTTTTGCAGTTGAAGGGCCTCGTATACCCTGACATGTTGAAAGAGGAAAACAGAGCAAATAGCTCTGTAGCCCGCTCTTCACAAACGTTCCTCGACAACATCTCCGGCCTCTCCCGGGTACCGTCAGTCTCCCCCTTGAACTCGAAGGCTGGATGCGCCCTCTCTTTACAGGGCTGCGCATGGCGTACTATAAAGCTTGCCGCTACCAATCCACCATTGGTTCTTATGCCCCTTATCAAGGCAAGAAGCTCCCTCACTTGCTCCATGTCAGCGTTGTTCGGCGTCTCCGACCAGCTCCTCCGACTCTCTGGGATGTGGTCGACATTGCAGCAGATGGCTGGGTGGCTCTGTTTTATGTAGAACCACCTAGCGTTCTACCCCTTCAATGATGTGTTCAGCGGCACAGTAAGGTACTCGCCCGCCATCCCATCACGCCGCTGAAGGTACACCCCGCCGACCACTTTGGAACCACCGCCGCCTCTCTTTTTCAGCCAGAACAGGTAACAGAAGAGGTTGAAATGGGAGAGGATTCCGAGATATGCCTCACAGAAATGGATAAAGATTGAGATGTGTAGAATGGTATTGGGATGGAGGTTGCACAGACTAACTACCCAAAGCTCTAGTAGATCCCTCAGGAATGGATGAACAGGAAATCCCAACCCGCGCTAGAAATAATCCTCGAATACCACCACTTCATCGGTATGAGGTGTTGGGAAGGACTCACCGAGGGCTGACCACCATTCGGCGGTAGCACGGTCACAAAGAATGCCACCCTCCACCAATCTGTTAAGCTCCACCTCTCCCGTTCGCGACGGCACCCACTCTTTGTCCCGCTGGGCGCCGGCGCTCGCCTTCTTGGGGCTTGTTTTCTTTGATTTGGCAGCTCCTTTCTTCGGCGCCATCTCTACGATGTGATTGGGGTTAGGAGGCGGAAGCAAATGTGGAAGCGAATCTAGAAACGCGAGGATTGAGGATGAAGACGGAATGGTAGAGTGGCAAAGGTATGAACGCGGGATGCGGCGGCGCAGTTATAAAGCACTTTCCCCACCCTCTCACATTCGAGGGTTTTTGGAAAACCAGGCCCGCAATTTGCGCCCCTCCAATTTCTTCGACGCGGATTAATGGGCCGCAGCCTGGGCTTTCGCGTAACTGCAGCCCATATAGCTCATTTATCGCTGCTGTTGGTTATTGCTCGCCAAATAATCGCCACCTTCTTCGCCATTTATTGAGGCTCAGTAACGGTTACTGTACAACCATTACTCTGGTTTTTTCTCCATGGTGGAGTTTTTCAGATATCTCCGTACACGCCTCGGGGACTGGCTGCCTACTTGGTCGGTCTTTTTAATATTTTTCTGTTTCTGACCCTGGCACCACATGACTGCGTCGACTAAGTGGGCACACTTCACCTTGCGGTGAATGTGCTCTCTCTCATTTCAGGGCTGCGCTCGAGGACTGGCTGCCTGCTCGGTTGGTCTTTTGCTATTCTTCTACTTTGGACCCTGGCACCATATGACTACGTCATCTACTGTCAGGCTCCTAGAAGTCTAGATCAATTTTCCTTCTTCCCCTCCATTGGTGCTTCTAGGGTTCTTCTCACTGTGTGGAATGGTAGTCTCTTTGATGGCACAATCATCCAAGCTAACTCCTATGCTGTCATAGTTAAAAAAAATTTGCAGACTTGACAATGAAACCTTCTTTGTCACCAACGTTTATGGACCTGCTAGCAATCCTCGGAAACAAGGCTTCATCACTTGGCTCATGAATCTTGACACCACTGATTTTGAGGACTGGGTCCTTGGAGGTGACTTTAATCTCATCAGAAGCTCAGATAACAGAAACAAACTTAGGGGAGACATCACAGAAATGAATCAGTTCAATGAAGTTATATCTGACCTTGGGTTGGTTGGGAGAAACTTCACCTAGAGTAACATGCAAGCTGATCCTCTCTTAGTAAAGCTAGATTGGGTTTTCACTTCCTCAAATTGGACCCTCACTTTTCCTGCAACCTTTGTGCAACCTCTCCCAAGACCCATCTCTGATCATACTCCTTATGTTTTGTACATTAGTACTAGTATACCTAAGGCAAATTTGTTCAGGTTTGAGAACTTTTGGGTGGACCATCCTGGTTTTGTAGATACAGTTAATCTCCACTGGAATAGCTCTCCTTACTTTGCCAATAAAGCCAAACACCTGTCAATGAAATTTAAACAAGTCAAAGCAGGCCTTAAATCCTGGAGCAAGAAGCTGTCTAACCTGAGCAAACTCATATATAATTGCAATTGGGTTTTACTATTCTTGATGGTCTTGAAGACCAGAGAAGTCTTTCAAGGCTTGAGACAGCCTTCAGAAAACTAGTCAAGAATCATCTGACTAGCTTGTTGGAGTCAAAAAGAGCATACTAGAAACAAAGAAATACAGTGAGATGGGTGAAGCTTGGGGGTGAAAATACTCAATTTTTTCACACTATGGCTACTATTGCTCATAAAAAGAACTTTATTGTTGCATTATCTGACAGAGAGGGAAATTTCATAAAAGATCATGAACAGAAGGCCAACCAATTGTGGACTGCTTTTAAGCAAAGAATGGGGGTTAGTGAATTCACAGGCATGAGCTACAACCTTGAAGAACTGTTAACCTCACATGACTTGGAGGACTTAGATGTTGACTTTAGTCAGCACGAGATTGAGATGGTGATCAAGTCTTTGCCCAATAATCATGCCCCTGGGCTTGATGGCTTCAATGGGTTCTTCATTAAAAAATGTTGGCTCATTGTTAAGGATGACTTTATCAGACTATTCAGAGACTTCTACTGTCATAACGTTGACCTAAGGAGCATTAACTCTTCAATCATTGCTCTGATGCCAAAGAAAGATAATCCTGAAACTGTAAATGATTATAGACCTATTTCACTTCTGAATTATTCTTTGAAGTGTATCACCAAAATCCTCTCTTCAAGGCTACAAACTGTGATACTACAGGTAGTCCACACCAACCAATATGGTTTCATCAAATGAAGAACCATTCAGGATTGTTTAGCTTGGTCCTTTTAGTTTCTCCACCTCTGTCATTACTCCAAAGAAGAGGTAGTAATCCGAAAAATTGACTTTGAAAAAGCCTTTGACAAACTTGAGCATCAGGTAATCTTGGAAGTTCTTAGGCATAATGGTTTCTCAAACAAATGGGTCAATTGGATACAAAATCTATTGAGCTCTGGTAGCTCATCTGTCCTACTAAATGGCATCCTAGGGAAAACTTTTGACTACAAAAGGAGGGTTAGACAAGGAGACTCCCTTTTCCCACTTTTATTTGTTCTAGCTGCTGATATGCTCCAAACAGCGGTTAATAAGGCATGGCAGTCTAGGATCTTGAAACATTCTCTAAATGACAGCTATCAAGAAGATTATCCTATTATTCAATATGCTGATGATACTCTTCTTATTATGCCTGGTGATGTTAGGGTACTTTTCAATCTCAAAGTCTTGCTCAGATCATTTTCAGATTCTACAGGCCTCCATGTCAATTTTGCAAAGTCTTTCCTAGTACCCACCAACATGAGCAATGACAGAGCTACTCACCTTGCTAACACCTTTGGGTGTCAAGTAGGTTCCATGCCCTTCACCTACTTGGGTTTGCCCCTTGGAACGACCAAGCCCACCATCACTGAATATGCACCCCTGCTTACAAAAATAGAAAGAAGGCTATCTGGCATTAATAAGATGCTATCTTACAATGGAAGACTCATCCTAGTGAACTCTATTTTTTCAGCACTCCCAATATTTTACATGTGTAGCTTGAAAATTCCACCTCAAGTGGTCAAACAGATAGACATTTTCAAGAAACATTGCTTATGGAGAAAGGGAGACATAAACAGGAAGGGTAGTTGTTTGACTGCTCGGGACACAGCCTGCAAACCAAAGGATCAGGGAGGGCTTGGCATTATAGATATACAGAAACAAAATGATGCCTTGTTGTTGACATTCCTGGATAAGTTCTATAACTGTGCCGATGTTCTTGGGTCACTCTTGGTCCAAATTCTATTCTAATATCCAAACCCCACCCCATGCCAGAAGCCCTGTGGGATCCTTCTGGTGGAAAGATATCATGAGATCGTGTTATCCCAACAAAGGCAACTCAGTACTTTTCTGGTCAAATATCTGGGTGGGGCAGTCCATGAAAGATAAATATCCCCAACTATTCTCCTTTGCCAGGAAACCCAAATGCTCTGTCAGGTTCTACATAAACCAAACTATGGACAGAATTTACAATCTTCCTCTTTCTCAACTAGCTGCTGCATAGCTCGAGGAGATGCAACAGAAGACAGAGTTTGGGATGATTCTATTAGTGATGCTTGGAGTTACAGTTGGGGTTCCTCGAGATACAGCAGCAAAAAAGCATATAAGATTCTTATAGGCAATGTAACAGAACCGTCCAATTTATAAGAGCACAAGTACAATAGCAATCGCCGAAATAATCAAACTGTCATACTTGAGCCCATATAAACCCGGTAGTCCGGTGAAATTATGAGGGATCCCAAACAAACCAACATACAAACCAAGATCGTACATGATTCAACATAACCAGTCACATGTTACATCACAGTTCACAAATAGTTCACCATTTTCTCACATACATCGGAGTTCATATAGTTATTACAAACCAAGTTTAAATAGCGAAAGCAAAGTAGTTTAACATCAACATCACACATAGTTCAAATACATGCCAGTGCTACGGTCATTCCAACAAAAGCAGAATAGAGGGGGTAACTCATGAGTACCATGCCCCATGGTTTAGTCCTCATCCACAGCAGGATGAAGGTAGTTCTTACAGTAACCATGGTACATCATGTCATCTACAACAAGAGGGAATAAACCCTGAGTACGAGAATGTACTCAGCTAGACTTCCCCGTCATAAACCAGAAATAATATGACACCAAGGAGTATGCAAGGCTTTATCGGTGAAGTTAGCTTGACAACATTTTGCATAAAAGCTTAAGTAACATAACTTGAAGATTTAGTACTTATAGCATCAATTTGAATACCTATTCAATTAAGCATCTCTAGATTAGCACCTATACTAGAGCAATCACTTGATTAAGCTAACAAGCATTAGTAACCATATCCGGTTATAAGAATAATTTGATCATCATCATAACCATCTAGTATCCATTAAGTTACTCTACGTTGCCGCTGCTCAGTCAAGTTCTCACTATCCGGGAGAGACGGCGATTTGAATCGATTCCTACCCGGCTAGAGAATTATTCCTAACACAAACCCATACTTCCCCCGTCAGGGTCGCATCGGGTCATCTTTGATACAACTCAGGAACCAACTTTGCGGGTTTGCGGGTTCGATCAACGTCGTACGCTCAGAGATTCTACCAACCTGCTAGGAAGGTCGGGACTCAAACCCGCCCTTGGACTTACGCCATTGGCTCTTCACACATCCTTACTACCTCCAGTGTGCGCACTTTCACTTACCAGAGCCAAGCCTGAATTGAGCTACTCTGCTTCGTGGTCGGAATGACTTAACTAGCCAACTAAGTGCTAGCTATGCGTTCAACATGACATGAGGACGTATAGTGAATCGGTCCTTAACTGACACAGACGGGGATAAATAGGCATCAAGACCTCCTTGCCTTGTACTTCTTTATCACGATCCCACTCGGTCTCCTTTTTATTCATCAACATATGGTTATTTTCACGATAGCAATTATAGCCAACCGTGATCAGTTATCTACCTATATGTTTTAGGTGACAGAAAATCACCTGAGTTCTACTGGACTAAGCAAGGCTAAGCATCAATTTGATCCTGGACCTACCAAGGATTCAAGATATATTTATCTAGACAAGGATAATATATGCAGCAAGTGGTTCCAATCAACTCTTATAACCTAATGCATCAAACATAAAGGACGCAAGTGATATTTGTAAAACATAGGAGGCTTAAAATGCTCCGGGGCTTGACTTTCAAGAACAAGGAAGGTTGGTGGTCAGGATAGTCAGGGAGATCTTCTACGTTGACTCCTCCTTTCGCCTGAACTTCCTACTTCTGGGCTGCCTACGGCTCCTCTTAATGCTCAGGTTCGAACTCGAGAAGCGCCACTCCTTCCGGGGAACCTATTGCATGCATATGCACAAATGAGTATCATGAATGCATAAGAGATGAGATGATATGATAAATTGTGTATGCATGAACATGGTTATCCATAAGGTGTATGATAAGCTTAACACTCTTTGACCAAGTAGATGTATAATTTTCTACTAGTTGATTTTTACTGAGTAGGTGCATATCTCCCCTATAATACAAGAAACATACACTCACCAAGTTCTAGCAACCTCAGGTAAAGTTATTCATCATTAGTAAGAGGCCTAGAACCTGCAGCTAACAACTAATCTTAATTAGCCTAAGCATCTACATAAGCTCCACATAAGGCAAACAACTATAATTCATTTAGTCATTTCCTGCTGTAAACAGCAGCTATGTAATTTGGTTATATCTAGAGTTCTAATCAACCAAATACCATGATCTTGGACTTTCTGGAAAGCTTATAAAACTTCCTATAACTTTCATTTAATCACCAAAAGGTGATTCAACCATTATCCTAGTCAAAATAGGTAAACTTCCCAGGACTGTCCAGAATTTTCAGAGAATAAGCATTTCTAGAGACCAACTTCTAACAGCTATAACTCTCAAACCATTTAGCCTATTGCCATGAAAATTTGACACAAGTAGAATAAGTAAGTTATCTATGACTTTGTTATTGACAATATTCACAGCAAACATCGTTTTATCCATGCAATTTACTTCACAACTGAAACTATTTAAACAGTCACTAAAATTGAATTATAGAGCAATTAATATTTTACTACATACAAGCAATCAAATTTGGGCACAACCAATGGTACCATATACACACTAGAAAACATGATGGTCAAGCCCAAGTAAATTATTTAAATGCATTTATTAATATATTTAGACATTAAGGTGAAATAAGGAAAATATATCCAAGGTGCACCATAAATTCTGATAAAATTACAGTAGCCTGCTTATGCCCCCAGAAGTCTACTATACATATTTCATGCCATTTGGATAAATATAGCCATTCCTACAAAAATGACAAGTTGTATAGGCTTATTTTGGCAAAAATAGTTTAGCCTAGTGAAAAGTGTCAAATAATAGATTTTATATTTTTCTTACATGTATCCTAGTACCATAACATTGTGTAAAAATTTGCAGGATCATTAGTTATGTATTTTTACCTCATTTATTTTTACTAGAAACTAGAAATTATTTAAGATTAAATAGGAAGACCATATTCCAATTATGACTACTGCAAGTTTAGTATTTTTCCTAGATAGATCATGTCAACACAAAACCATCAAAATTTGAATCACATTTTGATCACTTTCCTAGCTCAAGTTATGTATTTTACGAGATTGAAAACATTCAAAAAGCATTTATCTAGCTCTATTTTATTCTCCCAGAAAAATACCAGAAATAGTGCATTTCATATTTTTATCAAATACTACACTTTATGAGAAAACTAAAAAAATTTGGTTCACTCAATTTGGACACTCCTAGCTCAAGATATGAATTTTTGAAGTTGGTAATCAATCCTGTGAAAAAATAATAAAATCAGAATCAATACTCAGAATGACAGATGGGGCCCACGGTCAACAGGACCCACCCATCAGCGAACCCGAACATAGGCGGCATTTGACTGGCCACTTCTCATTGCTAGTGAGGTTACTGGTAGTGAGGTCACCATCGACGGCTTTCCCTCGACGTCCCGCATCAATGGGTGTACTTGGTTGGCTCGGAGGTCCACCGGAGCATGCTCATCGGCAGAAATGGTGGACGGCAGAGGGTGTGTGGCGGTACGTCGGCGGTCTTGTAAGCTCTAGTTTTGTTTTGATAAATTGATGAAACCCTAAGTGCTAACCTAGTTTATCAAGTGATCATGAGATAGGTAGCACATTTCAAGTGGTGAAGCAAATGAAAATCATAACATGATGTTGGTGATACCATGGTGATGATCTAGTGCTTAGACTTAAAAAGAAGAAAGAGAAAAATAAAAGGCTCAAGGCAAAAGTATAAATGGTAGGAGCTATTTTATTTTGGTGATCAAGACACTTAGAGAGTGTGATCACATTTAGGTTCGATAGTCGTACTATTAAGAGGGGTGAAACTCGTATTGAAATACGGTTATCAAAGTGCCACTAGATGCTCTAACTCATTGCATATGCATTTAGGATCTAGTGGAGTGCTAACACCCTTGAAAATGTTTGTGAAAATATGCTAACACATGTGCACAAGGTGATACACTTTGTGGTTGGCACATTTGAGCAAGAGTGAAGAAGATAGAGTTGAAAAAGAGTTAGTCACGCTGGTCACGAAGTGACCGGACACTGGTCTCAGTGAGACTGGTGCGTTTGATCAATGATACAGAAAAGACACTGGCATCGGTCTTCGACCGAACGCTGGGTCACTAGGTGACTGGACACAGATAGGGTGCGTCCGGTCCTACTTATGTGGCAGTGCATAGAAGAGTCACCATGTGACCAGACGCTGGGTGAGTTCGGTCGAGCTTGACCAGACATGTCCGGTCATGAAAAGTCATCTTTGGATGCTTACTGGAAATGACCAGACGCTCCGGTCGTGAAAAGTCATCTTTGGATGCTTACTGGAAATGACCGGATGCTGGGACTCAGAGTCCGGTCACTTTGAGCTGCTGCACCTGGTCATCACTTGACCATTAGGATCGAGCGCTCAATATTTGAAGAGAGGGGACACGTGGCGTGCATTGCACGACTGAATGCTGGGGTGCAGCGTCTAGTCAATATGATCGGAGCGTCCGGTCACCCTGTGTTGTGCCCAATGAAGGAGTACAATGGCTCTATTTTGTTCAGGCTTCTATTTAAGCCCCATGACCAGCTCAAGCTCACTCTCTTGGCCATTTTACATTGATATAACAACCTTGTGAGCTTAGCCAAAGCCCTCCCACTCATCTCCATCATTGATTCATCATCTTAGTGAGATTGGGATAGAATCTAAGTGTATTGCTTGAGTATTTGCATCTAGAGGCACTTGGTGTTCGTATTTTGCTGCGTGATTTGCTTGTTACTCTTGGTGGTTGCCGCCACCTAGATGGCTTGGAGCAGCGAGGATCATCGAGCGGAGGTTGGTGATTGTCTCCGGCTCTGATCGTGGTGATTGTGAGGGGTTCTTGACCTTTCCTCGGTGGAGAGCCAAAAGGTACTCTAGTGGATTACTCGTGGCTTGTGCGATCCTCATCTTATATTGGTTGTGCGGCACCCTATTGAGGGTTTGGCGTGTGATGCCAATTAGCACATAAATCTCCAAGTGAGTGAATCACCACAACGAGGACTAGCTTGCCAACAAGCAAGTAAACCTCAGTAAAAAATCATTGTGTCATCATTTGATTCCAAGGTGATTGGTATTCATTATTATTTATTCTTATGATTGATTGGCTCCTTCCTCGATATGGTGGTACAACCATCTTTCTCACTCTCTTTACATTACCATAAACTAGTTGTCAAGCTCTTTAGTGTAGCTAGTTGTGAGAGCTTATTAGTTTGGTTAGTGTGGCTCTTTAGTTAGCTTTTGAGAGCACACTAACTTAGTATAGTGATATAGTATTGTGTGGATAGAAACTACATAAACTAGAATTGTGTTAGGTGGCTTGCATTTTTAGTAGGCTAGCGCAACGCTCACTTCGCCTCATAATTGTCTATCTGGTTTGTTAAGTGTTGTTGTAGAATTTTTTAATAGGCTATTCACCCCTCCTCTAGCCATTAGGACCTTTTAAGTGGTATCAGAGCTGAGGTCACCATGATTTGAGGCTTAACAACATTCGATGTAAAAAAAGCTCAAATCAACAACACAAAGAAGCCACCCCAATTTGATGGCTTCAACTATCCCTATTGGAAGGCTAAGACGACAACTTATATCAAGTCAATCAATAGGAAGGTTTGAAAGGTGGTAGAGACAAAGATTGAGATTGAAGATGAAGAGGCTCCCACCGCCGCTGAAGAAATACTACTCTAAAATAATGGCATTGCTCTTAGTGCCATCCATGATACTTTGGATGAAAGAATATTTGAGCAAATCAAGAATATTGAGAGAGCTCATGCATGGAAGAAATTGGAGGAATCATTTGAGGGCACTCAAGCCATGAAGGGTGCAAAGGCATACATTCTCAAAGAGAAGTTTGCAAGCGGTTTGCAAGCTTCAAGATAAAGGAGGATGAGAGTGTGCCGGAGATGTTCCATAGGCTTCAAGTGCTTGTCAATGATCTTAAAGCACTTGGAGAAGAGGTGAAGGACAAGGACTACTCCCACAAGTTCTTGAGATGTTTGCCTTCAAGATTTGGCACATTGTTAACTATTCTAGTGAGAAATGGTTTGGACACCATGACACCAAACCAAGTGTTGGGAGATATAATGACCGATGATACATATAGAGATGATGATAAGGAAGAAAAGAAGGAGAAGAAAGATGAGAAGAAGGATGAGAAGAAGAAGAGCGTGGCATTCAAGGCCAGATCATCCAAAGGCAAGGCAAAGCAAGAAACATCAAGTAAAGATGATGGCTCATGGGATGATGATGATGATGAGAAGATGGCTCTCTTTGTAAAGAAATTTGGCAAGTTCATGATGAAGAAGGGCTACCATGCTAGAAGAAAGAAGTCTTCATCCAAGAACAAAGAAGAGTCAAGAAGGTGCTTCAAGTGTGGAAGCAAAGATCATCTTGTTGCTCAATGTCCATACAATAGCGACAATGATGATGACAACAAGAAGAACAAAAAGAAGGACAAGAAGGAAAAGAAAGAGAAAAAGGACAAGATGACCTTCAAGAAGAAGAAGGGTGGTTCATATGTGGTCACTTGGGATAGTGATGCTTCCTCAAGTGATGATGATGATAGTGATGATGACAAGACCAACAAGAAGTAGGCACTTGCAAGCATTGCAATCAATGAGAAGCCTTCTCTCTTCGACACTCCATCATGCTTCATGGCTAAGGCCACTAAGGTACAAATTTGTGATGATGGAAGTGATGAGGAACATGATAATGAAAATGAAAGTGATAGTGATGATGATGAACTACTAAGGATGAACTATTTGACATGCTAGAAGATGGTAAAGAACACTTTGACATCAATAGAAGGGAATGTAAAAGCTTGCGTAAGGAACTAAAATCCCTTAAGCAAGAATTTGATGAGCTCAATGCATCTCATGAGAGGCTAGAGGAAGCCCATAAGAAGCTTGGCAAGGCTCACAAAAAGCTTGAAAAGGCTCATTCCTCTTTGCTTGATGAGCAAAATAAAAAGAAGCATGTTGAAACTTGCAATATAGGCTTAACTTGTGATATAATTGATGAATCATTATCTATACCTATCATTGTTGCTCCCACTAACCCTTCTTGTAGTACTTCTACTTCCACCTCATCTAGTAGTGATGGTCTCACTTGTGATGCCTCACTAATGGTTGAGAATGAGAACCTCAAGAAGGAGGTCAATAAGCTCACTCACACCTTGGCTAAGGCCTATGGTGGTGAGGACCACTTGCTTATATGCTTGGGTAGCCAAAGAGCTTCTCTCTACAAAGAGGGTTTGGGCTATATCCCCAAGAAAGGCAAGGCGGCCTTTGCTCCTCACAAGACTAGTTTTGTGAAGAACAATGGTCAGTTTTGCACTAGTTACAAGCAAGTTGGTCATAAAGAGCATGAATGCAACAACAAAAGCAAAAATGCTAATGTATCCTCCATTAAGCTTCATTCTTTCTATATGCTTACTAAGGGTACAAATGGTGTGAAGGCTAAGTTCATTGGTAAACCATGGATGGGCTCAAAGAAGAAAGCCATTTGGGTACCAAAGAGCTTAGTGACTAACTTTCAAGGACCCAAGAAAGTTTGGGTACCTAAAAAGAATTGATCTTCTTTTGTAGGTCAATTACAAAGCCAGAGGAAGGCATTGGATTCTTGATAGTGGGTGCACTCAACATATGACCAGTGATGCAAGAATATTTAACTCAATCAACACCAATGGCAATGATGGTTATGATAGTATCACATTTGGTGACAATGGCAAAGGCAAGGTCAAAGGGCTTGGTAAGATTACAATATCCAATGACATGAGCATTTCCAATGTGTTGCTAGTAGAGAGCTTGAACTTTAATTTGCTATCCATGGCTCAATTGTGTGATCTTGGATTCAAATACATATTTGGGGTAGATAATGTAGAGATCATAAGTGTCGATGGCTCTAACTTGATCTTCAAAGGTTTTAGATATGAGAATCTATACTTGGTTGATTTCAATGCTAGTGAAGCTAGATTATCGATATGCTTATTTACTAAGTCTAGCATGGGTTGGTTATGGCATAGAAGGCTTGGTCATGTTGGAATAAAACAATTGAATAGATTGGTTAAGCATGACTTGGTTAGAGGATTGAAAGATGTTGTGTTTAAAAAAGATAAGCTTTGTAGCTCTTGTCAAGCCGGGAAAACAAGTTGGAAACACCCATCCCAAGAAAAGCATGATGAGCACTAGCAAAGCATTTGAGTTATTGCACATGGATTTGTTTGGGCCAACTCAATACACTAGCATTGGTGGTAACAAATATGTCTTTGTGATAGTGGATGATTATACAAATACACTTGGGTATTCTTTCTAGTGGACAAAAGTGATGTGTTTGCAATATTCAAATCATTTGTCAAAGGCATTCATAATGAGTTTGAAACAACCATCATGAGAGTTAGAAGTGACAATGGTAGTGAGTTCAAGAACACTAGGATTGATGAGTTGTGTGATGAATTTGGAATTAGACATCAGTTATCGGCCAAGTACACTCCATAATCAAATGGCCTTGTTGAGAGGAAGAATAGAACACTGATTGATATGGCAAGATCTATGCTTAGTGAGTACAATGTGAGTCAATTCTTTTAGGCCAAAGCTATCAACATGGCTTGCTATTGTAGCAACCACCTCTATTGTCACCCATTGAAAGATAAGACACCATATGAGCTCTTGAATGGTAGAAAGCCCAACATTGCATATTTTTGTGTCTTTGGTTGCAAATGTTATATCTTGAAGAAAGGCACTAGATTGTGCAAGTTTGATAAGAAATGTGATGAAGGATTTCTACTTGGTTATTCCACTATAAGCAAAGCATATAGAGTTTGGAATTTGGATAGTGGTACTCTTGAGGAAGTTCATGATGTTGAATTTGATGAAACTAAGGGTTCACAAGTAGAGAATGAGAACTTGGAAGATGTTAGAGGCATTCAACTTTCAAATACCATGAAGAATATGGATGTTGGTGAATTGAGATCTAGACAAGTGAATGATGATGGAGATGATCAAGTGCAAGTGCTCTCTAACTCAAATGTGCAAGATGATATAACTCAAGCTAGTACAAGTGGATCTCATGACAATGAACAAGGTCAAGTGGCTAGTACATCATCTCAACCTAATGATCAAGCAAATGCAAGCAATCAAGTTCTAGTCCTCCAACCAACCAATGTTGCAAGGGATCATCCATTGGACACTATCATTGGTGATATTTCAAGAGGTGTACAAACTAGATCAAGATTGGCTTCCTTTTGTGAGCATTTCTCATTTGTGTCATCCATTGAACCAAAGATAGATGAAGCATTGAGAGATGTTGATTGAGTGAATGCTATGCATGAAGAATTAAATAACTTCATAAGAAATCAAGTATGAGAATTAGTAGAGAGACCAAAGGGACACAATGTGATTGGAACTAAATGGGTCTTTAGAAACAATCAAGATCAAGATGGGATAGTAGTAAGGAACAAAGCAAGATTGGTAGTACAAGGCTATACACAAGTTGAAGGTCTTGACTTTAGAGAAATATATGCCCTGGTTGCTAGATTGGAAGCAATTAGAATCTTGCTAGCTTATGCTTGTGCCCACAACATCAAGCTCTATCAAATAGATGTTAAGAGTGCATTTCTCAATGGCTACATCAATGAAGAAGTGTATGTTGAGCAACTTCCTAGTTTTAAAGATGATAAGAAGCCCGACCATGTGTACAAGTTAAAGAAGGCATTGTATGGCTTGAAACAAACACCTAGAGCATAGTATGAGAGATTGAGGGACTTCCTACTCTCTAAAGGGTTCATGATGGGCAAGGTTGACACCACTCTTTTTATCAAGAAGATTGGAAAAGATTTATTTGTGTTGCAAATCTATGTTGATGACATCATATTTGGATCAACCAATCAAGACTTTTGTGATGAGTTTAGAAAGATGATGGCTAATGAGTTTGAGATGTCCATGATTGGAGAGTTAAGTTACTTCCTTGGTCTTTAAATCAAGCAATTGAAGAATGGTACATTTGTGAATCAAGGCAATTATATCAAAGACATGATCAAGAAGTTTAGCATGAGTTATAGTAAAGCCATTAGCACACCAATGGAAACAAATGGCAACTTGGATAGTGATGCAAGTGGCAATATGGTGGATCAAAAATTATATCGGTCTATGATTGGAAGCCTACTCTATGTGACCCCATTAAGGCTAGATGTCATGTTTAGTGTATGCATGTGTGCAAGATTTCAAGCCTCACCATGAAAAAGTCATTTGAAGGCTACCAAGAGAATATTGAGGTACTTGAAGCATACACAAAATGTTAGTTTGTGGTATCCTAAAGGAGCAAAGTTTGAGCTAGTTGGTTACTCTAACTCAGATTATGTGGGATGCAAGGTTGAAAGGAAAAGCACCTCAGGCGCATGTCAATTGTTAGGAAGATCACCTGTTTCATGGTCATCAAAGAAGCAAAATTGTGTTGCATTATCAACCGCCGAAGCAGAATACATATCCACTGGTAGTTGTTGTGCACAAGTACTTTAGATGAAGGCCACCTTGAGTGACTTTGGAATCAAGTTCAAGAAAGTGCCATTGCTATGTGACAATGAGAGTGCAATCAAATTAACCAACAATCCGGTTCAACACGCAAGAACAAAGCACATTGATGTCCGTCACTATTTTATAAGAGATCACCAACAAAAAGGGGACATTTGCATTGAGAGTGTAGGCACCGAAGATCAACTTGACGATATATTCACCAAGTCATTGGATGAGAAAAGGTTTTGAAAGCTAAGGAATGAGTTGAACATATTGGATTTCTCAAATATGTGTTGATGCACCCCCCACTCATATGACATGCCTCTCCTTGAAGCAATCTAAGGTAAAAGTTGATTGGCATGACATACATCCTTGCTAAGGACATGTTTAGTGCATCTAGACATCTTTCACATTTAATAGGCTCATTCATGAAAATTAAATGAATTTGATGATTATATGGTACCACTATTGCTTCTATGCTTAGTTTTTGATCTAGTGGTAGCATATGACATGTTTGTGGGCTTATAAACCTAGTGTTTGATCTAGAAAATGAGCTATAAGTGTTTAACTCAACATGGTACAAGATAACCCTTATTTGGAGGTGTGAAGAAGCTTGTCCTTGGATCAAACCAAGTTAAACATCTTTGGCAAGTATTTTAGATTGAACCAAATTTGGGAAAATGATCCTCACCCCATTGATTGACATTGATAATCTCAACCTATCTATAATTTAAGCATTTGTGGTCATTGATGACAAAGGTGGAGAAATAGTGCATAAAGATAGTGAAAAGACAACACAAAGGGGAGAGAAATAAAGATACAAGTGATAGGGGGGAGAACTTGACATAAGGGGAGAGATATGACAAAGGAAAGGGATCAATTAAAATTTTGAGCACACAAGTAGGGGGAGCAAGCTCATGAACTTATATGGTGCATTTGAATGTGCATTTCATATGTTTGCTTGCTTGGCACATGTTTTGAATTTCAATATCCACGCTTGTGTGGTGTATGCTAGTTGTAGGTTTGAATGATGAAATAAAAATCTAGTATGCATAGGTTATCTAGTGATTTCATTTCCAAGTGTTTCCAAGTGATATCAAGCTAACCATGGTGCTAAGAATGGTATAATAGTGCACTTCGATTGATATCACGCTTCAAAGGTCCATCTTTTATACCTTAGCATCACTTGGTAGACATTGTCTCCTATATTTCCTATCTAAACATATGTGCAAGCAACAATCCAAACTCTTAGCACATATGTAGGGGGAGCAATTGCTACCATATGGGATTCATGAAACTTGTCCATATCCTTTTACACATGGTAAATATGCTTGGGCAAGCAACATAAATTTAATTGAATTTCAATTCATATCTTTGTGAAAGGGTTGTCATCAATTAACAAAAAGGAGGAGAATGTAAGCTCTAGTTTGGTTTTGGTGAATTGATGAAACCCTAAGTGCTAACCTAGTTTATCAAGTGATCATGAGATAGGTAGTTGTGGGGGTATGGCCCCCGGATACCCACGGTAGACCACATGGGCTATGCCCTTAGGGACGGCCTAGCCCACAAGATCAAGGCGTGCACGGCGTTGCTCGACGTGCACCACAAGACATTATATAGTACCAAATAGGATACTTACCTTGTAACCCTGCTCCTCCAGACTATATAAGGAGAGGCAGGGGTCTCCTAGCGGATACGATACATAGATCTATCTACTACATCTCAATACAATACACCAAAGACATAGGACATAGGGTATTACGTCGATCAGATGGCCCGAACCTATCTAAATCGCTGTCTCTGTGCCTTGTGTCACCATCCGGTTCCTGATTACATGCACCTCCACCGACAAATCTACTATCGCGGGATACCCCTCGGTGGACTACCGATGATATTTTGTCGACAATTGGTGCACCAGGTAGGGGTGTGCGCTTGATCCCATGGCGAGCCAGATGGACCTCAAATCAACAACGTGTTCTCATCGTCAATCTCGTGGAGATTCATGTCGGTCCATGATGACGATTCATCGCTGGCTACATCAGCCCCCGTAATAGCAGATCCGATCTTAGAACCACCTCTGAGGTCATCTTCACCAACAACTCATCGCCCGCCAGGTGCTCGCCGTCAACGCCAACCAGATAGCGCCATACGCCGCCGACCAGACGCTCCATCCAAAGCTAAGTCACGCTTTAATATTCTTCTAAATAGTCTCCAATCTTTGTATATCGCCATAATGTTTCTTTAAGCCGTTTTCTCCATATTTGCTATCCAAACGATTTTCCAAACCCTTGAATAGTCACGTTGATGCTTGGACTCCTCCAGAGACGGCCCTGTCTCCGGCTCCTCCGTACACGTGCTATGGGATCCGCACTCTGCGTTATGGGTGGTCGGCAGCGGCTCCTTAGTAACGCCTGTTCCTCCGACATGTGCACGGGCTCCGTGCTCGACGTTATGGGCTATGGGCTAGCTAGGGCTAGAGACTCAGCAACACACTAACTAGTCGGGCAGTTTATATGAAACATAAATATATTTTCACGCCAACTGATCGCCAAGCTACATACGTCATTGCTGGTTTTTCTTCAGAGTTCATTTATTTTTACATCAAGTACTACCCATTCTACATGTTTGTATTGCAGGGCCATTGTCCAGGGGATCGGACCACCTGGTGCTTAGACTTCTCCACCGATCAACTGGTCAGACCACTTGGTTCATGGACTCCGTTGCTGACCAATTGATCGGACTGTTCGCCGGTCGCTTCTACTCAATGCTCACTTCGCCACCGACCAGTTGACCAGACTATTCGCCGCTTGTGCTTCATCGCTAGCTACGCCGGTTACTCCTCAGCGCTCGGATTCTTTGTGCTCGAGGACTAAGTGGGCACACTTCTCCGCACGAACGTCGCTAGCTACGCCGGGGACTCCTTGGTGCTCAAACATTACCACCTACACCAGGTACTCCTTGGTGCTCGATCATCACTAGCAACATCGAGGACTCCTCGCTCCTCGATGCTCGGACATCGCCGCCTATGCCGGGGACTCCTCACTCCTCGGTGCTCTGTCGTTGCTAGCAATGCTTGAGACTCCTCGCTCCTTAGTGCTCGGTCATCGCCAGCGACGCCAGGGACTCCTCGCTCCTGGGTGCTCAGACATCATAGCCTACGCTATGGACTCCTCGCTCCTTGGTGCTCGATCATCGCTAGTAACGCCGAGGACTCCTCGCTCCTCGGTGCTCAGTCATCGCCAGCGACGTCGGGGACTCCTTGCTCCTCGGTGCTCGGTCATCGCTAGCGACGCCAGGGACTCCTTGGTGCTCAGACATAACCGCCTACACCGAGGACTCCTCACTCCAAGGGGCTCGATCATCACCAATGACACTGGGGACTCCTCACTCCTCGGTGCTCGATCATCACCAACGACGCTAGGGACTCCTTGCTCCTCCCTTGGTGGTTGGACATCGCTAGCGACACTGGGGACTCCTCGCTCCTCGGTGCTCGGTCATCGCCAACGACACCAAGGACTCCTCACTCCTCGATGCTCGGTCATTGCTAGCGATGCTGGGGACTCCTCGCTCCTCGGTGCTTGGTCATCACCAGCAACGCCGGGGACTCCTCGCTCCTCGGTACTCAGTCATCACCAGCAACGCCAGGGACTCCTCGCTCCTCGATGCTCGGTCATCGCTAGTGACGCCAGGGACTCCTCGCTCCTCAGCGCTTGGTCATTGCTAGCGATGCTGGGGCCTCCTCACCCTCGATGCTCGGTCATCGCCAGTGATGCTGGGGACTCCTCGCTCCTTGGTGCTCGGTCATCGCCAGTGATGTTGGGGACTCTTCGCTCCTCGGTGCTCGGTCATCGCCAGCGACACCGGGGACTCCTCACTCCTCGGTGCTCGGTCATCGCCAATGATGCCAGGGACTCCTTGCTCCTAGGTGCTCGGTCATTGCCAGCGACACTGAGGACACCTCGCTCCTCGGTGCTCAGTCATTGCCAGTGATGCCGGGGACTCCTCGCTCCTCCCTTGGTGGTCGGACATCACCAGCGATGCCGAGGACTCCTCGCTCCTCGGTTCTTGGTCCTCACCAATGACGCTAGGGACTCCTCGCTCCTTAGTGCTCGGTCATCACCAGTGACACCGGGGACTCCTCGCTCCTCGGTGCTCGGTCATCACCAGCGATGTCGGGGACTCCTCGCTCCTTGGTGCTCGGTCATCGTTAGCGACGCCGGGGACTCCTCGCTTCTCAGTGCTCGATCATCGCCAGTGACGCTGGGGACTCCTCGCTCCTAGGTGTTCGATCATCGCCAGCAACGCCAGGGACTCTTCGCTCCTCAATGCTCGGTCATCGCCAGCGACATCGGAGACTCCACGCTCCTCGGTCCTCGGTCATCGCCAGTGACGCCGGGGACTCTCCGCTCCTCAGTGCTCGGTCTTCACCAGCGACACCAGGGACTCCTCGCTCCTCGGTGCTCGGTCATCACCAGTGACGCCGGGGACTCCTCGCTCCTCGGTGCTCAGTCATCGCCAGCAACGCTGGGGACTCCTTGATGCTCCCTTGCTGCTCAGATCTTGTTATGTCTCATCGGTGTGCTATCAAGCTACTCCATGTTGTTCGAATTAGGGTGCTAATTTTGGGCAGCACATCTAGGGTCTTGATACGCGCATGTTAGACGACGTCGTCAAGCTTTTAGACTTCTTTTCCTTTGACCCTGCTACAAGATTCATTCTTCATCTTCCAACAGGCTCGGTGACTAAGTGGGCACACTTCATGTTACGGTGAATGTGCTTGTTCTTATCTTGAGGCTATGCCCAGGGACTGGCTACCTGCTCGGCTGGTCTTTAACTTTCTGACCCTGGCACCATGTGACTACGTCACCTACTGTTAGGTCTAGGGACTAGCTGTGGGGGTATGGCCCTCGGATACCCATGGCAGACCACATGGGTTGCGCCCTCAGGGACGGCCTAGCCCACAAGATCAAGGCATGCGTGGCGCTGCTCGGCATGCACCGCAAGACATCGTATAGTACCAAATAGGATACTTACCTTGTAACCCTGCTCCTCTAGACTATATAAGGAGAGGCAGGGGTCCCTTAGCGGACACGATACATAGATCTATCTACTACATCTCAATACAATACACCAAAGACACAGGACGTAGGGTATTACATCGATCAGATGGCCCAAACCTATCTAAATCGCTATCTCTACGCCTTGTGTCACCATCTGGTTCCTGATTACGCGCACCTCCACTGACAAATCTACCATCACGGGATACCCCTCGATGGACTATCGACAATATTCTATCGACAGTAGCACATTCCAAGTGGTGAAGCAAATGAAGATCATGACATGATGTTGGTGATGCCATGGTGATGATCAAGTGCTTGGACTTGAAAAGAAGAAAGAGAAAAACAAAAGGCTCAAGGCAAAGGTATAAATGGTAGGAGCTATTTTGTTTTGGTGATCAAGACACTTAGAGAGTGTGATCACATTTAGGTTCGATAGCCATACTATTAAGAGGGGTGAAACTTGTATCGAAATGCGGTTATCAAAGTGCCGCTAGATGCTCTAACTCATTCCATATGCATTTAGGATCTAGTGGAGTGCTAACACCCTTGAAAATGTTTGTGAAAATATGCTAACACATGTGCACAAGGTGATACACTTTGTGGTTGGCACATTTGAGCAAGGGTGAAGGAGATAGAGTTGGAAAGGAGTTAGTCACGCTGGTCACGAAGTGACCGGACGCTGGTCTCAGTGGGACCGGTGCGTCTGGTCAATGATACAGTAAAGACGCTGGCATCGGTCTTTGACCAGACGCTGGGTCACTAGGTGACCAGATGCTAACAGGGTGCATCCGGTCCTGCTGATGTGGCAGCGCACAGAAGAGTCACCATGTGATTGGATGCTGGGTGAGTTCGGTCGAGCTTGACCGGACACGCTCGGTCGTGAAAAGTCGCCTCTAGATGCTTACTGGAAACGACCAAATGCTGGGGCTCAGCATCCGGTCACTTTGAGCTGCTGCATCTGGTCATCACTTGACCATTGGGATCGAGCGCTCAATAATTGAAGAGAGGGGACACGTGGCGTGCATCGCATGATCGTACACTGGGGTGCAGCGTCCGATCAATATGACCGGAGCGTCCGGTCACCCCGTGTTGTGCCTAGTGAAGGGGTACAATGACTCTATTTTGTGGGGGCTTCTATTTAAGCCCCATGGCCAGCTCAAGCTCACTCTCTTGGCCATTTTACATTGATATAGCAACCTTGTGAGCTTAGCCAAAGCCCTCCCACTCATCTCCATCATTGATTCATCATCTTTGTGAGATTGTGAGAGAATCCAAGTGCATTACTTGAGTGTTTGCATCTAGAGGCACTTGGTGTTTGTGTTTCGCTGTGGGATTCGCTTGTTACTCTTGGTGGTTGCTGCCACCTAGACGGCTTGGAGCAACGAGGATCGTCGAGCGGAGGTTGGTGATTGTCTTCGGCTCCGATCAAGGTGATTGTGAGGGGTTCTTGACCTTTTCCCGGTGGAAAGCCAAAAGGTACTCTAGTGGATTGCTCATGGCTTGTGTGATCCTCATCTTGTGTTGGTTGTATGGCACCCTATTGATGGTTTTGCGTGTGATGCCAATTAGCGCATGAACCTCCAAGTGAGTGAATCACCACAATGAGGACTAGCTTGCCGGCAAGCAAGTGAACCTTGGTAAAAAATCATTGTGTCATCATTTGATTCCGAGGTGATTGATATTCATTGTTATTCATTCATGTGATTGATTGGCTCCTTCATCGACACGACAGTATAACCATCTTGCTCACTCTCTTTATATTACCACAAACTAGTTGACAAGCTCTTTTGTGTAGCTAGTTGTGAGAGCTTGTTAGTTTGGTTAGTGTGGCTCTTTAGTTAGCTTTTGAGAGCACACTAACTTAGTGTAGTGATATAGTTATTATGTGGATAGAAACTACATAAACTAGAATTATGGTAGGTGGCTTGTATTTTTAGTAGGCTAGCGCAACACTCGCTTCGCCTCATAATTGTCTAACCGGTTTGTTAAGTGTTGTTATAGAAATTTTTAATAGGCTATTCACCCCCCTCTAGCCATTAGGACCTTTCAGGTCTCTAGCCACCATTTGCTCTGGTGATGATCCCTACGGCTCCACGGTGCTTCAATGGAGCTAGTTAGGGTGGTTAGGAATCCGGCGAGGCGACGGTGAGCTTTGCCCACATGCGTGGCCGTGTGGTAGCGCACGATGCACGACAGTGTTCTCGCCATTCTGGCTAGACGGTAGTGAGAGAGAGGTCTCTATCATGCTGTTAGCTAGGGTTAGGTCTACTCTACCTAAGGCACGCTAGAGAGGAGGAAGGTGATAGGCCAGCTCAGCAGCGGTGAGCTTGCCTGTCATGGCGGTCGCGGCGGGAGCGGCGACACGGTCCGGCGCAACATGGTGGTAGCATCTAAAAAGGATGATGGGTTAAGCTCCTAGGACCTATGGCAAATACCAAAGGTGGGAGAGAAGGAGCGAAGGTACAAGTGTTGTGGCTGGCCACGACGAGCTCGTGCTCGGCGGTGCACCACTGCCATGGCGAGCACGACAACTTGGATTATGGCCTCACTTTGACTCGAGCAGTCGAATTGGTGGTTCGAGGTGGTAGAGTAGAGCAGGGCGACGCTACTAGCATGAACAATTAGACATTGGAGTAGTGACGGCTGGCGATGGTGGCGCTGCGGCTTGGCGGGCGAGAGGGAAGGCGCACAAGAGCGAGAGAGTGGGAAGTGAATGAAGCAGTAGGGTTGCCTCAGTCTTCACTACGCTGCTGCCCGACCAGCTTGGCCATTGCCAGCGTATGGCCACCATGTGGTGGTCACGGCCTGGCGTGGTCGGCCACTGACGGCGCACGACGTCTGGTTCGAATTTGGCATATATCTACTAATTTACGACGAGTTAGCAAAAACTCCATTACTAAAAGTTGTAGAGCTACATGTAAACTCTAACTTTGCTTAAATGAGCTTGGTCTAATTTGAGCTGGTTTTCAAATTGTAAAGCATCAAAGTATGGCACATGAAACTGTAAACCGGTTTTTGACTTGGAGAAAATTCTAAGTTTAAAAATAGTAATTTGTTGATTCTTGTGAGCCCTATTTGGCCATGTTAGGCACTAAATTTGCCCTTGACCCAAAAATAAAAGTTGTTACTCTAGTCAAGTACTACAACTTTGCTTAAGGGTGCACTACCATGCAAACACTCTATGCTATAGTTCAACTTAGGTCAAACATACAACTTGAAAATGGTAACTTACACTATAACCGTGACTTAGAGGCCAAATTGGTCCATGTCATGAATGCCAAAGTTGTTCCATATGACATTCTAAACATGTTTAGGGTACTCCTAAGGTCCCACAGGCATTCCATACATTGGTCACACATAAGTACTTCCTAGGTCAAACTAAGCATGTCATCACTTTGGAGCTTAATTAGGTAAGGTGATCCACATGAACATTGTTCCATTAGGCATCCTAAGTGAGCTAAGGTGTTTTAGTGACCAAACATCACCACTTGCATTAGCCACACATGATCATAAAGCATACATACAATGAAACATAGAAGAACAATAGTATGTTTCACATGTTTCATAGCAATGTTTCATATGAAAATGCTTATGCATGAATGAATGATGCTTATGCTGATGCAATGCAAGTGCAATTATGCAAGCCTAACACCTAGAGTGTTACAGTCCCTCCCCCTTATAGAAATCTCACCCCAAGATTCAAAAGACCTACCATTTTTCATAAAAGGAGGGATAAACTTCACGTAAATAATATTCCCTTTCCCACGTAGCATCTTGCTCACTATGATTATTCCACATCACTTTGTGAAACTTGATCACACGATTTTGAGTTACTCTATCCTTGTTATCCATAATTTGCAATGGCTTCTCTTCATAGACTAGATCTGATTCTAACTTGATATCTCTGACCTCCACTCTTTCTTCTAGAACACGTAAACATTTCTTTATTTGGGATACATGAAAAAACGTTGAAGATAGCCCTCATTTCTGGAGGTAACTGGATCTTGTAGGCTACTCTTCCACTTTTCCCAATGATTGGATATGGACCTACATATCTGGGTGCAAGCTTTCTTTTTACCCCAAACCATTGTACCATTTTCATTGGTGACACTTTTAGGTATACATAATCACCTACTTCAAATTCAATGGGTCTTCTTCTCTTGTCTGCATAGCTTTTCTGCCTTGATTAAGCGGCTTCTATATGTTGTTGAATGATATGCACCTGCTCTTCAGCCTCTTTGACAAAATCAATACCATAGTATCCCCTTTCTCTGGGTTCAACCCAATTCAAAAAATTTCTACATTTACAGCCATACAAAGCTTTAAAAGGAGCCATCTTAATATTCTCTTGATAACTATTGTTGTAGGAAAACTCAGCTAAAGGTAACCATTTTTCCATGAACCTTTTGAAGACATGACACAAGATCTCAACATGTCTTCCAATATTTGATTCACACGTTCAGTTTGCCTGGAGGTCTAAGGGTGATAGGCAGAACTTCTAACTAAGTTGGTGCCTAACATCTTGTGGAAATGTTCCCAAAAACGAGTAGTGAACTAAGGCCATCTGTCAGACACAATGGTTCTTGGCATGCCATGTAGACATACTATGTGGGATATATACAACTCAGCATACTCATGTGGTCGATAGTTGGTTCTGACTGGAATAAAATGTGCAGACTTGGTTAGGCGATCCACAATCGCCCATATGGAATCATAATTCTTATGAGTTGGTGGAAGTCCAACAATAAAATCCATGCTAACTTCTTCCCACTTCTAGCCTGGAACAGATAGTGGTTGAAGCAGTTCAGCTAGTTTCAAATGAACAGCCTTAACTCAGCAACAATTATCACATTTAGCAACATAAGTTGCAATCTCCTTCTTTATTTTGGTCCACCAAAAATGGTTCTTCAAGTCTTGATACATTTTGCTACTACCCAGATGAATGGATAGTTTAGAAGAGTGAGCCTCTCCTAAGATCTAGTTTCTAAGTTCCTTATCCTTTGACACTACTAGTCTATCTTTAAACCATAGAATACCGTTCTCATCTATCCTGGAATGCTTAGTCTCTTGCTCTTTCATCTTTCTTTTGATGTGAAACACACCTGGATCGGTCTTCTAAAGCTCGATGACCTTGCTCTCGAGAGAACAACTGATCATAATATTGTGCAGCATAGAAGGATGTAACAAATTGAAGCCATCTTCTAATAGGGAATTGCAACAACAACATTCGCTTTGCTAGGATGATAATGTACTTCTA
The DNA here is from genome assembly GCF_019320115.1 of Miscanthus floridulus. Classification (NCBI taxonomy): domain Eukaryota; kingdom Viridiplantae; phylum Streptophyta; class Magnoliopsida; order Poales; family Poaceae; genus Miscanthus; species Miscanthus floridulus. The sequence goes on along the minus strand of NC_089581.1, from coordinate 109,664,676 downwards.
AATTATAATCTTTGATTAGTTCTAGCCATCTTCTCTGTCTCATATTCAGTTCGGGTTGAGTGAAGATATACTTAAGACTCTTATGATCTGTGTAAATATGACACACATTGCCAAGCAAATAGTGTCTTCCAATCTTCAATGCATGGACAACCGCTACTAATTCCAAGTCATGAGTTGGGTAATTGATTTCATGCTTCTTCAGCTAACGTGAGGCATAAGCAATGACTCGGCCTTCTTGCATAAGAACACATCCCAAGCTGGTACCTGACGCATCATAAAACACATCAAAAGGTTTCTCAATATCAGGTTGTGCCAAAATAGGAGCTGAAGTCAACAAAGTCCATAAAGTGTGAAAAACAGCTTCACACTCTGGAGTCCATACAAACTTCTCATCCTTCTGAAGCAATCTTGTCATTGGCTTGGTAATTTTGGAGAAGTCCAGAATGAACCAACGGTAGTAACCTGCTAAACCAAGAAAACTCTGAACTTCGTAAACTGAAGTTGGGGCCTTCTAATCCTTGACTTCTTGCACCTTAGAGGGGTCTACGGAAATCCCATTTTCTAACAGCACATGTCCTAGAAAAGGTACCTTTCAAAGCCAAAACTCACACTTGCTAAACTTAGCATACAACTTATGTTCTCTTAGTCTGGTTAGTACAATTCTCAGGTGTTCTGTGTGATCCTCCTCGTTTTCTAAATATATCAGAATGTCATCGATGAACACAACCATGAACTTATCTAGTTCATGCATGAACACCGAATTCATCAGATACATAAAGTATGCAGGAGCATTTGTTAGCCCAAAGGACTCATACATGCCATACATAGTGGAAAAAGCAGTTTTTGGTATGTCTTCCGGTCTGATTTTAATCTGATGGTAACTACATCTCAAATTGATCTTAGAGAACACCTTAGCCCTTGACAATTGATCGAACAAGATATCAATTCAAGACAAAGGATACTTGTTCTTGACCGTTATGGTATTAAGTGGTCGGTAGTCCATACACATCCGCAAGGATTTGTCTTTCTTCTTTACAAATAAGGTGGGACAACCCCATGGAGATGAGCTAGGTCGAATGAGACCTTTCTCTAAAAGCCCTTGCAATTGAACCTTAAGCTCGGCTAGCTCATTCGGTGGCATTCTATACAGCCTCTGAGAGATGGGTGTTGTACCCGGTAATAACTCAATCTTAAACTCTACATCCTTGTCGGGTGGCAACCCAAGCAATTCATCTAGAAACACATCTAAAAACTCACATACCACTGGAATATCAAGTAGGGTTGTGGTCTGAATAGCACCAGTGCAGTTTTGGAGATCAAGATCTCTAGGAAGTGGCACTAAGAAAGCATCGTTACTCTGGGGTTCTCTCAACATGATGGTTCTAGTCGAAGTGTTAATGAGAACTCCATGGCCACTCATCCATTTCATACCCAAGATTACATCTATCCCCAACCCTAGCAATACTACAAGATCTGAGGTATACTCTCGGTTGCTTATTGAGATGCGCACATCTCTGACTATTTGATTGGTAGAGATATTATCTCTACCTACACTTATGCAGTAACCACCTTTATCTATAGTAAATACCCTTTGATCATGCTTGGATGCAAATATTTGACTCATAAATGAATGTGAAGCTCCAGAATCAAATAAAACAACTATGGGGTGTTGGTTCACAAGAAATGTACCTACAATAACAACTTCTCCTGAAGGGATCTCTTCTAGGGTGGTATAGTACATGTGTCCTTGATGTCCATTTGGATTACCCTGCTTCTGGTTGTTGTTCTTCTTGGGATAGGAGCAATTCCTTGACCAATGGTCAGTCTTGTTGCAGTTCCAGCATGGCATACTGCTAGGTGGAACATTATAGCTTCCTTGTCCTGTGCTACCCTTTGGTAGGACAACAGAAAAGGCCTTGCGATACACTTTCTGGGCCTGACTGGTCTATACCTTCTTTTGAGGTGGTTTATACTTTGGAGCAGGTGGGCAAAACTGAAGTCTCGCAGCAATAGGAGCTTTTGGTTGAGATGCACCTGCTTCATAAGCTCTCTTATGACTCTTAGATGATGAATAGATGTTGTTCTGATTCTCTTATGTTAAAGCATCACTAACAAACTCATTGAAAGTGGCACATTTGTTGTTAGCTAGTGTCTTCATCAGCTTTGATCTAAGCCCTCTCTTAAAACTAGCAATCTTTTTTGCATTAGTATCCACAAACTCTATGGCATACCTTGACAAATTATTAAAGGCATGCAAGTACTCAGTTAGGCTCTTAGTACCCTACGTCAGCCTCATGAATTTTGTATGTTTCATGCTCATAAGACCTAGGGGAATATAATGTCCCAAAATGTAGCCTTAAACTAGTTCTAGGTAATCTAAGCATCCTCAAGCAAAGTGGATCAATGATGACTCCACCAAATGCATGTAGGCCCCTACAGCTGGTGTGATGCGTATTCTGTCTTTAGGTGCTCGATGAGCCTTAAGAGATAGAACTTCTGCTCAATTGTATTCAGCCATTCGTCTGCTTGCAATGGCTCCTCTACTTCCTTAAAAATAGGAGGCTTGGTGTCAAGGAAGTCCTTAAAAGTGCTGAACTGGTTAGGTTCAGGTCCTTGGTGTTGGTCCCTTCCTCGTCCATGGCCAGCATTGTGCGTGAGACCACACAGCACTTGTCCCATGGAACATTGGGTCTCCATGAGTTGGGCCATCATCTCCGTTGGCATAGGATGCGGTGATGGTGGGAGGTCCTCATTGCCATTGTCACGGGCACCACTATCACACGAATCATCTCCACCAGCTCCCCTACAAGTGTGCATCATCTATAGATTTGCAACCACAAGTAATTATTAATGATAAATTCATACAATAAAATAGAGGCATAATAATTTATTTCCACAACCATACATCACCAATTATTTTAATTAACACCATTCACAGTGCATTCTGTATATGCCAAATTGCTTGCCAACACAACGGGCATTCATTAAAAGTGCAACCACAACATGGATTACATGCAAGGTTTCAAGAGTACATCAAAGGGTACACCATGAGATCAAACTAAATTATGAGTTCATTACATAAATGATCGAAGATAGGGAGCTAACGCATTTAGCTAGATACTATAGCTAAGCTACTCCTCGGGGTGGTCGCTGTCGATGTTGGACACACCATCACTGTGGTCGTACTCAAAAGGCTTGATCTCCTCCTCTTTTGGCTCATCCTCAGCATCCACTTCCATGCCATCGTCCTCAGCAATCAACACATTGGGATCTTCTTCCATCGCTGGAGTTGGAGGAAGAATTGGGTTCACCATGTTGTTGAGACAATGAACATCTAGCTGTAGCTCCTCAATCTGGTGTATGAGTTCTTGCTCTCTACGATCAAACTCCATTGCCTACCTAGAAGCCTAAAACACAGCCTGAATTCTAGCTGCCTCCCTAGTTTTAGCAAGGCAAATGGCCTCGTCCCTCTCAGCATGGACATCCTATAACTTAGCACTAGCTATATCTCTTTCTACAACAGCATTTACCAACTAAACTTGGCAAGCTTCTAAAGCTATAATAGCATTATCGGTTTCCTATTGAGCCTCTTCAGCTACCCTTCAATGCCTACACATGCCCTCGCAGCTAGCATTGTGCGGCCTATGCTCGCTGGAGCTCTAGCATGCAGCTGACGTAGCTATCTTGGAAGGAGTAGAACATCTTCAGGATGGCGAACATAGCGCTCATAGCAACACTAGAGCTCTCTGCTCGCTCATCACAGTCTCTTACCAGTGCATTGTCGCCTGACTGCATCCAAGCAGTCATCAACGGATCCACCCGAGGAAAGGTTTTAGCTGGACCATTGACAAGCTCATCACCAAACTCCTAACAGATCTCACTCAGTGCCTCCAAAGCTACCACTTGGGCACCTTCCCAAGGAGACTTCCCATCTGACTCAATACTCCAACCCTGTCATTATGGATTGTCTGCACAAGCCAGAATGGTCATCCACACATCATACCACGGCTGCCCCTCAGTTGCCACTTCCCTCCAGAAGTAGCGGGGTGGCTCACCATACCCAATTGAGTTTAGAACCCTCCATAGTAAGATCGGAGTGCCAAACATAGCCAGGAACATGTTACTACGAGGCGGGGCTCCTAGTGCTGCCATCTATAGCAAAGTGTGCAACTCTTGTGAGAGAATATCATATGTGAGAAGAAATTTAATGAATGGGGTAAGCAATTATAATTAAGAGAGGGATGCAACAATGTAAATGCATGAGTGAACATGATGCATGCACATTCTGTACGTCCATACAAATCTTAGGAAAAAATTAAAATTCTAGCGACATACACGGTGGCATACATACGTTCTCTTAATATATGTAACTAATCAGGCTACATGATTCACTGTTAGTATACCTGCACAAGAATTTTATTACAGCCCAACCCAACACTTATATAAGCAAAAATGTAAATATGGGCTCTAGGTTGCAACTAAATACTTCCATATATGTATACCCATACATAAATTTCTGTATCAAAGCTACCCGATGACAATTTATTACCCACAATTCCCAACCGCATGCTCACAACTTGCGGTCATGCCACAACTTACCTTCTTACCTTGGCGTAGAGGCATTCAATCCATACATTACCATTCAAGTGAATGGCATCCATACAATAGCACGCCGTATGAATGATGAAAGTAAAAAACCCCCATGTTAGTACTTAATTAGCCACTTGATAGTACTTAGCTGGGCATAAAGAATATGACCACTGGCATACTCTGTATTTAAAAAAATAGATTTTTAACACACCTATATATAGCTATAAGTTGTCAAACTAATTTTATAAAACAAAACCTTTGTTTTAAATACCCATATGACTAGTTTAGTGTTGAACCTTGCTCCGATGCCAGCTGTAACAGAACCGTCCAATTTATAAGAGCATAAGTACAATAGCAATCGTCGAAGCAATCAAACCGTCATACTTGAGCCCATATAAACCCGGTAGTCCGGTGAAATCACAAGGGATCTCAAACAAACCAACATACAAACCAAGATCGTATATGATTCAAAATAACCAGTCACATGTTACATCATAGTTCACAAATAGTTCTCCATTTTCTCACATACATCATGTCATCTACAATAAGAGGGAATAAACCCAAAGTACGAGAATGTACTCAGCTAGACTTACCCATCATAAACTAGAAATAATATGATACCAAAGAGTATGCAAGGCTTTATCGATGGAGTTAGCTTGACAACATTTTACATAAAAGCTTAAGTAACATAACTTGGAGATTTAGTACTTATAGCATTAATTTGAATGCCTATTCAATTAAGCATCTCTAGATTAGCACCTATACTAGAGCAATCACTTGATTAGTCTAATAAGCATTAGTAACCATATCCGGTTATAAGAATAATTTGAGCATCATCATAACCATCTAGTATCCATTAAGTTACTCTACATTGTCGCTGCTTAGTTAAGTTCTCGATTCAAATTGATTCCTACCCAGCTAGGGAATTATTCCTAACACAAACCCATACTTCCCTCGTCAGGGTCACATCGGGTCACCTTTGGTACAACTCAGGAACCAACTTCGCGGATCCGATCAGCGCCGCACCCTCAGAGATTCTACCAATATACCAAGAAGATTGGGACTTGAGCCTGCCCTTGGACTTACGCTATTGACTCTCCACACATCCTTACTGCCTTCAGTATGTGCACTTTCACTTACCGGGGCCCGGCCTGAATTGAGCTACTCGGTTTCACGGTCAGAACACCAAATTTTAGCAAAAATAGTTTAGCCTAGTGAAAAGTGTCAAACACCATATTTTATATTTTTCTTACATATATCCTAGTACCATAATAGTGTGTAAAAATTTGCAAGATCATTAGTTATGTATTTTTACTTTATTTATTTTCACTAGAAACTAGCAATTATTTAAGATTAAATAGGAAGACCATATTCAAAGTTTGACTACTGCAAGTTTAGTATTTTTCCTATCTAGAGCATGTCAACACAAGACCAATAAAATTGGAATCACATTTTTATCACTTTCCTAGCTCAAGTTATGTATTTTACAAGATTGAAAACATTTAAAAAGCATTTATCTAGATCTATTTTATTCTCCTAGAAAAATACTAGATATAGTCCATTTCATATTTTTATCAAATACTACACTTTATGAGGAAACCAACAAAATTTGGTTCACTCAATTTGGACACTCCTAGCTCTAGATATGAATTTTTGAAGTTATAATCAATCCTGTGAAAAAATAAGAAAATCAGAACCAATACTCAGACTGACAGATGGCGCCCGCGGTCAATGGGACCCACCTATCAGCGAACCTGAACAGAGGCAGCATTTGACCAGCCACTGCTCTTCGCTGACAAGGTCACTGGCGGTGAGGTCCCCACCGACGGCTTCGCCTCGACGTCCCGCATTGATGGGTGTACTTGGTTGGCTCGGAGGTCCACAGGAGCATGCTCGTCGACGGCAATGGCGAACGGCGGAGGGTGCGCGGTGGTACACTGGTGGTCTCTGGCCACCAATTGCTCTAGTGACAAGCCCTACGGCTCCATGGTGCTTCAACAGAGCTAGTTAGGGTGGTTAGGGATCCGGCGAGGCGACGGTGAGCTCTGCCCACGTGCGTGGCCACGCGGCGGCGCACGGTGCACGATAGTGTTCTCGCCGTTCTGGCTTGACGGCGGCCTAAGAGAGGTCTCTGTCATGCCATTAGATAGGGTTAGGTCTACTCTACCTAAGGCGTGCCAGAGAGGAGGATGGCGATAGGCCAGCTCGGCAGCGGCGAGCTTGCCTATCATGGCGGCCATGGCGGCCGCGGCAGGAGCGACGGCACGTTCCGGCGCAACCCGGTTGTAGCATCTAAAAAGGACGGTGGGTTAAGCTCTTAGGATCTATGGCGAAGACCAAAGGAGGGAGAGAAGGAGTGGAGGTGCATGTGTTGTGTCTAGCCACGGTGAGCCCGCGCTCGGCGGTGCACCGCGGCCATGGCGGGCACGACGACTCGGATTATGGCCTCACCTTGACTCGAGCGGTCGAATTGGTGGTTCGAGGTGGTAAAGCGGAGCAGGGTGACGCTACTGGCACAAGCAATTGGACACTAGAGCAATGATAGCTATGCGCGAGCCTAGCGAACTCATGGCGGCGATGGCGATGGTGGCGCTGCGGCTTAGAGGGTGAAAGGGAAGGCGCGCAAGAGCGAGAGAGTGGGAAGTGAATGGAGCAACGGGGTCACCTCAGTCTTCACTGCGTTGCTGCCTGACCAGCTTGGCCGTCGCTGGCATATGGCCACCACATGGTGGCTGCGGCCTGGAGCGGTCGGCCACTGACGGTGCGCGACGCCTGGTTCAAATCCGGCATCAGGCCATCTGACAGCGCCATTTCATCATCATATATCTACTAATCTGCGGCGAGTTAGCAAAAACTCCATTACTAAAAGTTGTAGAGCTACATGTAAATTCCAACTTTGCTTAAATGAGCTTGGTCTAATTCGAGCTGGTTTTTAAATTGTAAAGCATCAAAGTATGGCACATGAAACTGTAAACCGGTTTTTGACTTAGAGAAAATTTTAAGTTTAAAAACAGTAATTTGTTGATTCTTGTGAGCCCTATTTGACCATGTTAGGCACTGAATTAGCCCTTGACCCAAAAATAAAAGTTGTTACTCTAGTCAAGTACTACAACTTTGCTTAAGGGTGCACTGCCATACAAATACTCTATGCTATAGTTCAACTTAGGTCAAACATACAACTTGAAAATGGTAACTTACACTATAACCATGACTTAGAGGCCAAATTGGTCTAAGTCATGAATGCCAAAGTTGTTCCATATGACATTCTAAACATGTTTAGGGTACTCCTAAGGTCCCACAAGCATTTCATACATTGGTCACACATAAGTACTTCATAGGTCAAACTAAGCATGTCATCACTTAGGAGCTTAATTAGGTAAGGTGATCCACATGAACATTGTTCCATTAGGCATCCTAAGTGTAGATAAGGTGTTTTAGTGACCAAACATCACCACTTGCATTAGCCACACATGATCATAAAGCATACATACAATGAAACATAGAAGAACAATAGTATGTTTCACATGTTTCGTAGCAATGTTTCATATGAAAATGCTTATGCATGAATGAATGATGCTTATGCTCATGAAATGCAAGTGCAATTATGCAAGCCTAACACCTAGGGTGTTACAGGCACCACTGCAGCCTCCCCACTCTTCATATGGTTGTGGGCCTCAACTAATTTGGGTAATCACAATTTTTTCTTCTGGCTGCTTCTAAGAGACAGATTGAATACAAGGAACCTGCTAAGGAGAAAAAATATGGCTCTGAATGACTACGACTGTGTTCTCTGTAATTTGGCCTCTGAAGAGACTTGTTTCCATCTATTTTTCGAGTGTCCTTTCAGTAGAGATTGTTGGGCAACCATTCCAATCAGCTGGAACCTGAACCTCAGCACCCTCGACATGATTCTTCAAGCCAGAGCAGACTATGACAACATCATATTCAGGGAAATAGTCATCACGGCATGTTGGGTGATATAGACCACAAGAAACAAAATTATTTTTTGATAATGGGGAGAGAGACATCAACCGATGGAAGAGACAGTTCAGTGCAGAGATTGGCTTGGTGTGTACCAGAGCTAGAACTGATAGAAGTGCCATTCTTAGTTTATGGAGAGATAATTATTTGTAATTTTCCCCTCTTTTTCTTTTTGGGCCTGCATGCCTTGTACTTTATGTCTTGTTTCCCTTTTGTTGTACATATCATTCTTTCATTTAATGGAAAAAAAAAAAAAGGTAGGGGATTCCCCTACTGATTCAGTAAAAAAAAAAACATAAAGATTGAGGTTGATACGAGTGCAGTCAAACGAAGGCCTAAGAGTGAATGAGATTATCCAAACAAGCCCTATAAATCAACTCGCCTCCTAGACTTTACCTTTGAAAACATTATTGGGAGAAATGGCATTAGACGATGAACATGACTGTCGATCTCCGAAACACTCAGTAATCTTAGACAGATTATGCTGGGTAATCCTTTCAACCTTCAACCTAATACTGCGAGCTTTGAATTGGACCTTCGGGTAGGGCACACCTTATGTACAGCACAACCAATGCGGATGCCAAAAGAGATTGGTTTCAAGATGGGAAGACAAGGGGAAAAAGTCATGGTGCATGCTAGAAGCAATTCCACAATCATTCATGTGCAACTGCAGTGTGTCACGGTGGAGTACTTGCACGCACCAATTAATTCCCTTTACATGCACGATAAACCGTCCTCTCTCTCTCTCTTTACGGTTCACCCAACGGAAAAGAACATTTTGGCAGCTTTTTCATGCAAAGCAAAGTCGATGGATGTACAAATGCCCTACCACATTAGCATCTGATTCTTGGAAAAGAATACTGCAAGCAACCAATCGAAGAATGTGCAGTGTTGTTGGATGGGAGAAGCTAAGCTTTTCATTTTCTATTTTTACTCGACCGCTCTGTTTGGTTCGTGCAATACAATTTTTCTTATAAAATGTAAATGTCCATACATCAGTGCTGCTGTAATTTGTTCACGATTAATAGAAATGTTTGAGTGTATATAGTGGTTTAATCGTTTGTTACCTAATGTTACCGTAACTAAGGCAGACCGTGGTTTCTTCCCTCCAAAAGGCCTAATCTGAAAGTAAAGGAAAGACGAACTCAGAGATAGAAAGCCCTCGTAAAGAACTAAATGGCTAATTAACATGGCATACCCATGGATTGCCTATCCCAGAAAAAGCCCGTAATCCTGAGACGATTGGAGTTTCCAAACTAGCTGAATGAATCCTTCCCCTTCATAGTTTTATTTTGGAACTATCATCTTACCATAAAAAAGTAGTGATGTAAGCAAATTCAGCAATATAAACCAATATGTTTGCTGAATTTGAGCTTCAAATTTTTTATGAAAATGGCCACTAATAGAATTAGGATAGTGGCCCAAAAGGTTATTCGCCCTTTACAAACGACATTCTTCTGGGGAGAAATATAATGGAAGGGGCTATCTGTTGGGTACCGATACCAGGGTACCCGAAGAGGAGGAGCTAATAACCATCAACATTGATTCATCCGAGCAGTCAAGAGCGCGACTACAGCTCCACCCGACCTCCAGGTGCGCAAACTCCGCCTCGCCTAACCCCTGAGGGTGGCTCCGCCTCGCCCGCCACCAAGGCTGCGGGCTTCACCTCACCCGATCTCTGAGGGTGGCTCCGCCTCACCTGACATCGAGGCCACAGGCTCCACCTCGCCCGACCTCTAAGGGCTGGCTCTACCTTGCCCGAGCCTTGGGTTTGGGCTCTGCCTCGCCCGAGCCTTGGGTTTGCACTCCGCCTCGCCCGGCCTCTGGGGAGGAACTCTGCCTCGCCCGACCCCAAGGCCAGGGACTCCGTCTCGCCCAACGGAGACCCATACAGCCACTGACCGCGCCAGGTCCAAGCGTATGGGCCTAGGTCAAAGCTCTGACACCAGAGAAGTGACCGGCATGCCCCGATATAACCCGTGGTTGTGACGGGCTATACCTGAGGATTCACATCAGGAACAGCGTCGGACGAACCAGTGTTGTTCTGCCTAACCCTCGTACGAACACTGACAGGCGCGTCAGTTCCCCACGATGTCCGCCTGGACGGAGTGGAGCGCCACGACCGGGAGACGACGCCCGCGCATGGCTCTAGTGTCGGACCGGGCCGCGACATGAAGCTGTCCCTGTTGACGTCTACAGGGTCGACGGGACCCGCATAGAAGAAAAGAAGGACCCGACGATCCTGGAGGACTTCTTCTCCTTCTGACTCTCCTTTTTCCCCTGTTGTAACCCTTGCTTTTTCTTGGCCAATAAAAGGGAAAGTAGGGTGTCCCATTAGAGGGCATCAGACCAATGATCGGAACTCATCACAACACACCATAGGAGAATCGACTCCGATCAATTCATCGAACCCCAAACATACAACCGAGCAGCAACCGAGCTCTCGGCACCCGTTCATCCTTTCCATCATAGACTTGGGACATGTCTCTCTCTCGCCCTTTTGTAACCCTACTATGAACTTTCAGTGCTAGTAACACGAGCAGCAGCAACAAACTAGACGTAGGGACATTTTGCCCAAACCAGTATAAACCTCATGTCCTCTTAGCACACCATCCGAGCTAGACGCGCAATATTAGAAATTTACTTGTTGGTGGCAACTCGAAACACCGACAGTTGGCGCACCAAGTAGGGGCCTTTTGTGCATCTCAACATCCACACCAGGCCTCGGATGCCTAGTCACAATGTCAGCTGGGTCCCGGGCGTGCACGTGCGGTTCGGGGACCTAGACTTCATCATCATAATAGAGGGAGAGTTGGCGTTGGCTGCCGTAGCCCTCCAACCACTCTCTTTCACCGGCCTCGATGCGATCGCTGAGGCGCTAGAGGAGCTGCAGCTACGCACACCGGAGGCCAGCACCCCCAGAAGCGACCAGCCCTCTGGCTTCGACTATGGGAGGCTAGAGCGCCAGCTCAGCGCCTTCATAGGACCCCGACCATCCTAGGAGGACCTATGCCACCTCACCTTTTTGTTCGCCAATGTTATGACATGGCTCAACGGAGGAGAGCTACTCTCTCCAGAATACCTCATTCGGAGCACCCTGACAATGCTCTCATGCAGGCTGCGCACCGTGGTTCTGGTGCATGAGCGTCTTGGCCCCCACCATGACACATGTGACACCCTCAACGCCCATAGGCATGATGCACCCTCAGAATAACCAGACGAGGACATGTCGGTCCACCAAGCACAGCAAGGCAGCAGGCCACACGCCGCGGTTCTAGTGCATGAGCGTCTCAGCCTCTACCGCGACGCATGCGACACCCTCGACGCCCGCAGGCGTACCTATGGTGACATGAGGGAGGGGGCTAGCCACGGCTACCACCCATGTTGTGGCGGATGCTACGACAGCAGCGAGGACCAAAGCTCGAGCCCCAACTTGTTGGGATCATAGGCCTTTGGCCAACGCATCCTCAAGGGCAAGGCGAAGCAGGACGAGGACACCGGTGAAGGCACCTCCAACCGTCCTAACAAGAAGAACAACAAACAGCAGTGCAAGGGCCCACCCGTGGCCACTACCGACCATAAGGAAGGCCAGAAGCCCACCGAGGGTACCCTGAACCACTTTGAGAGGCTGCTTGAAGGGCCGTGCCCGAACCATGCTTTCCCCATCGAGCACCCATACAAGGACTGTGGCCTCTTAAAGCGGTTCTTGTTCGGGGGTTCAATGAGGGAGAACATGGGAAGGAGACTAGCTAGATGAAGCACGCGACATAGCCCCTCTCCGCTCGGCCAAATACTAGCAAGCGTTGTGTCGGTACCGTGGCCTTCGAGTGCGGGGTCAGGCCCTCAACATCGGGGACCTGCCACTTCGCTCCATCTAGAGCAACAAGAACTGCCAAAAGCTCTCTCCACCATGGGAGGGACCGCACATCATCGTAGGGGGGCTCCGACCAAGCTCTAACCAGCTCAAGTCCATCGACGGCGAAGTTTTCATCAATGCCTAGAACATCGAGCAGCTATGTCACTTTTAACCTTAATATACGCACACTTTCTCTTATTAGTATTCGTTATCAACTCCCTGATCTTTAGGTGACCCCCGACCCCAGCAATGGCAAAGGGTCAGGCCTCACTTGGGGGCTAATAAGTGCATATCTATCTGGTAGACAGTCTCTACGTCCGACCCTTTCTTACAATTAAGACCCAAAAGCAAAGTTTGTGAAAACAAATGCTGAGTAAAACTGGTCGGACTGCGATAAACCTATGCCTCGGCGGCTACATCGCCTTTGCTCACCAGCGTGATCAGAGTTTTTTTTCTGCACCCCGGTATTTTTGGCATTAGCCACGGAAAGAGTCCGTACGCGTTTAAGAGTCTATCCGCCTGGCGAACTTTCTTCGTGCCCAACCCCTCTCATGTTAAGACCTAGGAGCTAGGGTTTCAGGAACAAGCTCTGAGTATAACTGGTTGGACTGTGAGAGACCTATGCCTCGATGGCTACAGCGCCTTTGCTCACCCCAAGCGATCAGAGTTTGCTCACCCACACCCGAGCTTTACGGCCTTAATGATGGAAACGGTGGGGGCGCACCAACCTTTTTATATGAAAGGGGGAGAAAGGCTAAAAACTGTTTGGCCATAACGAAATCTAAGAGCTTGTCCATTTACTACAAGTTCGTCGCCTGACTTATCTGCCTAACTAAGTTTTTGGGTAGGATGTTCTAACCCCTATCTCCGTAGGTAAGTCTTATCCCAGCAGGAAACACAAGTTGATCGGATGACCTGGCTGATACCGAGAGACGGGTAGGGAGCAGCAGGATGCCCCACGTGGGTTATGCCAACCCTGTCACGAATGACGGAACCGGATTCCACTCGAACATATCCGGTAAGAGCACCCTAAACCCGTCACTCGTGCCATCAAGGTAGGTCCTACACCAGTAGGTCACCCTTTATTTATGCATGTTTTCTCTTATCAATTTCGTTATCGATCCCCCGACCCTAGCAACGGCAAGGGGTCGGGTCACGCTCGAGGGCTGGCAAGGGTGTCTATTCGGTAGACATTCTTGATGCCCGACCCCTTTCTCATGCTAAAACCTAAAGCCAAGGTGTGTGGAAACAAATGCTAGGTCAAATTGGTTGGACTGCAAGAAACCTATGCCCCGGCGGCTACGTCATTTTTTGTTCACCAGCATGATCGGAGTTTGTTCCCCGCACTCCAAGCTTTAGCCTCCACCTTCTCGGGAAGGGTTTAGAGGGGCCCACCTATGGAATCTCCATCGAGGAGAGGTTGGTGGGTCGGTCAGATGGCTCGGGCCGCTGTCGAGAGACGGGTCACCCTTACTTTACGCACATTTATTTCGCTATCGATCCCCCGACCCCAGCAACGGCAAAGGGTCAGGCCTCGCTTGGGGGCTGGCAAGAATATTTGTTCGCTAGACATTATTTATGCCCGACCCCTTCTCACGTTAAAAAAAGTAGAAGCAAGGTGTGCAGAAACAAACTCTAGGAAAAACTGGTCGGATCGCTAGAAACCAATGCCCCAGCGGCCATAACATTTCTACTCACCAACGTGATCAGAGTTTTTGTCCCCACACCCCGAGCTTTAGCCTCCTCCTTCCCCGAAAGGGTTTGGAGGGGCCTACCTATGGAATCTCCATCGAGGAGAGGCCCACAGGCTACCCAAGTCGATCAAATGGCTCGGGCCGTTGCCGAGAGACAGGTAGGGAAAAACAGGACGCTCCATGCAGGTTACACCAACTCCGTCATGAACGACAAACCCAGACCCCACACGGGCATATTCTGGTAAGAACTCCTTGAACCCGTCACTCAAGCCATCGAGGTAACTTTACCGACCCCCACTTTACTTTTCCAATACATGAACATTCATTCATCCATTCTCATGCATGCATTCATATATTCATTCATGCATCCATTCATACATTCATCCATACATTCATCTCATACATCCAAGCATTGCATATGCAGTTATTGCATCACAACACTTTGCATCGCGTCACGAAGCGGTAGTCGTCTCATTCGACATGAGCGGCAACCAACCGAGGTTTGAAGGCTAGCCCACGAAGGGCTCGAGGCTGCCTCGCGTCAAACAAAGCCAAGGGAGAAAAACTTAGATGAGCCCCAGCAACCTTGCCTGGCCCTGCTCAGAAGCGGACATGGACATCTAGACCTTTCTCATTCGATCCTAACCTCGAGCCAAGCCCACAGAATCTTCATCGAGGAGAGGCTAGAGGGCCACCTGAGCCAATCGAATGACTCGGGCATCTATCAGGAGGTGGGTTAGGGAGCAGTGGAATGCCACATGAGGGCTATGCTGACCCCATTAGCGAATGATGGACCCGAATTCCACTCGGACGTGCCCGTTAGCGAGCTCACCAAGCACAACACTCAAGCCATTGAGGCAAGTGTCGTTAGCTTAGCCCCTCCAGTTGCGAAAACTAAGGATAGGGTGACACATGAAATCTAGCCGACCCCTTCTGACACCCACGGGGCTCGGGGGCTCGAGCCACTAGACCTGAAATCGGGAGTCCAATTGACCGGGGTTTGAAGGCTGGCCCGCGAAGGGTCTTAGGCCGCCTCGCGTCGAACAGAGCCAGGGAAGAAGACACATATGAGCCCTAGTGGCTTCGCCCAACCCGCTTAGAGGCGGACAGGGTCATCTCGACCTTCTCGTTTGATCCTAACCTCGAGCTAAGCTCACAGAATCCCTGTTAAGGGGAGGCCATTGGGCCACCTGAGTCACCCTCCAGAGTAGCTCGGGCATCTACCGGGAGGTGGGTTAAGGACCAGTGGAATGCCACATGAGGGCTATGCTAACCCCATCATAAAAGACTGGCCCGGATTCCACTCGAACATGCCCATTAGCGAGCTCACCAAGCGCGTCACTCGAGCCATCGAGGCAGTGACGTTAGCTCAACCCCTCCAGTTACGGAAACCATAGATGGGGCGATAATTACAAAGACAAGCCGACCCTCGATCGGACCCTTGCTACACGTAGGGGCTTGAGGAAAGTTAGACTCACAAGGAGACCGAACGTGCGGTCGTAGAACGATGGCTTAGAACCTAGGGAGGGGGTACGTGCAAAAATAAGAGACGTTTTCTCCTACTAATTTTGCTATCCTCTCCTCAATCTTTAGTGACACCCGACCTCATCAACGACAAGGAGTTGGATCTCACTCGGGGGCTCATAAGGGTATAAATACACCCATTCTGAAATAGTCTCCATGCCTGACCTCTTCCTCACATTAAAACCTAGTGGCAAGGTCTGTAGAAATGAACGACTGAGCAAGGCTGGTCGGAGTGCAAGAGACCTACGCCCCAGCGGCTACAGCACTCTTGCTTACCAGCATAATCAGAGTTTCCCTCCTACACCTCAGTTCCTACGGTCTTAACAAACGGAAGGGTTGGAACACATGAACCCCTTTTCACACATAAAAAGGGAGAAAAAACAAATTTGTTCATAACAAAACAAGATGAGGGTGGCTCCGCATCGCCCGACACCGAGGCCGCGGGCTCTGCCTCGCTCGACCTCTAAGGGCTTGCTCCGCCTCACCCGACCCTTAGGTTTGGGCTCCACCTCATCCGAACCTTGGGTTTGCACTCTGCCTCGCCCGACCTCTAGGGAGGAACTCCACCTCGTCCGACCCCAAGGCCGAGGACTCTATCTCGCCCGACAAAGATCCATACCACTGCCGACTGTTCTAGATCCAAGCGTATGGGTATGGGTCAAAGCTCTAACACCAGGGAGGTGACGGGCACGCCCTGATATAACCCATGGTTATGATGGGCCATACCTAAGGATTCACATTAGGAATAGCGTCGGGCGAACCGGTGCTATTCTGCCTAACCCTCGTACGAACACTGGCAGGCGTGTCAGTTCACCACGACGTCCACCAGGACGGAGTGGAGCGCCACGACCGGGAGACGACGCATGCACATGGCGCTAGTGATCGACAAGGCCATGATGTGAAGCTATCCCTGTTGACATCTATAGGGTCGGTGAGACCCGCATAGAAGAAAAGGACCCGGCGATCCTGGAGGACTTCTTCTCCTTCTGACTCTCCTTTTTTCCCTGCTATAACCCTTGCTTTCCCTTGGCCTATAAAAGGGAAAGCAGGGCGTCCCATTAGAGGGCATCGGACCAACGATCGGAACTCATTGCAACACACCACAAGAGACTTGAATCTGATCAATTCATTGAACCCCGAACATACAACCGAGCAGCAACTAAGCTCTCGGCACTCGTTCATCTTTTCCATTAGAGACTTGGGAACTGTCCCTCTCTCGCCCGTTTGTAACCCCTACTACGAACTTTCAGTGCTAGTAACATGAGCAGCAGCAACGAACTAGATGTAGGGATATTCTGCCCAAACTAGTATAAACCTCGTGTCCTTTTAGCACACCATCCGAGCCATACATGTAATATTAGAAATTTACTTGTTGGTGGTAACTCAAAACACCGACACTATCATTCTACATGAGACTATATGTACATGAGTTAAATAGGGAAAAAGATAAATGTGTGTTATTTAAAACTGATTTTGAAAAGGGCATGCATATAGCAAGACGAAATGAGACTTTTTGCAAAAGATGCTCCAAATGAAAGTTTTTTCACACAAATGGCATGATTAGATTAAAAGTCTTGTTTAGGGAGGAAATATATAGGTATGAAGGTAAACAATCAATTGAGTCCCTACGAAAGGGGTTGTAGCCTAATGGTTATGAGAGTCTCAATAGCACATGAGGTCCTGGGTTCGACTCCCTGTAGGAGCGAATATTCTAGGATTTAACGACTTTGTGCTTTTAGAGGTAGGCAACGTTTCCATCGATAGCAAGGCGCCTGTGGCCTGTGTGCATTAACAGGGTGAGTGTTCGTGCGTTGTGAGTGTCTGCGTTGTCCTATGTGATCTAAGAAAATCAATTGAGTCCCTACTTTCAAACAAATACAAGGCTTATACAAGGTGATCCTTTATCCCCATACTATTTAACATAATGTCTTGTGTGATCTAAAAAAAATCAATTGAGTCCCTACTTTCAAACAAATACAAAGGCTTACACAAGGTGATCCTTTATCCCCATACTATTTAACATAATGGTGGATATGCTGTGAATCATCATTGATAGAGCCCACGAGCGAGGATAGACAAATAAAAGAAGTAAGGCCTCATTTTAGAAAATGGTATGTCCCTTTTACAATAAGTTGATGATACTTTGTTATTTTTATACCATGATATTGAAGAAGCAAGAAGGTTGAAGTTACTTTTATGTATGTTTGAACAGTTATTTGGTCTTAAAATTAACTTCTATAAGAGTGAGACATTATGTATTGGTGATGCTAGCCAATGTGAAGGGCTCTATTCATAGCTATTCAACTGTAAGTTACCCTTTTTGCTACTTGGGGCTCCTAATAATTTACTACAAATTAAATAACAATGACTGAAAAAAGTTGAAAAATAATTGAAAAATGGCTTAGTGGTTGGAAAGTAAAACATTTGTTAGTTGTCAAGTCTACCTATGTTTGTGGTCTCGTTATTTGAAGTCCCTAGATGAGCCTCTTGAAGAAAATAGAGTATTATAGATATTTTTGGCAAAATGATCAACACAAAAAGAAATATAGGCTAGTTCAATGGCTTATTATGTGCCAACCCAAAGAATTGAACAAGGAGGTATAGGTATTCAAAACCTAAATGTACAAAATAAATGTCTTTTACAAGTGGCTTTTTAAGTTATAAATTAACAATGGGTATGGTAAGAGTTTTTGAGAAACAAATGTATTAAAGACAAAACTCTCCCGCAAGTCTATAAGAAGGTAGGTGATTCACATTTTTGGATGAGTCTTATGGGTGCAAATGATAGATTTTGAGGTTGAGTATTTTTAGATTACAGGATGGCAACCAAATCAAGTTCTAGGATGATACTTGGTTGGCATCCTCTAAAAACACAGTACCCAATAATATATAACATATCACGTAGGAAACAGATGAAGATTTTAACGTCTCCTTTAGGAGAGCTATAGTGGGAAACAAACAAACAGAATGGCATAACTTAGTTGCTAGAGTGGCGAATTTAAACATGCAACATGCTTCCAATGTGTGCGTTTGGTTTTGCATAATAATGGTGTTCTTTGTATACTCTATGTGGCATTGTGGATGTGATAATACTTTTCAATCCTTTTTTTTATTCAGTGTTAGGCAATGTACTCGTCGATAACGAAATGCCCATATTGACCTTATTAATCACGATGTCTCCCGGATTAGTTTTTTTTGGGAAGTGTGGCATATATAGCTTTGCAGTTGCATACATGTTTTTTTGGCTTATCTGGCACAGAAGATCCTTGAAAGTATGTGAGAATAAAACAAATTGGTCTCAGTGGAGGTTTCATCTTGTTTCATTGTGTTGGTGTGGCCTTTCATAAATTAATAAGGTCCATGAACAATGCTTCATGAAGATTATTGTTTGTATGACAGGGACGGAAGTGTAGCTAGCTATGATTTTGACAGTAAAAGGAACACTCACTCTGAGAACACTATTGGCAGTAAAATAGGAGCATGCAAAATCAACCTCCACAGTTTGTTGGAAAATAGGGGACCGCAAAACTTCAATTTATAGCTTGTACTTCCTGCATTCTAAATTATAAATCGCTTTGACTTTTTTTATTCATTCATTTTTGTTATGTACTCCGTGCTCACGCAAGCAAGTGCACCTCACAACTGAAGCCGGCATTGCATAAAGCGAAACAATGAAATTAAAGACTCATTCAATGCGCCCCAACTAACATGAAAGCTACCGTCAACATTCATCATGTTCGCTTGTTGGTTTCAGCAAGGGCTTATCAGCCAACCAACAGTGTTTTTCTCTCACAACAAACCAGCACCAGCCGGGCTTATCAGCCCAGAAACCCAGCGCAGATTCTCTGACTTGCCGTGGTAAAGTTACGGGTGACTTTCCACCTCTCTGATGCCTTCCATTCAACATCCAACAGCTGAGGAAGGAAACAACTTTCTGTGTGCCGGCCGCTATGATGCTCGGCCCAAATAACGCCCAGTTCAGAAGTGAGATGAACAAAAGAGCCAGCCGACTCTTAAAAAACATGTGAGCTCAGATAAAAATAAATAAAATGTATATAAAGTTGTACAGCTCAAAAAAATCTAGAATTTTGTAGTTCATGTCTTTTTCATTTAAATTCATTTTGGTGTCTAAAAATTGATATAATGTTTAGATTTGTATTCACAAATCTAAACAGTATATCGATTATTTCTGTATTAAGATGGTTTTAAACGAAAATATTGTCAACTACAAATGGGGCCACCTCTTTAGTATCTGCAATTTTCGTATGAATTTTATCTCTACTAGTGGACATGCATGTGCGGCACGCACGTGTTTATGATTGTGATATAAAAAAGAGGATAAAAACATAAACTTTAGTCAACTTAACATTGTTTTTTATAGAATAAACTTAAAAATGGGTTGACTTATGACAACAATAAAACCTTAAAATAGTAGATATATATCACATAAAAATGAATTCCAACAAAATCAAAAGATCCAAATACATTCAAGCATAGCTTCACTATGTAAAGGTAAAGCTTGTCTTTAGCAAAAAAAAACATTATACAAAATTTAATATTTCCCTGAGCTGTAATGAATTAGTACGGATTTTATAAAGATTTAATTAGGTTTTAATAAATCTTTATTATTGAAAAAATGTCATTCTCGCAGTGGCATGCACCGACTTATAAATGCATAAATCTACGCTATTTCCAAGCCAACACATTGAGTCTTGGAATATGAGAAATGAAACTCCCCACTAAGACTGGCCTAACTAGTTTGACTGCTCACGATTTAGCTGAGCATGAGTCTCATAATATAGGCCCTAAATTATGGTTGAGTATCAAAAAATCAAAGTGATGTGGATAATTCTTCAATCCGATCCAAATCCAAAATTTGAGGATATAGAGAAGAACTTTAATATCCATGCGGATACGGATAATTCGAATACGAATATGTGCGGATGCGGGATAGGATATTGAATAGAAAAAATTCGGTAGATATGGATTATCCACAAATTCTATTCAGATTATCCTATGTTTAAAATAGGATATCCGATTTTCTTTGTTAGTGTCAACACTAGCGAAATGAAACACTGTTACATAGCAACACTAGCGAGTTGATTATTGGAGGCAATTTATTTACGCCGTTACATATAGCACATCTTCAAAAAAAATTTATCTTTATCCAAGCTTATACGTAAAAGTTATGATAAAAAAGATAAACTGCACAGAGAAAAAATAATTCCGGCAGCTATATAACTCATTTGTCAATGAACTGGGCTTTAATAGAACTGTTATTTGCATCCAGGTTAGGCACTGGTAGTAATAAAAAAATGAAGACTTCATCAACCGTTGGATGAGAATTGGATGGCATCGAAGTGAGGTAAAGTCACCCATAACTTTACCACGGCAAGTCAGAGAATGTGCGCCGCCAGAAACCAACCAGCGAACAGGCTCGTTCAGAAGAGCCCAAGCAATCAAAACTGTTTCTTGTTTGTATGAACCCGCATCATCCTGGGCAAAAAGAAAAATATCCAAGTTTCCTCTCGCTCGTACCGGTTAAATTTGAACGTACGGCGGTGAAGAGAGAGAGAGAGAGAGTTGCCACCGCGGCTCCAGTACGGATTAGCATGGCAAGTTACTGCTACGACTAGCGGCCCGGCCGGGCTCCATATATGCGACTACTGGTGGGGCGGGGAGCTTACGCCGGGGAACAGGAGGAGGGCCACATCAACTGGTGAGGGTGAGGGTGAGGGTGAGGCAGAGCGCGATGGCGAAACGAGCCGAGGGCAAAAAACTAGGACCAGCCTCATCACTCGTCAGTCCACCCCACCCTCCGCACCGAGCCCGGCTCGCCTGGGCGCTGGCCACGTGAGGGGTGGTCCGCCGAGAGCTACTAGCCCTACGCTCGCCGTAATCATTAGCGCTGCACCGCCCCGAGAACAACTGCTTTCGCATCCCGAATCATTGAGCTAGGCTGCAGCACTGCAAATATCTCTGACGCAAGCGCAGCGGCAAAACGTGAAGGTCAGCAGCATCTCAAAAGAGAAAAATGAGGTAGTAGCTGTGTGTGACGCCGGTGAGACGGCAATCGTCGCAAAGTTTTGTGAGGCGTTGCTGCCGCTCGGCGCATGCAATGCATGATGGCTGGCGCGCGCTAGGCAGGGGGCAGGCCCAGCTTGGTTGGAAGAGTAGCTAGCTGCCGATGCACGTCGGCAGGGCGGTGGTATGGAGTGGAGCGCTGCCCGGCCGCCAACCGACACGTGGCAGAGTACGGCAGGGGCCCTGCGAAAGCAACCGCCACGTGATGCCCAGCAGGCCGGTGTCAGAGGAGAGGCCCCCTCTCGCGTCCCCATCCCTCATCAAAACCCACAAGCCTGCCTGTGTATGCTGCGACAGCGACGCACGCTACCTCGCCGCCCGCCCGCCCGCTTGCGAAGTTTCCAACCGACTCATCGCTTCGCATGCGGTTGGGTTGGCACCGCGGAGGACCCGACCCCGGGTCGATCGGAGCCCTGGCCGATGAAGCAGCAGCGCCATGCATCACGGCCGGCCGGCGCGGCAACACCCAGCTAGCGTCGGCGGCTCCTCTCTCCCCGGCCGCGCGCGGCGCCGTGTCAGTGTCAGTTTTCCCGCGCAGTGCAGTGGTTTTATTTTGCAGGGAAGGAAGGATCAGGGCGCACGCCATGCCAGCCGCCAGCGGATTACTTAACCTGACCTGACCATGCCTCGCTGGCGCGGGGGAGCTGGTTGGCCGGGGGATCAGTTAACTAATCGATCGGGCTCGTGGATTCTGATGGGCGCGGGGTGGCCGGGCGTCACGTGGGCGGGGGGCGGAACTGCGTAAGCGCGAGTGGGCACGTGCCGCGGGGATTCCGGGGACCCCCACCCCCACCCGCCCGCGCCTCGGGATCCTCGTCACCCTCACGTGATTCGATGCCGTTGCCGTGCCGCACCACGCACGGTCCAGGGCACGCACTCGCCGCGCGCGAATGCACGCAGCATGGTCCGCAGTATAGGATACCATTATTGGTAGTAAACTATTGGCCTTTTTGCCAGGCATTTCCTTGCTACTACTATATATAAGCCCTGGCTTGTGATGAGTAATTTAATTGTTTGAAGTACTGTCTGTAGTACATGCAGCTTCCTTCCTTCCATTATTTTTTATATATATGCACCTGGAGGTGAAACTTCATTCACCTCCGGAAGTCAGTACCATACAAATATACATCCTGTGTGTTTGTTGATTTCAGTCAGGATTTATCAGTCATGGTATAGTATTTTTCTCTCACAACACACCAACATCAGCCGGACTTATCAGGCTGATACCATGAATGCACGATGGGTGTGAACTTTGCGCAATGGGATGTCGCACAAGCAACACTAACGACGAGACAGATATGATGCCCATGCACAAAGCTAGCCCCGCATGTCAGCTAGCTGTTTATCGCCCCTATATAACTGGTGCTTGTCTCCCGGTGTACACAATATATATGCGCATATTGTCTGATTGAGTGGTGGGTGGCAGGACGCAACGAGACAGAGGGTGCATGCGCGGTCCTTCTAGTCGTACTACACGATCCAAGTGAACGGAGGTGGCATGCACAGCTAGCAAAGCCTATCGTCTCGTAAATTTCTCATGTCCATGACGACCATACAGCACTGCACTGCCCTGCTCCACCTCCGCCGCGTGGTCCTTCTTCATGTGGTCGCCATCCCATCCATTATGAGCCTGAGCCTGCATCAATTAATGGTCTCTGTGTGCATGCAATGCGGCTTCGGATTCTGCTAATTAGGGGGTGCTTGGTTTTTTTAGTGGTTTCTAAAATTTATATCACATCAATTGCTTAGATATTAATAAGGAGCATTAAATATAGATTAATTACAAAACCAATTACATAGATGAAGGATAATTTGTGAGATAATTTTTTAAGCCTAATTAATCTGTCATTAGCATATATTTACTGTAGCATCACGTTGTCAAATCATGGACTAATTAGGCTTGAAAGATTTGTCTCGCAAATTAGTCGTAAGTTGTGCAATTAGTCTCGTAATTAGTCTATATTTAATAGTCCATGCATGTGTCAAACATTCGATACGACAGGAATTTTAGAAGGCACTGCAGGAACCAAAAGAACCTAATTATACTAGACGAGAACAATGTTTTCAGAAATAGGAGATATCAGGACGCACGGACAAAATCAGTTTTGTATCATTAACGATGACAGTCCCTGCGATCGTACATGTTAGTTGAGAACGAAAAGAGATATCCGACATGTCGCCCGTATATGTGCTAATAATTGTCCAAGACTCAGTACGTGGTGCTACTATATGCTTGTCGCTACTTGAAACAGAGACCTGTTGTTGAGCTAATATAGCTACGAACAAACCCCTTGACCACATTAAATGAAAAAATGTTGTTAGTGTATTTTATCCTTAATTGCATATATAATTTGGATAGTGCTAATTATTCCTTTGGAAAGCGATGTATACAAGAAGTTTACTTGTGGAGCACAATATAATTCTAGGTTTAGACTAAGTCGAATTTAACTAAGTTTAACTAAATATATAGAACAATGTTATTAACGAACAGTTATGGCTTCGAATAGATATACTATGAAAATATATTTTTACAATTAATCTGTTGGAACTCATTCGATATCACAAATGTTAGTCTTTTATATATAAATTTGATCAAACTTAAAATTGTCCGATTACTCAAAAATATGAATTATATATATTTTTTTGGGACCAGGAGAGTGGCACACACGCATACCATAGAGGATCAAGGACGGTGGTACGGACGCGCGTGCGACAGGGAAGAACGGCCAAACGGGCGTCCACGTCTCGGACCGGAGGCTGGGGGCAGCGCGCAGGGAATATGATTGCGGTGGCGCCGGCTTTTCTGGGGCTGAGAGTGAGAGAGAGCGAGTGCGCGCGTGGCTGATGAGAGGGGGATTTTTCACCGTTTGCATGCAGCGCGCCAGCCAAAGGCAAGCCAGTCAGCCACAGCCAACCAGGGGGCGGTTATACTTGGCCAGCTAGGCCGGGCACGATGGGCCGGCACTGGTCCGGCACTAATAAGCACAGCCCAGGCACAGCACGGCCTGGCTCACATCGTGCCCGTGCATGACACGGCCCGGTCGTAGTGCCGTGCCTGGGTCGCCATGTCAGCCCCTAGTGCCGGCCCAGCATGGCACGGATAATGGACCGGCACAAAGTTGGCCCGTTTATTCTGTGCCGTCATATGTCTTATATTCTTCCTCCATTGTTGAATGCATCCGATGAACAAACCCTAGACATAAAATCCCCTTCCCTCTATCGAGTGCCCCATCCCCGCCGCCACGTTCCTTCCTCCACCCGATGCCCGAGTCTCGTCTTTCTCGTCCTCCCGGAACTACCTTTCTCTCGTCCTCCACCCGATGCTCCCACGGCAGCGCAGTGACCTCCATGCGGCGGCGCGGCGATCTCGACGCACCGGCGTGGATGTGCTGGAGCTCGAGGTGCGCTCGTGTGGCAGAACCGCCCGAAATAACCCACCTTCGGAGGCGCTTGTCTTCCACTAGACACTAAGCACCCCGAAAGCAAGCTACATCGGATGGTTCCATCGAGCACACTCCAAGGGAGAACTTGAACAATCCATGTTTTTCCTCCAGGATCCAATAATGAGAACGAGTTTACAATACTTAGTCCATTTCATACATCAAGAGTTCTCAGAAATACATTATTACAATACCAAGTTTAGAGTGCGGGATTTAAACAGCGGAATTACAATAAACATCTAACGATAAGATATAAGGATCCGTCTGTGCCCACCAAAAGAATCCTCCACACAACAGCTACTCCTCAAGCTGCACCTGTAACAGGGGTAAATAAACCCTGAGTACATAATGTACTCGCAAGACTTATCCGACTAGTGGGAATATTTTTTCGACTCCAAATGATATGATAGACTTTATGGTTTGCTGGGTTTCTTTTTTGCAAAAATCATTACTAGTAGTAAATCCTTATGTATGTTCCTTATTAGCAGTCCTGATTAGTTCATTAGCTAACAATTTTATGTAAGCACCTGTTCTACTTTCAAGCAAGAGTGGAGCAATCAGATCTATTTTACCATCTTTCATCTTCTAGTTCTTACTACGGTGCTAGATTGTAGACAAGTCGTACTGTATTACATGGCGATTCACGAATCAATGTAGCCTAGCTGGGTACCCTGAAATACACGCCTCGCTTGTACCCTAGGCACAAGCAGGACTAACCCACCACTCTACTGTCAAAGGGTCCAGGTCCCCGTCCAAACTTGGACTCCAAGCCTCCACACCTGAGTCCCAGACTTAGTGTGGTGCTTAGACCTCCACCATCCCCGCCTTCAATCAGTCGGTCCAAAAAGAGCCGGAACCCGTGACAAGAGAGCAATGAGCCTTCCTGCTTCCATAAGCAAGTATGTGCTTAGGATAATAAGTATGTGACCTGACTAGAATCCAATACAACGGTCAGTCCTTAACCGACATGGATGGGGAAAATAGTGTAACCAAGCTATGCCCCGTTGACCGCGGAACACAACCTATCACACCCACCAATACCCGTACCATATCCCTGCCCGGTCTTCATTTTTTCTTTCACCATTTTATTATGAGAGTGATAATAATAATAATAATCACCTATTGCTAGTAACAGCAAGTTACTCACGCTACCGATAGCCTAAGCATAGCAGCTACTCGACCTATACTAGTAGGACTCATAGGTAGGTTTATCTATGCATGTAGTTTTAATATAAATCCTATAACGTAAATGCACATCATATATATATATATATCCAGTGATCATTCAAAATAAGGGTTATGCACTGGAGCTTGCCTTGGGCAGGCGGGCTGTCAACTCAGTCAGTCAGTGGTGGCTCCGGGACCTCCTCCTGCACGAGGATCTCCTCCTCGTACTCCTCGATCACCTCCTCGAACTCATGGTCTCCGATGGTCACGATC
This sequence comes from Miscanthus floridulus, assembly GCF_019320115.1. Classification (NCBI taxonomy): domain Eukaryota; kingdom Viridiplantae; phylum Streptophyta; class Magnoliopsida; order Poales; family Poaceae; genus Miscanthus; species Miscanthus floridulus. The sequence continues at coordinate 109,638,067 of NC_089581.1, read as the reverse complement.
TCCGCTAACTCGTTCTCTACATGCATGCGATGATGATGCAACACAGTATTACGGCAACACCAACTCTTAAAATAACAATACATCTACCAAGCTACTAAGCTAACTCTAATGACTAAGATACTAAGCTAACTATCATTTTCATCAAACAAGGTATTGGGTTCAACTAACAACCTTTAACTTAGCAACTAAAGATATATCCTTACTTTCACTAATGATTTAATGTATATTGAAACAAGGAGCATCCAACTACCTTAATACCTAGTCTATTCTAAGGGTACAAAAATTATAACAAGCACATAATAATATAATGAATCTACTGTAAAAAATTCAAGGCTCAAACTATCACCATTTTGCCACAAAAAATCCTACAATAATTAGTTTGATAATATTAAATACTCTCAAACGATTTAATAGCTCCTAAGGTCAACACATATAAGTATGAACTAAATACACCAACAGATAGAGCACAATTTTAGAAACCTAACAAAATTAGTTTTATAATTTTTGGACACCGACATAATTTTATAGGATTTACCAAAGATTAGCTCAAAAATATAATTAGAAAACCATTTAACTAATTCGCTTAAAAAGAAAAGGCGACGAGCCCTGCGCGGCCCACCGCGCGGACGCGGCCCACACGAGCCGGCCCACGACGAGGGCAGCCTGCGCGCGTTGGCACTCTTGCAAAAACGCCCTCGCGTTACCAGGCATTAGCGCGAGTACTACGTGTACTATTCCTATAGACAGTGACTTTGCAAGGAAGCCCTCATATTCTCTCGTCTTCGCATCGGAGAGGTCCCCGACGCCTCCGTGCTCGTCGGTGCGACACTGGCCGGCACTGAACCGCTACGCCGGCAAACTGGGACCCGCACAGGCCTAACTAGGGGGTCGACCCTTACCTACGGGCAAACGCGGAACTCCGGGCAGCGGTGGGACAAGTCGAGACGTAGTAGGATGGCCTCTCCACGATGGCAGGCACCCTGCAGTGGCGGCAACCACGTTTTGGTGAGCCTTGGCATAAAAGAGGTGATAGAAACAGTGGGTGAGCATCAGCGACTCACCACGCACCTACCCGTGGTGGTGGCTTGGCCGGAGACGCCCCGAGCAAGCCTGGTCGCGTGCGCGCGGCAAGCGTGACGGCAGGTAACGGTGGCACGGCCGCGTCAGCGCCGCGAGGGTAGCCGTAGGGGTACGGATTAGATGCGCATAGCGAGAAGGGGTGCAAGGCGGGTCGGGTGGTGAAGCCAATTTGGCTTGAGGCAGTGAGCTGGTGGCTGCCTACAGTGGTGGCGGGTTGGGTCTTAATGGCGCTGTGGCGGGGGCAAAACTCCAAAATTGGAGCTCAACCAGGCGCCATTCAAGGCGGGGTGGGGACGGTTGACTAGAGGACTTGATGGTGGCGCCAGAGACACGACGCCACGACCCGAGATGACTTCTCCCAGCCGTATTAACTCGCTACTACGGACAACACACGCATGCCACCGACCGGCACTGCCTGTGGGACTGCTGCGCCATAAATGGCAAAGTGATGGTGCGGGTAGCAGAGGAGGGGACAAGCCCTCGTGTGCGCAGTGAGGGGACGAGCACATCACGACGCAGTATCAGCAGCAGCGGCATTGCAGCAGAGCGGTAGGGACAGCAGAGCAGCAGCGACTGGCGGCCCGCAGCACAACGCGGCGAGTGATAGCGACACAGCGCGGCAGCGGGACGGGACGTTTGTGCGGCAGGGCACCGGGCCAGTGGTGGCGACAGCACCGCACCACAAGGCTAGACGGCCAGCTGTGGCCGGACAGGACGGGGCAGTCATGGCCGACCACGTGCTGCAGTGCGCGAGCGCGCGTCCGAGCCCAGCGACACCAAGGCTCCGCGCGATGGTGACTGCGCACACTCGGCCAGGCAACCGAAGCAAGTGTCGTGCACGAATTTTAAAGCATCAACCACGACTAAACCGTTGCTTCTAAGCCTAAACTGTCTTCTCTAAGCTCAAGGTGGTATATGAGGCTGCTAAATCGAGCTATAACACCTCATCACTCAACCCAATCTCTTGCAATAATTTGCTAAGCACGGCAATGTCTAGCTGTTAACATAAACTTTTCCTAAGTTTTTCAGCTGAGGCTTATTTCAAATTGCATTTCTAGACTAGTAGAAATATTACTTAGCAATATCATTTTTGAACAACAAGTATTTTATTGTCATCTACAAAGTTTGTACTTCAAACTTTATTTAAGTATCACATACATGTTCTATAGCATTTTTGCTTAATAAAAATTGGTTTTAAACCCTAAGTGATATAACATGACTATTGAATCAACTTTCGTTTCGTATTTCTGTCGATCGTTTCGAGTTACAAAAATTGATTTATACACTCTATTACATGCATTAACACATAAGCATGATGCTCATGACATATCTTAGTACTACCGGACTCCTTGAGTTTGCCGAGTGCCCGTAACACTCGGCAAAAGACAGAAAACACTCGGCAAATGGTTCGCCGAGTGTAACACTCGGCGAATAGCACTCGCCATAAACAGTGCCGACAAAGCCAACTTTGCCGAGTGCCATTTATCGGGCACTCGGCAAACTTTTTGCCGTGTGCTGTTTGGCTCTCAGCGAAAAAAAAATAGTTCGCCGAGTGTTTTTCAAAATACACTCGGCAAACCTATTTTCCAAAGAAAAAAATAATTATCTGGACAACAAGGAAATCAACCCTTGTGGATGCAAACCAATAATCATTCAGTAGTTTGAAGCACACCAGTACTAGAAATTTACACTTGCAAATTGCAATCCATCTCTACAGTGCTGGGAGGCTCGACGGCTTGCTGCTGAGGGGCAGGAGGCGACGAAGAAACGAAGAAACGACGGCTTGCTGCTGAGGGACGAGGCGACAAAGCAGATGACGGAGGCGCAAGCCATGGCCCCAAGCTGCCAGCGGCCACGGCGCCCGGCCCTTGCTTCCTCGACGACGCGGAGGCATCGGTGGCTCTGGCCCCAAGCCACGCGGAGCTCGCACCCACGGCCCGTGGAGCCGCGCCTGGCGGAGCTCGCTCCCGCGGCTGTCCTCGCTCCCGCGGCCGGTGGAGCCACGGCTGGTAGAGCCCGGGCCTTCCCCTCCGGCAGCGGCCTCCGTCGAGGCGGCCGTGCTGAGCGGGACCGGAGCGCCGCGAGGGTGAGAGGCAGCTCCACCGCGCCACGCCACGCCGCCATGCCGCGCTCGCAACGCCGGGCCGCCGTGCCCTCCACAGGAGCCGCAGCCACGATCCCCCATCCCGCTGCTCCCTGGAAGACCGCGCCGCCGTCTGTGAACGCGCGCGCGCGGGCTCTGCACCTGCCTCGTCTCCCGCACAATGGAAAATATCAGCGCAGCACGCCAGCACCTGTTGTGCTTCTTCACTGCCAGCAACCGTTGGATACTTGATCCATCACGCGGATCGCTGACCTGGATGCATCACACGGTTCCATCCCTTGCCCAGAGCGCAACACCTTTTGTGCTTCTTCACTGCGGCTGACATCCAGGCCCCACCATTCCATCCCTTGCCCATAGCGCAGCACCGAAGGGGTGGGGACGGGAGTGCTGGACGTGGGCAGATATTTTTGTTGTTTGCCGAGTGTTCAGATTGGGCACTCGGCAAAGTTTTTTTTAATTTTTTTTCTTCTCCTTTTTTTTAGAAAAAAGATTTTATTTTTATTTGCCGAGTTTATTTTTTAACACTCGGCATACAACCTATTCGCCGAGTGTTTTTGTTTTGACACTCGGCAAAACGCCCTGTTTGCCGAGTTTTTTTTTTGCCGAGTGTTTTTAGCGCGACACTCGGCAAAGAACTTGTTTGCCGAGTGCCCGAGGAAATACACTCGGCAAACATAAAAACACTCGGCAAATTTGAAGATTTCGGTAGTGTAGTAAATGATTTACGGTGTAACACCGTGGGTGTTACAGCTCGCACGGCCAGGGGCGCGTCCCCGCGGCGGCGCGCTCGGCCAGAGCGTGTCCCCACGGCGGCGGCGCTCGGCCGAGGCGCTTCCCCACGGCGCCAGCACGCGAGAGGGGCGAGCTCGCGCGGCGGTGACGCGTCGGTGACGGTGGTGCGTCCGCACAAAGATGCTTTTGGGGCTCGACGGCGTCAGTCCATGGCGACGAGCCGACACAGCCTCCGTGAGCTGTCGTGCCTATCTGCACGGCATGGCATGGCTGAGTCCTCGTAGTGCCGTGCCTGGACCGGGATGCCGGCACGGCGGCACCGTGCCGTGCCAGTGCCGTGCCGTGCCGTGGCGCCCGTTTGGCCATGTATAGGGGCGGTACGGCTATTACGCTGCCAACAAAAGTGGCCGCGCACTGGTACGGAGCACTGCACCGCGGGCTGGTATCTCTTGTCGCTTTTACGCCGGTTTTATTTACAGTACCACGCACGGTAACGGACGGAGAGTACTCCTACTCGGCCCGGGCCGGCGGTGAAAGAGAGGAAACAGCAGGGCACTGTTCATGTCTTGTATACTCCACTAGGCCCCATACATGTCGCCATGTGTGTGGACGGATAACGTGCGCATGGCATGCCATGCTATGCTTCTCTCTCTCTCTCCCGCTCGTGACCTCATGGGATGGAACTATGGCGGCCTATGGGAGGGAAGAGCCGAGGGAAAGGATAGGAGGAGGTGAGCACGTTGTACTGGGCGGCCGCGCAACGGTGAAGAGTTAAGAAAAGGAAAGGAGAGGAGAGAAAGTAAACGCGAAGTGGTGGGGACTGGCGCTGGCCGGGCCAGAGAGCCCAGAGGCCCCCCGCGGGCAGGAGCAGGGGTCCCCATAGGCGCCGACACTCCACGTTGCCTTGACGTCAACCAGCGCGCCCTTTACCTGCGGTAACTACCCCACCGCAATTTCCTCTTCCTCCTCACTCCTCAGCAGCAGCGCCAGGCGGCGAGGCCCCACTCGACGTCGTTAACGCACACTCACCTCATCATTGATTACTGCATGGAGGTAGTGTCAGTGTGTCACACAAGTGAAAGTGACTGATGTCCGTCCGGTGTAGATATAGGAGTAGCAGGAGTATGTTGCAGTAACATTATCTTATCTTATCCGAACTCTGAGCGTAAACACCAATCCAGCGGCGACCTCCGTCGTTCCCTGGACACACACCCATTGGTTCACCTCCTCATCTCCCCCTGTACTCGTCAGATCGGGAGCTGTCACTGACAAACGGTCCCTTGGCGATTGGCTCGATCATGATACTCCACAGCTTCATTTTAAATCCAACTATAATTGGCTTGTTATACTAAACAATCATATATATATTTGGAAAACGGAGACAACTAACCGGAGCACACACGTACCTAGCGGCCAGTGCTAGCTAGCTCTCGTTGCTCACTCTCTTTTCCTCTTTGGACGCACAGGAGGAAGCGTGCCGGATATAGCTAGGTTGGCTATGCCTTTTGACCGGACCCAGGAGTGTCAGTTAAGCTAGCTGTAGTCAAGTCGAGACAGCGCGCTAGCTGTGACGCAGACCAATACTCTGCGCACCCTCGCTCGCTCCTTCCGGCACTACGAATTATATATGCTGCTGCCTGTTACAATATCTTATGTGCCGCGAGCAGCGCGCTTTAGGCATGTGATTTCGGTGTGATGATCCACGATCACGCGGTGTGGCCGGCCGGCACACCGTTTATTTCTTCCTTGATGATCGATCCAATATACATATTGAGCCAGCCCACGCACTCGAGATCATTAGTTTTTGCATAGTTTGACTAGCTAGCTAGCTGATTATTCCATAAACATCTTTTAGCTTGCTCCCATGCACTACTCCGTCTAGTGTTAGCAGCCGTAGGTACGGTAAGTGTGATGGGAGTAGTAGTACCAGTTACTTACCTGTGGTTACAGAGAAATCAGAACTCACGTACGTAGTAATATCCACATGTAGCTAGCGTACTAGGTTAAAAGTTTAACAGGGGCTCTTAAACCAACTACCAGTTACTTTAATCGTCAGAGATCTGAGCAGATCCTGTGGCTTCAGCTAAATGTTACTACCTCCGTTCCCAAAAAAAAATGCAATTCTAGTAGCACAGCGTCACGTTTTAATACCTTAAATTTAATTAATTATAGATAGAAAAGTAATTATAAAATATATTTTTATAATAAATTAATTTAAAGATATAATTATAAATATTATTCATTAAAAACTTAGTTAAACGTGAACTACTTTTCTTGGCACGCAAACTCTTCTCAGGACGGAGGTAGTATTTCCTCCTAGTACGATGACACATGAGAGCCACAGTGAGAGGGAGAAGTGGTGGGACCGTGGGAGAGAGCTACTGCTAGCGCGTAATAAAACGACAGCTTCGCATCATTAGCTCACGTATCAATATTCCGTGTGTGTCAGACGCACCATGTGTCAACATGTCTAGTGTCGGGGTTTGTCGCAGTACTGGCTACTACGTGATGAACATAATGCGTGGAAGCTTTCTTTTCAACCTGCAGCAAGCTACTCTAGCAAAAGCTGGCTATACCCCACCCTAGTTAATTGGGCAAACTGTGTTACAGCGAGTAATAATCAATGAGCCTGATCAATTCACCGTACGAGAAGGTACCACACGCCCGGCTGGCCTCTGTCATCGTACGAACCGGCACCGGTGATCGATCGTTAACCGAAAGGCATATCGAAATTTAGTACTACCTCGGTCGTTCAAAAAAAAAATACAATTCTTGATTTTATATACTACCTTTATAATATTGTAATAATATATTACAAATTATAGGCTTTTTTGAAAAATTTCCACGCAATAAGATTTGGAGTATCTTAGAATGAATAAATAAACACACGCAAACTCATAAATAAGTATGCACACATACGCAATGTGGTTTATTGATGGGAGTTTCTCGGGAGCAGGAAAAATGGACCCAAACATATATGTTTTATGGTTATATAAACATTTTTTTGTAACAGAAGATGTTGATATGGAGGGATGCCTTCTTTTAATAAAGAATGAAATGGTAATTTAGATACAAATTTCAGAGATTACGTAAAATATATGTCATGATAACAGATGAGTAATTAGATGTAAATTTATGTTTACTTTCGATCAAGTTTGTTAACGCCACAGGTGGGGAATTTAAATATAGGTATATGGATTACTTTATGTTGTTTTACACAACAACAAAGGTGGGTAATTAGTTAGGAAATAGTAGAATAGATTCAATGGTTAGTAGATATTTCTATATTTTATGCGATTTATTTTTTCCTAGCGGTCTTGTGAGGATTGCCTGGGGGGGGGGGGGGGCTCTATTGAGGAATTCTAGTTAGAATTTATCATTCCTTTTTTAGAGCGATATATATATTTAGTTGGAGGCTTAGATTTATCTTTTCTTTTTCTATTGTGATACATAGATACTTAAAACCTAAGCTTAAGTTATATAAGCTCTTGTTATGTCAATTTCCGTGACATCATGAATCTATGGTTTAGCTTTCAACTTTAAGTCTAGTTGTAAAGTGGAAACTCTAGTGCTTATTGTATCTTTTAAAAGTTTATATTAGTATTTACACGTATATTTGAGAGATATTTTGTTTTCTGTATTATAGAAAATGAGATGAAAATTTAGATACAAATGAAAATGTGTTACTTTATATTATCTTTCACAATGGCAGAGATAGGTATCTTACAGAAAAACATTAGAGGTTACCTTATATTATCTTCCACAATGAAAAAGGTCAGTAATTTAGATACAAAGTTAGGGAGTTATTTTTAATTATCTATTACAATGGTAGAGGTGTGTAACTTAGGTGCTGTTTCTTTTCCTGGCGGTAACGGAAATGGAAAGGAAGCAAGGCATAGGCTTCTGTCTTGGGGCATGCGCCTCAGAAGATGTGGAGTGGAGGATGCCTCGTGTGCAGAATATGAAGCGGCGAAGAAAACACACATGGAATGATTCATGCTCTTGTGAGAGGGGTAACAAATTTCTACAGGCATGAATCAAATTGCGGCGTGACCAAATCACCGATGGACTGAAACAAACAGGATCACACGTTATCGGTTATCGGCATCGTGACCGAATTACAAATGGACTGACACACATGATCACACATTATCTGTTACCGGCGTTATCGGATTACGTTACAAACTACGGGAACCAAACAACACGTTAGATAGAAATTTAGGGGATTATTTTAATTTATATTTTATAATGGTAGAAGTTGTTATTTATTTACAAATTTATTGGTTATTTTGAAATGTCTTCCATATATAGTGACAAGTGTGGTTAATTTAGATGCAAAATTAGGAAGTTACTTTATATATTTTTCATAGTGACAGAGGTGGATAATGTTTTTTTATAAAGTAGAATAGATTCAATGGTTACTAGATTAAAAGCTAGATGTTTCTTATTACCGTGAGAATTTTTTGGATTTATATGTTTCTTCCAGCACATCTAGCTAGAATTAATGTGGTAGGAGCCTCTTAGTAATAGTAAAATAAGATATAAAACTGTTTGACTTTTTGAAAATTGATAATTGCATTTTTTTTTCGTTATACGGAGGAAGCATGATGGTAGGGGGGCCAAACGGTGCGAGAGCATCTGCTGTGCTGCGAGTTATGAGCAGTGCACTTATCGGAGCCAAGCAATGTGAGATGCGTCGGGAAGGTTTGCCTTTACGCCAGTTGCGGGCGTTGCCCGCGCGTCGACGTAGCTACATACGCTCGCCTTGATGGCACATGCGCAGTCGCCGCATACCGAAGCATGGACTGCCGCCTCTGGCCGTTATGGCCTCTGCTTCCCTCTCCGGATAAAGAATAGATTCCTCGAGGGCCGGGGTCCGCCTCGGCGAACCCGGCCTCCCTTCCCAAATCCGTCGAAACGAGAGCAGCTAGCCAACCACCGGGAGGGCTAGCTTTATTGCAGGCCGAGACCGGCAAAGACGAGCGGTCACTTCCGTCGAATGGAGATGGAGCCGGGACGAACGACGGACAGAGGAAGAAATTGACTCGGTGCATGCGTGGCAGACTTTTTTCACCCCTGCCTGCCTGCTGCGTACGAAGCGAGGCGAGCAGCATTGATTTCCGCCAGGATATGATGCTTCGGCATCCACTTCCATGGACACTTGCACAGGCTACAGCTCATGGAGTCACGTGGTCGTGTGCATGCATTGCGGTTAAAGTAACAGCAGGATTCTTTCTTCCCCTCTCTCTTTCTCCAATTTTTTTTTCTTTTTTTTCAAAAAATACTGGGACTGCTGCGGCTTCTGGTACATCCAGTAGCTAACGGAATTATGCCAAGGCCCAAGGGAGAGAGAGTGTGTGTGTGAATGACTGCGTGTGAGACGAGACGAGTGGTGGTGGAGCATATGAATGTGGGTGGGCAGAGAGAGAGAGAGAGAGAGAGAGAGAGGATGGATGCAGTGCATGGGACGGGGCACGTTGGGGCCTGCTGCCGTGCTGGGCTGCAGCTTCGTCGCCCCTCGCCCCTCTGCACTCTCTCATCTAATTCTATATACCCTCCGTAATCGCACCTCCCTAATGCTATCTTATGCACAGCTTTTGTCAAACATAGTTTTGTGCACACACATGCACCACTAGCTCCATCTCTCTCTCCTCCCATCACCTCTATATTAATTACTTCGCAACAACCCCTTGAGAGCTCAGCACTATTTCTTCCCCCTCCTCACACCTCTCCACCTCTCATCGCTCCACTCCATCCCCTCCTCTCTCTCTTTCTCTCTCTCCTCTCCCCTCACACGCACTCCTCACTGAGACTAGCAAGGCTAGCTACTAGCTCGTACTGGAACGAGCACTGTCACTTGCTCGTTTCAAGGAACTGCCCTGTGCCTATTAAGTTGTAGTACGTCGTACGGTTAGCTCATCTTGTGTTCGCGATGGCGTCGGAGTGGGAAATGGCCGCCATGGGGGTGGAGCTCGGCATGGGAATGGGCACGTACCACCACAACGCCTCCAGCATCACCACCGCGCCGATGAGCAGCCACCACAGCGGCGGCGGAGCCAGCTACTCCACGGCTCACCACCACCACCATTACTACGGGATGCCGCCCATGGGCGACACCATGCGCGTGGACGACCTTCTCGACCTTTCCACCGGCGCCGGCGCCCACGAGTTCTTTCCCACCGCGGCGGCGGCGGCCGCGGCCACTGACAAGGGGCACCACCACTCGGGGGCCATGGGCGAGCCGTCACCCACCGCCAACTCGTCGGATCACCAGACGTCGCTCCTCTCCTTCGCCGATGAGTTCTACATACCTGTAAGTACAAATTAAATAAATAAATGATCGCACGACTATTCATATATTTCATCACTATATATATGAATACCTATGCATCTATATATGCCACCATATATATGAATGTGTTACCTACTGCACTTAGAGAGGTTTCGATGATGCATGACATCTCTAGCTAAACAATATAATTGTGATATATATATATATATATATATATATATGATGATTCAGAGCGAGGAAGCTGCCGAGCTGGAGTGGCTATCCAAGTTCGTGGACGACTCCTACTCGGACATGCCGAATTACTCGTCGGCCGCGCATGCCGCAATGGCGGCGGCTGCGGCTGCTAACGCAGCAGCAGGTAATGGAGGAGGAGGGACCTCGGCCGGCGGTCAAGACAGCTGCGTCACCGCCGCGGCGCCTGGCCGCGGCGCGCGTAGCAGGCGGTCCCGCGCGACCGCCGCCGCTGCCGCGGCGTGGCACTCCCTCGTGCCGCGCCCACCATCGCAGTCGTCGCCATCGTCGTCCTGCTCGTCTTCGGACTTCCCGTCGTCGAACAAGCCGGGCGGTGCACGGGGCGCCAACGGCAGCCGCGGCAAGAAGAGCCCGGCGGGCCCCGGCAGTCCCGCTGGGGCGGAGGTGGCCTTGGAGGGCGGCGTGCGTCGGTGCACGCACTGCGCGTCGGAGAAGACACCGCAGTGGCGGACGGGGCCGCTGGGCCCCAAGACCCTGTGCAACGCGTGCGGCGTGCGGTTCAAGTCCGGGCGGCTGATGGCCGAGTACCGGCCGGCGGCCAGCCCCACGTTCGTGCTCACGCAGCACTCCAACTCGCACCGCAAGGTCATGGAGCTGCGCCGCCAGAAGGAGCTCATCCTCATCCGCGGAAGCCACCGTGACGCCGCCGCAGCAGCAGCTGCCGCGGCGGCGGCTGCAGGATCCGGCGCCGGGCCGAGGCCGGAGCTCATGTTCCGTGACTACGGCGTGTGTTAATTAGCTGCATGCCCGGCAAGCTAAGGCACGGAGGAAGCTCGATCGCGTCGTGCATTGCATTGCATGCATGGAGCTTAGATCCTTTTGCGAAATTCTGCCGTTTCTTGCTTTCTTTCTTTCTTTCTTTCCCTGCGTATTAATTATTCCAGATATTTTTCATTTCTCTTTTTGTTAATTATTAAATTGTTGGTACCTACTACCTCCTCCGATCCCTGCTGCTTCTAAGTTCTATGAGAGATCAATGAATTCTGTTGGTATAAATTGTGATCGTTTGTGAGTAATCATGCTCCTAAAAACCGTCATGTATGGAGTACACGAATGCATAGTCATGATTGCGATTTAGCAAGCATATTAGTTATGGCACGGGTTCCGTCCGTACGTACTAGCCCACTGGGGTACGATCGACCGACGTGAGCGCGTGCCGTCTTCTTAGTTGAGTGACAGATCTATCCTCAACAATACTCAAAGAAAACGAAACCATGTAAATACTTTGAAATGTTCATGCATCAGTTTGTTCGCCATTCAATCCTTCACTACTACTACTGTCTGTTAATTTTTACCTGATGAGATTTTTCTCTTTCAGGTCTCAAAAGCTGCATGCACGTACGAAGTACTTTGCTCACCATTAGGTTGCAACAGCTTTCTTTGTGGTTATTACTCCTACTCCATGCTTCTTTTTCCTTCACTGGTGGTAGGAAACGAGAGATAGAGAGAGCCGAGAATGGTGGGTGGGCCAGCACGTGACTTGGCCCTATGGTGGCCTTTTTGGCAGGGGAAAGAGTGGGCAACGTTCCGGTCACGTGATAGTGCCTCCCCTCCCCTCACCTCACCTCCTCACTTATTAGCTTAGCTAGCATCATGCAACTGTCTTTCTCCTCGACTTTTCTCGGCGTTTGTTTTCTCCGTGGGGCTACACAAAAGGCAGGCCGAGCAAAGCGGGCTCGGGGCCGACCTCCTTGTGGGCGTGGAGTGTGCGTGCATGCGACCTCTGCCGACTTCCATGTGCCCGTGGTCTCCGGGTGCCCGTATATTGTGCCGCGTTTGGTTGGACTGCTGCTGTACGCCTGCACTGCCCGTACTAAACAATCATGTTTCGTGTGTGCACAAAGTCGTAACTACGTGTTGTTTACAGCGTAAGACTAATATAAGCCAGATTCCAGCGAAACGAACAGAGCCATTAACTCTACTTTAATAGGCGTGGTTGTAAGAAAAATGGTACCGAGCTAATAAGGCCATCAGTGATTTTGGTGACAAAACGATCTATTGGACTAATGTTGTGCGCTAGTATATAAGATTTTTATCCTATGGATGTAAGGATGTATTTGAACAAAGCAACGGTAAAGATCGAGTGATCAACATCTCAAAGGATCTGTTTTGGAGACCCTAGAAGAAACATCAAGGATAAGAAGCTCGGACGAAAAGATGCGAAGAAATTAAAGCTAGGACAAAGAGATGGATGAATGGGTCTTGTCTCATTTTTGGATCTCCTCAAATTGCTATAATATATATTAGTTCAAAGTTCTAGAGATATTCATTAGCTTTCCAACAAGTATAAGATCATCAAAATTGAAGTTCATAGCGGAAAATTATGCCCAAAATACTAAAGTGTGTTGTGTTGAAAACTAAACAACTAGCGAAAAACTTCGATGACCTCTGTAAAGCTCCGGTGCTAGAACTCTTGTGAACACCACCCAAAGTATGTGTGACATCCATTCGTCCAACAACTAGTTTTGCCCACCGGAAAGCTCCGGTGCTCACTGCAAGTGTGTAACGACTAGTCTAAGTGGCGATCACCTTAAACTCTGGTGAGGTCACTGAATCTCTTCAATGCTCACTGCAGAAATGCAATTCGGCCGTAATGGCTATATTTGGGGGATGGAGCCTATATATACCCACATACCCGGCCCATTTGATGTTGCTAGAGTGTGCTCATGTTCTGAGAGCGTTGAGGCTCATCAATTAGTGCTCTAGCTACCAAAAGTGCTTAAGAAAATATTAGATGATTAGCATAGTGCTTAAGCTAGTTAGACCACCATATTGGAGCTTTGCTCTAGGCTTATGCTTAGTGTTTAATGAGGTTTGCATATGTCGGTGTTTTATAAACCGGACTAGTAAACTTATACGATTGTAGTGCTACTATAAGAAGACGATGGTAGTATCCAATAGACACGAGGATTTATACTGGTTCAGGCCGAAGCCCTACGTCCAGTCTCTGAGATGACCGAGTGCGTGTTCCTCGCTTGAATGCTCTAAACACTACTGGAAACAGAGACTTTGCCGAGTGTAAATTTCTTTGCCGAGTGTCAAAAATCGGATATTCGGCAAAGATCTTCTTTGCCGAGTGCTGCACTCGGTAAAGAATTGCACTCGGCAAAGATTTCTTTGTCGAGTGCCGGACACTCGGCAAACACAGGCACTCGGCAAAGGACTTCTTTGCCGAGTGCCAGACTCTCGGCAAAATCTCTACACTCGGCATAGGCTGCCCGTGAAACGGCGCCCTGCCACGGCCTTCTTTGCCGAGCGCCTGCGGTTAGGCACTCGGCAAAGATTTGTTTTTTTTTGTTTTTAATTTCTTTATCGAGTGCCCCAGATCTGGCACTCGGCAAAGATTTATTTTTTTAAATTCTTTGTCGAGCGTCTCAGATCTGGCGCTCGGCAAAGAAATTTTTTTTATTTTTAAAATACTTTGCCGAGTGCTCCCTGGACGGCACTCGGCAAAGATTTAATTTTTTTTATTATTTCTTTGCCGAGTGCTCCTGTGTATGCACTCGGCAAAGAGAAATTTTTTTTAAAAAAATTAAAACATTCTTTGCCTCCACATATGATATCCTGGTTTGTAAGCATCGTACGTTACAACGTGCACGAAATCTTCTGAAATTTTTATCATAGCCTCCACATATGATATCACGACATCTCAACACGTTTCATGATTTTTGGACTTCGTTTGCTTTTTATAGAATTTATAAACACTTCACACGCAATTTCGCGGACATGTTTCGTGAACGAGATGTCCGAAATTTCAGGTCCGTTCCTGGATACGGCCTCTCATAACACTCACTAACATGACTATCAATTTTCGAATCATTAAACTCCATTATTCGTACCACGTGCAGTTCAAATTTCTAATTTCCGGAAAAATTCAAGTAAACGAAATAAAGTAATTAAATATAACAAAAAACCACAAAAAATCCCCAAATTGTAACTAGAGTTCCTGGTGCTTTAAAAAGGCTGCACAAAAAAATTGGAGGCCAAAAACAAAAAAAACAAAAAAACTTTGTCGAGTACCGGGGCATGGCACTCGGCAAAGGGTGTCTTTGCCGATTGCCAGCCATCAGGCACTCGGCAAAGAATGTTTTAATTTTTTTTTAAAAAATTTCCTCTTTGCCGAGTGCATACACAGGAGCACTCGGCAAAGAAATAATAAAAAAAAAATTAAATCTTTGCCGAGTGCCGTCCAGGGGCACTCGGCAAAGTATTTTAAAAATAAAAAAATTTCTTTGCCAAGCGCTAGATCTGAGACGCTCGGCAAAGAATTAAAAAAAAATTTAAATCTTTGCCGAGTGCCAGATCTGGGGCACTCGGCAAAGAAATTAAAAACAAAAAAAACAAATCTTTGCCGAGTGCCTCCCTGATCCGGCACTCGGCAAAGCCGCGGACTTAGCGGTTTTTGATCGGCCGGGCAGTCACTGCCAGCCATCCCGCGCCCACACCTGCCCGCCCACGCCTGCCTGCCCGCTCGCCGGTGCCGCCACCGCGCGCCCTTGCCCCTCGCTGCCCGGCCGCCGTCCCACCCGCGGCAGCC